>NW_024412424.1:5014151-5115963 GCF_014898765.1 Herpailurus yagouaroundi
CCCCCCCCCCCCCCCCCCCCCCCCCCCCCCCCCCCGCCGCCCCCGGAGCCGCGGGAGGAAGCAATTCCTGTGGCCCTGCCCAGGGTTCTGAAGTCACATGGTCTCACGCTGGTTCGGGTCTGTTCATTACCTAAGCCCCGGCCCGGGCTGTGAACCCAGGGGGGTGGGGAAGTTGTGTCAGTGAACAGATAATCAGTAATGGAAACTTTTATGCTATACCAGATAAGTCATCCTGTTGTCTTGAAGTCATGAATTCTCTGTTGAATAATAAAACCGGTGGTTCAAATGGAACTTTCAAAAGCCCCAAGAGTGAAATACAGGGACGAGGAGACTGATGAGGGTTTTCTCGATCTCTAGAGGAACTAAATGGTCTCTTAAACGTCTGTTTTGGTTTTATTTTCTCTCTTGCATTCAGCACAGGGACAGCGCAAAATCAAAGAAAAGTAGTGGAAGTCATTTTAAACTTGACTTAGCAATTTCCTTGAGGAATGAGATCGCAGAAGCCAGACTGGTCAGGTTTGAAAGAGAAGAGAGGCTTACTTTGACTATAAAAAGCTGGGACTGTAAAAGAAGGGCCTCACCCTTGAAAGCATTTTGTACTTATCCTAATGCAGTACCTACACGCCCGGGGGAAGTGGGGACAGATACTAGACAACATGGGACAGCCTGTATGCCCAGGAGCCCAGGAAATTATTCAAGTTGGCCAATCTACAGTGAGCCCCTGAAACCTAGCTAAGCCCGCCCTGCTCGCCATATACAAACTGCCCCTTACAGCTCCAGCTTATTGCTACCTTGCCCCCCAGGGGTGCAGCCCTCTGGCAGCCTTCTGAACTGTAAATCGCAACAAATTCTGCCTTTCATCTGAAGGTCCTCGTGTTGTACCGTCAAAAGAAACTTTAAACCATATAAAACAGATCTCATCTCAAGATACTTAATCTAATTATATCTGCAAAGACCCTTTTTCCCAATACAGTCGTATTCATAGGTGAACACTTGGGGGGGAACACAATTCAACCCCCACTCTACCCTCCTTGAGAAACTTTATATCTCATTTCTTGGATCATCCTCCTCTTCCCAGCTCTATACAATGGCGGGGGGGGGGGGGGGGTCTCAGGACCGAGCCCTGTGACCTCTTCATCTCTCTGTGTCAGCACTCACTGCAGAGATGACCTCATCCACTCCCACGGCTTTAAGACTGTCTATATCTCAGTGACCCCCACGTTTGTATCTTCAGTCTTCCCGTAGCGGGGATTCCTACATCCAACCTCCTGCTTACTATTGCCACCCGGGTGTTTAATACACATCCCAAGCTTAGCATACCCCAAACCAAACATCTGATTTTCCCCTGCCCATCCTGTTTTAATCCTTCAATGTCTGCAGCTCATCAAATGATACTTCCATTTCATTTTTCATTTCTGGCTCAGGCCAAAAGCCTTAAAGTATCCTAGACTCATCGTGCTCTTAACATGCTACATCCAAATCATCAACATACCCTATAGGTCCTACATCCAAAATGCATCTGGATGACCATGACCTCTGGTCATCTCCCCCATGACCACTCTGGTATACATCTCTGTGGCATCTCACCTGTCCCCCTGCGGCAGCTTCCTGGGAAGGGGGGGGTCTCCCTACTTTGTCCTTGACCCACTAGGCAAGTCCATTCCGTCCTCAGCTCAATGAGGAGACAGCAGAGAGCCTGAGTGCACAGGTCAGACAGCAAAGATCGCCACGGGAAGTCAGGCCTTATCGCCCTCCTCCCCAAAACTCTTCAGTGGACTCCCGTCACGCGTGGAATAAAATCCTGCAAGTCCCTGCTACCCTCAGCTGTGTCTCCAAACTCACGTGCGCCTTGTCTGCTCGCTTGATTCTGCCCACGCTCGTTTTCCTGCTCCTGCACAGACACACCAGGCTCACTTCTACCTCAGGGCCTTGACACTGGCTATCCCCTCTGATCTGAATGTGCCTCCCCCACATATATGCTTGGCCCAGTCCTTCACTTCCCACAGGTCTCGGTTCAAATGTCATCTCACGTGGCAGCCTTCTAGCACTGCCCCCTTTGAGCAGCCATCCCTCCTGCCACCCAGTCCACGCTCTTCCTCTTTCTAGCCCCTCACCCTGTTGTTTTCCTCCATAGCACTCACGGCTGCCTGACACGACCTTGCACATTTGGCTCACTGTCTGTCTCTGTGATGGCAGTCTTAGTTTTCTTTGCCACTGTACCCGTGGGGTCTAGAACACAGAAGCTCTCTGTCTGAGAGACAGAGAGAGGCAGAGTGCAAGCAGGGGAGGGGCAGAGAGAGAGGGAGACACAGAATCCGAAGCAGGCGCCAGGCCCTGAGCTGTCGGCACAGAGCCCGACGCGGGGCTCGAACTCCCGGACTGTGAGATCACGACCTGAGCCGGAGTCGGACGCTTCACCGACTGAGCCACCCAGGCGCCCCACATAGATGATTTCTTGGGGGATTGAGCAGAGGTTACAGAACCCTCTGCTGTTTGGGGAGAGAGCAGAGAGCGCCGCGGGGAAAATGATGATACAAGGGACCGCCAGAAGTGGCCGGACGGCCTTTGGCACAGGGCTTGGAAAGCCCTAAGCTGAGGATGGAGAGGACTTGCTTTCCTGGAATATATAAACCACCACTACCCCCCACCACCCCCCAGATTCCAGGCAATTTGGTACACTGGAGTAAAAAGAAACTGCAGTCTGAAATGGCTAGATTCAGAGTTCCCGGTGCATTCGATCAGTTATAGCCAAAGCGAGGGGTGCGCCTTCGGTTAACCACCGGTTCAGAAGCCTGGCTGGTAAGAAAGGGGCACTTGGGTCTCTGGGCCTCAGACTCAGGACAGGAGCCAGCAGAGGGCCTGGAGATCCGGCAGGGGCTAATACTAGAGCTAACTGCACGCGTCGTCAGCAACTTCCTGGACAAAAGCTGGGTACCAGGGGAGGGCAAGGCTCGGAAGTGATTCCGTTTCCCCAAAGCAGCTCCCCCGGTAGAAGGGTGGGAGGGAAGACAAACCACGGGGTGGACAAAGAAAATGCAGCCCTTCTCGCGATTTGCTGCGGTCACAGTCCGTAAAGGTGCCCAAAACACTGGAATAGCAAATGCTGAACCATCGCTCCCAGGGGAAATACAGACTTAGGTTCCCGCCAGCGTCTAGTACCGTTGTGTTCAACGGCTCAATACAGAACCTTATGTTGCTTCTGTCTAAAGACACCTTAGGTAGCAAATATTGTTAATTTATTGACGCTGAACTCGCGGCCGTCGGCACGAGAACGCGTGCCCGAATGGAGCTTATCTAACACGCACATTCTCTCCGTGAGGCGCATCCCAGCCTGCTCGCGCTTAGTGCGCTTGAACTTAGGGGCACCAGACAGAGCTTGGGCCCTACGCCTCGAGGCCACTTCAAACCACGAAACCACCAACCCCAAACCACAAAACTCTGGAAAACATGGCACTAGTAGACCACGAAAATGACATTTGTGTTCAGCGCGAGAGCTGGTGCAAGAAGGCAGAGGGTCGTCTTGTTTGTTCGAGGTCAGCGGGGCACATCCCAAGCTTTCCGACACGGCGGCCCCCTCCCAGCAGCAGAGCCAGGGCCCAGCCGACGGTCCGAAAGAGTGACAGCAACGGTCCCTGACCTTTGGGACCTTGGGAGGAGAACGGCCTCTGGGTTAGAAGCTGGGTGTGAGGAGGGACGCGCCCCAGCCATTGCCCACGAGGAAGGGAGGGACAGAACCCTTGCCAGGCAGAGTCAGTGAGATGAGCTCCTGTTTATACACTTAAACCCCCGTTTCCAGAGTGGAGGGGTTTCCGTGAGAGTCACCGGCCCAAGCGAAGTCCTGGGAATTGGTTTTGTAAAGCTTCAGGGACCAGCGGTGGCTGCCTTCTGGGCCCTTCTCTGCACCAGGCATGCCTAGTATCCCTCCTCATAAAAGCCCAAAGTGACTTGTCCACCGTCACACAGCCTGTCGGAGCCCCAGACCAAAGACCTGACCACCAGCGCAATTCTGTCCCCTGTCCCCTCACCTGCTTTATAAATCTTCTCTCCAGCTGCAGTGAGGCCAGGAAGGAGGTTGCCAAAGTGGCTTCAGCAAACCCCTCCTGCCTCGCCCCCCTACCTTTCCTTTTCCCCCTTCCCTCCCCTTCCTCTCTCCCACCCCACCCCTGCCTCCTCCCCACAGCTCAGACTGCCAGCGACCCCGCTGGTGGATGCAACCAGGCGGTCTTAGGACAGTTTTAGGCTGTCTTAGGCCTGGCTGATTCCGGGCACAGCACTGGGCGGGGGCGCAGGGATGGGGAAAATCTCGGCCTCTGAGTCTGCGATTGCTGGCCAGGACCTGCCCGCGTTGTCTTTCCCTTCAGCCTCCCTGTCTCCACCATAACCAGGCCTTGGAATCGCTTGAGGAGTTTTCAGAAACCTGAGGCCCAGACCAGTTCAATGAGAACTTCGGGGCTGGTCCGAGGAATGTGAACCTCTGGCTGTCTTCAGGCCTGCTCAGTTTATGTGCCTCTTCCTAGGCCTTGACACCCCGCTCCTGTCCCAGACACCCAGAATTCTCTGGAAGATCAGGTAAATGACGTTACTCACGATAGTTAGAGGGAAGACATTTAGCCTATGTTAATGTAAATGTGACAAACTTTCTCACATCATTAAATGCCTGTGTTCAAATACTTATATCATTTAAGAATTCAGAATTTTCCAGTTAGAATGTTCTTATTGATGGGGCGCTGGGTAGCTCAGTGGGTTAAGCATCTGACTTCGGTTCAGGTCATGATCTCACGATTCAGGAGTACGAGCCCTGCATCGGGCTCTGCACTGACAGTGAGGAGCCTGCTTGGGGTTCTCTCTCTCCTTCTCTCTCTGCCCTTCCCCTGCTTGCGCTCTCTCTAACAGGATAAATAAAAAGAACATTAAAAAAAAATTTTTTTTTAATTTTTTTCAACGTTTATTTATTTTCGGGACAGAGAGAGACAGAGCATGAACGGGGAAGGGGCAGAGAGAGAGGGAGACACAGAATCGGAAACAGGCTCCAGGCCCTGAGCCATCAGCCCAGAGCCTGACGTGGGGCTCGAACTCACGGACCGCGAGATCGTGACCTGGCTGAAGTCGGACGCTTAACCGACTGCGCCACCCAGGCGCCCCTAAAAAAATTTTTTTTAATAAAATAAAATAAATACATAAATAGAATATTCTTAGTAGAGCAAGACGCCAAAGGTAATCTTCACAGGACATAGAAACACCGAGCCATCTGGGGATCTTCAAGGTCTCCTTGCACACTGGATTTCAAGGGTAGTTTTAACAACACAGAACCACCTATGACATTTTCACACAAGACCTCATACCAGACCCAAAAGTTAAGACAGGCCATTGTCTCAATACCCTCTGGTCTCCACCTCCCTCTGAATCACCTCTGTGATGCAGAAAAGCATCTGCATGTATACAACTATCCATGGGTGAGATTTCTTTCTCGGGTGCAGCTAGGATGCTGGTGTGGGACCTGGGGGTGGGGGGAGGGAAGAGGCGTGGAACACGGAGGATGCGCTATTGGGCCCCGGAACTGGACCTGGGGCAGGAGCCACGTCAGCGAAGGCAGGTGCTCTGCGTGGGGCGAACGTGAGCATAGGACGCGGGGCTGGGTGGCACGGAGTGAGGGGCTGTGGCTTAGGGTGTGGGGGTGGATATGCGCTTGGGAGAGGATGGGCTGGGCAGGGCCAAGGGTGGCCTGTGAGGGCTTCAGAGGCCATGCTGAAGTGCACTGTGCGCGTGGGGCCTTCCACTCCTCCCCCAGCTGCAATGCGGAGAGTGGCTGGAGCTGCACAGAGGCACCTGGGGGGGACACCAGGACAGAGGCTCTTGTGCCGCGAGAGGCTGAGGCCGAGGCCACGCTGGAGGATGGCCAAGGGCAGGGCTTTTCTTTTGGAAAGGAGAAAGTGACGCAGGTCAACACCAGGCTGGCCGGGGAGGGGGTCGTCCCCAGAATCTCGCCTACCCTCCCTGGGCCGTTGCCTGCCCCCTACTCCTCTGTCCTTCCTTTTCAAGCCTCTCCTCCAGGAAGTGGGCTCGGGTGTGGCCACTGGCCTCTCACCCCCTCGGGGACCTTGCAGCCTCATCTGGACACACAGCTTTGTTTGCGTCAGCTTTGTTTTCTAATGGGGGGGAAGACGAGCCTCAGGAGTCTCCTTGGACAGCTTGGGGGCCGTGAAATCTGGTCCTATGAACAGGAAGCAAAGAGCACAGAGCAGGGATGCAGGGAGCCGGGGAGGGACACGATGGCCGCGGCCCTCTTCTTTGCGGCTCTCCTCCCCAGTCGGGAGCACAGCAGCCCAACGGATAAGGACTTTCAAGTGCTAGAACCAGAAGGAGCCCGGGGAAGCCTCTATCCATTCCAGATGAAGGGGCAGGTGCTCAGAGCCAGAGTGAGTCTGCTTCTCCCAACCCAGTGTCCCGACCTTGCCTTTGGTAATATTTTGTTGGCCGGAACCATGCACGCCGCGTCTTTCGAAATTCCCTGTGGAGGCTAGCACTGTTCTCGGAACTGGGAGCCAGACTCGACTGACCTTTGACGTTGAGGCAAAGAGCTGGTCCACGGGCCCAGTTCAGGTCCACAAAGGGAGAGCGGGCCCCAGCCCTTGCTCTGTAAAGCTGGAAACCTCATGTCCTGCTTCCAGATCCAGGAGAGTCCAGGAGATCCTGACGCACCCGGCTCTCCACAGCAGCGGCGATGGGTGAGGACGTGGAGGTATGGAAGCAGGTGTTCCAGGAATTAATTCAGGAGCTGAAACCATGGCACAAATGGACCTTGACACTAGACAAAGACCTTCTTCCCAACACCCTGCAGCCAGGGTGGTCACAGTACCAGCAGTGGGCCTTCGCCAGGTGAGTGGGGAACGGGAGCGGACGTATTCCAGAACATTCTTGTTTATTCGTTGCTGTGTATACTTGCTACTTTCTTTCTTATTTATTTTTTTTTAATGTTTATTTATTTTTTGAGAGAGAGAATCAGGGACAGAGCAAGAGCAGGGGAGGGGCAGAGAGAAAGGGAGACACAGAATCCAAAGCAGACTCCAGGCTCCGAGCTGTCAGCACAGAGCCCGACGCGGGGCTCGAACCCACGACCCGTTAGATCACGACCTGAGCCGAAGTCGGACGCTTAACCCACTGAGCCACCCCGGTGCCCCTACTTGCTACTTTTCTCATTCCATTCTGTGCTTGCAAATTGAGCGCTACAGGAAGTAAGATGCCCATCACCCAAGAAGCTTTAGCTTCGGTGAAGGCTTTTTCCTTACTACAGTGAACCTCACACCGTAGCAGGACTGGGCACTGGTGTAGGCAGACGCCTTGATGCAGAGAAATCGGGGGAGGGGATAGCAGTGAGGAAAACTGAGAGAGCTACGTTCCCTGCATACGCTCCCTGCCTCGGGGGACCTGGGGCTCACGACGGAGCCTAGGAGGGAGAGGCCTGAGGAGCCCCTCTGGGAGAGGACAGAGGATAGGGGTAGCTGAGGAATATGCATCTTGTCCCCTCTGCTCCAGGCTGATGGATCCTTCTAAACTAAGACCCTCAGGGGTCCATCCAAAGCCCCACCCTTTTATCCGGGTGGGAAAGCAGAGCTCCAAGGGTCAGGTGGGTGGGGTTGCCCACCTGCCAGAGGGTGGGAGCCCGGGACTCTCTCCTAGGACTGGCAGGGACCGAGCCCCTGCCCACTGCCCTCCTCTCCGGGGCAGGGTCTGGGCAGAGGAAACAGAGCTCTCCTCTCCTGGTGGCCCACGGCCTCCCAAGCGAGGAGCACCCGAGCAAAATCTCAGCTCATTTCTTCTTCCTTCCTTCCTTCCTTCCTTCCTTCCTTCCTTCCTTCCTTCTTTCCTTGAACTCTGAGCTGGCACATGAGCAGAGCAGCATGACCCAGAGGGAGGGACAAGGGACAGCAGCCAGAAGAGCAGAGCCCAGCGGGGGGGGGGGGGGGGCCCGAACCACGAACTGTCGGTGATTTGACCTAACACATGGTCCCAGGGTCACCGAGGCGGAGGAAGAAGAGTGAAGCGTTTTCCAAGGGCTTCTGCACCAGATTTGGAAGTAGCCCATGTCACTGCCCACCTCCCATTGGGCAACCGGTCACATTGCCCAACCTAACTGGGCTGCGAAGCAGGAGAGAGCACACAGGCAAGCTGATCAGCATGAGACGGCCCTGCCACCCTGCAGCTTCTGTGTCTCCCATGATGCCCATCGTGGGGGCAGCCATGTGCTTCCCTGCCTCCTTCCCCTCTCTCCATCTCTCCTGCCGTGTGTGTCCAAATATCTGAGCTCAGGAAATTGCCCTCTTCCCTGTGGAGACGAGGTGTCATTCTCTTGTACCCTGAGACCAGGCACACACAGAACCCAACTGGGTTGGAGGGGCGTAAAAGGAGAGACAGCTGGACACTGTGATCTCCCTGTAATACTGGCAGATCAGGGACCCTGGGCAACAGGGCAGAGCAATGTTTTTCTTAGGACACTAGACCCTCCCTGATCTGTGGGGCTATGACTTATTGCCTTAGTCTGTTTGGGCAGCTATAAAAAAAAAAAAACAAAGAAAAACAAAAAAACAGAACAGAGAAAACAGAGGCACCTGGGTGGCTCAGTCAGTTGAACATCTGGCTCAGGTCATGATCTCTTGGTTCATGGGCTCGAGCCCCGTGTCGGTCTCTGTGCTGACAGGTCAGAGCCTGGAGCCTGCTTCAGATCCTGTGTCTCCCTCTCTCTCTGCCCCTCCCCTGCTCACGCTCTGCCTCTCTCAAAAATAAATAAATATTAAAAACATTAAAAAAAGAAAAAACAGACTGGGCAACTTATATGCAACAGACATGATTGCTCATGGTTCTAGGGGCCGGAAGTCCAAGGTCAGGGTGCTAGCTGGTCAGGTGAGAGCCCTCTTCTGGGTTGCTTCTGGGTTGACTTCCGTTGTATCCTCACGTGGTGGGAGGAGCTGGGGAGCTCTATGGGATCTTTTTGATAAGAGCACTAATCCCATTCGCATGGGCTCCCCCCATGACCTAATCACATCCCAAAGGCCTTCTAACATCGTCCATCACCTTTGAAGGGTAGGATTCCGGCATGTGAATTGCGGGGAGGCATAAACTTTCAGATGGTAACACTTAACCAACACCCATTTGTACCATTGGTGGATTTTAGTTCAGGGTTCTTGGGGGCTGATTTAATGGCTGCTGTTGCACCTGTAGCTTTTTGACTCACTTCTGTCTACATTTGAAGAAGCCTTGGTTTGGGGCCAGGAGCCTGGAGGTCTAGTCCTGCTTCTTACGCCCGCTGAGTCTCTGCACACGATTAGTTCCAACACGTGCCTCATCTCCAGCGTGATCCAGTTGGACTTAGAAAATCCCCTCCAGCGCAGACACCTTGTGATTAGCTATTTTCATGACAGACACCTGTGGGTCCCAGGGCATGTTGGCAACACCATGGAGGCAGGAGTGAGGGGCTCGCTGAGTTCTTTCCCCACTCACCGCAGCCCCGGTCAAACCACATCTGTGCGTTGTTGGGTCCCCTTTCTTCCCTCTGGCCCAGCCCCCAACTCAGCCTTCCTGGGCCAAGCTGAGGGCCTCATCTTCTGTCTCCACAGGTTCCAGTGCTCCCTGTGCTCTCGTCGTTGGGCCTCTTCCCAAGTTCAGGTCCTTTTCCACATGCACAAGAGTAAGGGGGAACCCCAGGGCAAGGTGAAAATGAGGGTCTTTGCCCAGAGATGTCGGAAGTGCTTTCAGTCTCCATTTGAGGTTCCCGAGTTCACCACAGAGAACATCTCAAGGATCCTGAATAACTTGGTGTTCCGAATTCTGAAGAAATGCTACAGAGAAGGATTTAAGTCGATGGAGGAGCTTCCTATGATCAAGGAAATCTCTCTTGAGGGGCCGCATGACAGTAACAACTGTGAGGCATGTCTACAGGGCTTTTGTGCTCAGAGTGGGGTGGGTCCAGCCGTGCAGGCACCGGTGTCCCCGGCACTTGCCTCCATAAGCTCACCTACCTTCGGGACCATCATTCCCATGCCCTCTCATGCAGGGAGTGGCACCACAGTGGATGCGGTGAACACCCAGGCCAACACGGGAAAGCCTTTACCCAGACCCTCATATGCAGGGCCCACGCAGGCTGCCAGCCTCCCCACCCACTGGAGCCCGAGAGCAAACACCTACCACCACGTGGAGAGGCGAGTTCAGGTCACCCACTGGCGTGAGGGACTCTGTTCCCACAGAGCCCCAAATCCCAGGTGCAGGTATGGGAATGTTTGCTGTTTTTGCCTCGTCCTAGTCATCGTGGTGGTGATTATCGTAGAGACTATTCGGTGGATCTCAACGTGACGCCAAGTTCAAAGTCATGTAGTATGATCCCAAGGATAAGAAATTTCCAGAATAGGTAAATACAGAGACAGGGAGCAGATTGGTGACTGCCAGGGGCTGTGGGGAAGGGGATTAATCTGTACGGGGGCTTTTTTTTGGGTGGGGGGAGGTGGTGAGTGGTGATGAAAATGTTTGGCTCAAGATGGAGGAGGTGGTTGTACAGCACTGTGAATGCAGTAAAGGCCATTGAATTGTTCATTTTTAAATGGTTGATTTCATGTGAGCTTTAACGGTTAATTCCATGTTAATTTCACCTCCATTCAATGTTATTTAAAAGACACTGAAATCCTGCTCATTCTCTGTAGACCGAAACCATTATAGCCCACAGAACCATCTGGAAATCTCAGGAGACCCGTGGGTCCTCTCACCAGAGAAGCTTGCCCAGACCCTGTGACATCAGTCTGTGGAGGCACTTGCTGTGGTTTTCATTAGGCTGAAAACCTGGGTCTCAAAGCAGTGGTCTCCACAGCAGGGTCCACACAGCTCAGGGGGGACCAAGGCAGGACCACCTGTGTGGTCAAGGTAGGACCATCTACCCAGGTTGGGGATAGAACCTTCAAACTCCATTTTTTGTTTCTTTCTCCTTTACTATTTCTTGTTGTGTGGCTTATAATGTATGTTGATGTATGAGTAGAATGGTATTGTGACACAATGTGTAAATAAACAAATACACACCCACTTGGAGCGCGTGCTCAGCTTGTCACTGACTTCCTCATTTTCAGAACTCTGTACCCATTAGACGACAGCTCGCGTTTTCTCCCTCCCTCAGTCCTTGCTAACCACCATTCTTCTTTCTGTCTCTGTGAATGTGACTTCCCTGAGGACCTTATACAGGCAGACTCATACAGCGTTTGTCTTCTTGTCACTGGTTTATTTCACTTAGCGTAATACCCTCATGTTTCCTCCACGTTGTAGCATGGGAAGGATTTCCTTCCTTTCTAAGGCTGAATTATATTCCACGGTTTGTATATACCGCATTCTGTTTATCCATCTGTAGAATCCGGGTGGCTCCCACCTCTCGGCTGTTGTAAGTAGTGCTGCTAAGAATGCAAGTGTATCAATAGCTCTTTGAGACCCTCCTTTCAACTCGTTTGGATACACACTCAGAAGTGGAAATGGTAGAACATACAGTAATTCTATTTTTAAGTGTTTGAGAAATTGCCATGCTATTTTCCCTAGTGATTCCACCATTTTACACTCTCACCAACAGGGACAAGGGTTCCAACTTCTCCACATCCTCACCAACACTTTATTTTCTGGGTTGTTGTTTTCTTTATAATAGCTATACCAATGGGTGTGCTAAATTTCTAGAAAATGCAATTTTTTTTTTTTTACAACGGAAGTTTTCTTTTAAGGAAAGATATTTTTTATTGGTTTTTTTTAATGTTTATTTTTTATTTTTGAGAGAGAGAGCATGTGTAAACAGGGGAAGGGCAGAGAGGGAGGGAGACACAGAATCCGAAGCAGGCTCCAGGCTCCGAGCTGTCAGCACAGAGCCCGACGCGGGGCTCGAACTCACAAACCGTGAGATCATGACCTGAGCCGAAGTTGGATGCTTAACTGACTGAGCCACCCAGGCGCCCCAGCAAGCTCTCTTTCAAGGCAATATCAGAAATAATATTTGTACATCTCAGCACAGACAGAAGTATTGGGAACACAAAAGAAATGTGTAGGCAAATTCTTCTGGGGCTTGCTATTTGTTTTCAAATATTTGAGCCCAGTCTGTATCCCTATTCAGCAAACTCCAGAAACTTAAAATGTGATAGTGGACAAGACAGTTACAAACACATGTCTAAGGAACAAGCGTACCTAGTAGCCCCATAAACAGCTGGCAGCTGAGTGACCAGTGAGGTAGGAAGGACATGGTGGGTCGTTAATACAAAAAGGGGTTCTGGGGCACCTGGGTAGCTCAGTTGGTTAAACATCTAACTCTCAGTTTCGGCTCAGGTCATGATCTCAAGGTTTTGTGAGTTCGAGCCCTGCATCAGGCTCTGTGCTGACACTGCAGAGCCTGCTTGGGATTCTCTCTCTCTCTCTCTCTCTCTCTTTCTCTCTCTCCGCCCCCCCACCCCCAGTCATGTTGTCACTGTCTCTCTCAAAATAAACTTAAAAAAAATTTTTTTTTAATTTTTAGTGGAAGGCAAGTCATAAAATGTTTAAGATGGAATCAGCCTTAGAAATTGTCTTCTCGGGGCACCTGGGTGGCTTAGTCAGTTAAGCATCCAGCTTCAGCTCAGGTCACGATCTCGCAGTTTGTGGATTTGAGCCCCGCATCAGGCTCTCCGCTGTCAGCACAGAACCTGCTTCAGATCCTCTGTCCCCCCTCTCACTGCCCCTCCCCCACTTGCACATGTTCTCTCTCTCTCTCTCCTTCTCTAAAATAAATAAAACTTAAAAAAATAAAGATTTATTTTACTTTTTGCTTCTTGAGAGAGTCCTGGATCCCTGAGTCCCGGTGGTGACCAGACTGCAGAAGAGCCTGGAACGGGCACGTGCGTGTGAGTCCACGTTTGCACAATAAAGAGATTGCAGATACAGGGAGGTGGGAAACACGTGCCGATATCCCTCCCAGAAAGACTCTACTGTATCCAAAGATAGGCGGGATGGGTGGAATGCTTTAGTGTATGTCAATAAGGAAAACAAACTAGAGCACGGTAGAAAACTTAGATAATGGGGACATTAAGGGAAGGGGATGTTGAACAACTTGTAAGCTCACTGAAGGCTAGAGTCAAGAACTTTCATTTCAAGAAAGAATTGGAAAGTACGTTAAAATCCTAAGAAGTGTTGTTACATGATCAAAAGTTACCCTGATACCAAATATTGCTACTGACAAGTAGGGTGGGGAAAACTATTTGCTGTCCCTGTGCATCAGGAATGTAGCAGACTTAGGACACGGGAAATTAGAACCGAGTAAACCTACACCCACCACAAAACAATACCTCGAAGTACGTTTTCCCTCCCGCTCAGGAGTAGTGAGAGATTCAAGAGACACACTGAGGTGGGAAGGAAAGGATACAGAGAAGGAAAGACAGTAACTGATTTCTGGACCTTTCTGTTCGCCATCGTCACGAAGTTACCCTAAACTGGAGTTTGGCAAGCACGCCAACCGGTCGTTCTAGAAAGCTCCAGTCAAGAAATGTGATGCGGACCTTGCTAGTAAGTAAAATGCGCTGCCGAATGATTTCACCTAAGTGTCTTTGTCCCTTTAACGTCCAATGTATGAAAACGGGTATACTAATAAGCTTTTGGAACCAGAGCATTTTTCTTCTAAGAAGTACATCTTATTCCTTTATTCATATAGCTTTAGTGCTCATACATGTGCCCCACAATGGAAATTCCTTTTCCAAATTATGAATCAGTTCATAC
The DNA here is from genome assembly GCF_014898765.1 of Herpailurus yagouaroundi. NCBI lineage: Eukaryota > Metazoa > Chordata > Mammalia > Carnivora > Felidae > Herpailurus > Herpailurus yagouaroundi. The sequence goes on from NW_024412424.1 coordinate 5,027,901, forward strand.
GCATCACATCAAATTTTCAAATCTCTAGGGTATTTCCACTAAAATACATATTCTGTGCTATAATCTGGCTGCATTTTTATACATATATGAATAGATTAAGTGGTGTCCTACAAACGTCATATTCAAACAATATATTTGGTTTGGGATATTATGTAACATGAGATAATTATATATCGGTGCAGTACTTTTTCCCTTATATGTAACACCAACACAAGGTTTTTGCACAAAAGACTGGTTTTATTGAAATAAATTTTACATAAGTCATGGACAATTTTCATGAAAGCCCCATTTGCCCCCCTTTAAGATTTATTTTCTATTTGACTATCTACAACATATACCTTGGCATGAAACAAAGTCTCAAACTTATTCGAGTAGTTCAATTAATAAATTTCAGTCCCATTTTTAAGGAGTTAAAAAGAAAAATATAATTGTTTGCTGTTCACTTGAAGTGATTTCTCATTTTCCTACTCTTTTCATCTCTTAACCTACTTCTCAGAGTTTGTTTCTAACTTGAGGCAATCCTCCGCTGAAGTATTACCATGTGATTCTAGAATGCTCTGCCCATTTTGCATCTGTTGAGGATAAAATACTTGGAATTTTGATTCAGTCTACCAAGACAAAATATGGGGGGTGTCATAGTAGCCCTTCTGATAAGAGAAAATAAAAACAACCCTTCGTTTCTTCCCCCAAAATCCAACTGGCTAGACGTGCGTGTTCAATATGGTAGCCACCTGTGGCAATCTAAAATTAAATTTAATTAAAAATTCTAAATTAATTAAAAATTCCTCAGTTATGCCAGTCATTGTTCAAGTGGTCAAAAAGCACATGTATCTGGGGGTCACTACATTTGGACAGCACAGATATAGAACATTTCCATCACCGCAGAAAATTCTACTTAACAGCACTGAACTAGACCATGTAGGAGTTGATTCATATATAAATATGTGAAATATGCACTTTTTCCTTCTTAGTCACGAGAGCTACTTGTTAAAGCTTATCTTCAACCCACAATCCTGTTGATTTTAGCTCAAGACAATGGTATAAAAATAGATATTTGTACAATTTCTCCAAATCATACGATGTGTTGTAAGAGTCCAAAGCCCTAAAATGAATCCCATCTTTGCCACCATAAAACAGTCTCATGAGCTCCCCGCGGACCACAGCATTATGGCCATGGGCAGAGTTCTCCTGTGGCATCTGCAAGGAAGCCTTGCTAGGGGCTCCTCACCAGTGTGGACTAGCCATCCCTGCTACCCTGTGCAGCCACCTTGGAGGAGGAGTCCCTAAAGGTACTACCTCTGCTCCCTGCTCTAAGGTGGGTCCCAGGACCCCCAAGGTTCCCACTCAGGGCAGGAGGACCATCCATGCAGCCCACGTAAGGCTTCCCAGGACCAGCCAGACCCTGACTCTGTTAGGGCCCCCAGTGCACCCTCTGAATGTCCTGTGCCCAATGCACGGGCAGGCAATCCAGCCCTTCTTTCTACAGTCAATGCCCAAATTATGCCCAAAGTCTCTCCCAAGACCCTACACTTACAAAACATCATTGAAACATATGAAAATAGCAGTTTGTATAAGCCCAAGGAAAACTCTCCTCAGTAAAAGAAATCACACATTAAAACTCCTTCAAAATAGGGGTGCCTGGGTGGCTCAGTTGCTTAAGCGTCCGACTTCAGCTCAGGTCATGATCTCACGGCCCGTGTGTTCGAGCCCCATGTCAGGCTCTGTGCTGGCAGCTCAGAGCCTGGAGCCTACTTCAGATTCTGTGTCTCTCTTCCTTTCTCTGCCCCTCCCCCATTTGCACACTCTCTCTCTCTGTCTCTCAAAAATAAATAAAAAGTTTAAAAAAAATTTTAATAAAAAAATAAAGGTAAATAAAATAAAATCTCATTTGACTAACCCAATACAAATGTTCTTTTTACCACCCCTTTCTTTATTCCTGGATTCTTAAAATCAGTGCGATCAACTTCCTAATTTGGTCTTTGAGTTATAATTTTTAAAACAAACGCATTTTCTAAAATATTAAAGGTGGATTGTTTGGAAATAAGTATATGCCAATGAACCCTTACATATTACTTCTATAAACCCGTTGATCAACTCTCCAGCCCCCAGAGAGAAGTATCCACAAATGTGAAATTTGAAAACCATTTTTCCTAACTATGACCGTGGTGTCTAGACTTTGTCCTTACGCACAAACCGTTATTCCACAACACGAAGATTGCTGGCTCCACGGGACAGGGAGATTCTGCAGTCTTCTGATGGATGCTATTAAAGCTGAAGACTGAAAGATACTTTGGTGGTATAGCTGGGAACAGATTCTGTAACAAGAGGAACAAGTCGATTCAACCAGTCCCCATTTTATCACCAACTGGAGCTACAAGCCATGGCTTAGGTCACCACACAAGTTACTACTTCATATGTTAAGGGTAGAGATAAATGCACTCTCCTGTCCCCATTAAGGGTGACATTTGCCTTCACCAATCCTAGTCGTGCATTAGAAAACATTTACATCTAGAAGAGAATTCTTAACCCTCCTTCTTTTGCAATCTCTCCAACAGACTCACACAGCTGCATCAGGATCTGGGAACCTTTATGACCCTAAAATAATACCAACTGACAAAAGAGAAATCAAAGGCCAAGGACCTGAGACCGTGGACACCAGGTAGAAGGGAAGACGGTTCGGGAGCAAAGTTGGGCTATTCCTAAGCCAAGTAGGATCTTAGGAAATATGCCTTTTCTTAGTCTTGCTGTTGATACAGGTTACTGCCCACTCTGTCTTCACAGCCAAATTCTGTCAAAGGATGGTCTAGACCAATGGCTCTCCAGGTGAGGCTCCCGGACCCAAGGCATCAACATCACCTGGGAACTTGTTAGAAATGCACGTTCTAGGCCCTACCCCGGACCAGGCGAGTCAAAATCTCTGAGGGCGGGGCCTGCAGGTGATTTTTTAGGTTCACTAATGCTTGAGGACCAGTGAGGAGTTTCACTTCCTCATCATGCTTGAATCACATGACGTTGGAGGGTCACATGTCTCACTAAAGCTACCCTTTTTCCTTACAGCTTTGGACTCTGGGTCTGACTCAGACGTTAGAGTGAAGGGGAAGGAGAGAAAAGAGGGAAGACACCACGATGAAGAAAAGCAAACAAACTTTAAGAATATGCCCAACCACATATAGGTTGAACTGTTAAGAAACTGTCATTTTTGGGGATGCCTGGGTGGCTCGGACAGTTAAGCATCCAACTTCAGCTCAGGTCATGATCTCATGGTTCATGGGTTTGAACCCCACATCGGACTCTGTGCTGACAGCTCAGAGCCTAGAGCCTGTTTCAGATTCTGTCTCTCTCTCTTTCTCTCTCTCTCTCTCTCTGCCTCTCCCCCACTTGCACACTCTCTCTCTCTTAAAAATAAACTTTAAAAAAATGTAAAACAAAGAAATTGTCATTTTTACAGGTAAAAACCAGCTGAATATTGGCAATGTCCTGTGAACCAACATGAACATATGAAGGATAGAATTATTATAATTATTTAGAAATAAATGAATGAGTTCAAAAGCTATCATCACTAGAGGAGCCTGAGTGGCTCAGCTGGTTAAGCGTCTGACTTCGGGCTCAGGTTCTGATCTCAGGGTTCATAAGTTCAAGCCCCACGTCAGGCTCTGTGCTGACAGCCCAGAGACTGGAGCCTGCTTTGGATTCTAGGTCTCTCTCTGTCTCTGCCCCTCCCCCACTCATACTCTGTCTCTCAAAAATAAATAAACATTAAAAAAATTAAAATGAAAAAAGCTATCAACACTAAAGTTAAATTTTAAAAGCAAATTATGTTATCGTTGACCAACAGATCCAAAGCTAAATACCTGTGTTCTCTAATTCTTTCTTGCATTTTTAAACAATAACTCTAAAATGTAACTATGAACAAATCAACAAAATACAACAATGAAGGTTTACCCAAGAGGAAAATTATACAACCCAAAGATAAATTTTGACAAAATAAATGGTTCTCTATTTGTTTCATGTTTCACACAAATTTCTAATTTATTTGACAATATTTGGTTTTCTCAAAGATTTTTTAGTGTTTATTTTTGAGAGAGAGAGAGAGAGAGAGAGAGAGAGAGAAAGTGGGAGAGGGGCAGAGAGAGAGGGAGACAGAGGATCCAAAGTCGGCTCTGTGCTGAGAGCAGAGAGACCATTGTGGGGCTCAAACTCATGAACCGTGAGATCGTGACCTGAGCTGAGGTTGGACATTCAACCGACCAAGCCACCCAGGCGCTCCTGTCTCATAATATTTCAACATCCAAGATTAGGGATGACCGAATAGATCGGAGATAAAAGTTTTAATTTGACAAATAAATGATGTCTTTCAGTGCTGTCATGAAACCCCTGAATAGCTACATGTGACCAATCATCTTTAGTCCATGAATGGGGGGTGGGGGGCGGGCAGCAAGCCCACATGCAAATTTTCTGAGGGTGACCGAGGTGCACATTTTCAAAGCTCTGGGGGCCAGGGCCACCTCCTCCCTAAATCCACCTGCGGGACATCTTTCTGCCAGGTCCCTACCTAACTCACAAAAACAAGGACCTGGAAAAGTAAGAGAGAACTCTCAGGCATCCATACCCAGGAAGCAGGTGGCAATTAGAAAAACAAAGAGTGACTTATGCTTTTTTCCTGTGTTTGTGTGCTTGTGGCAGAAAGAAGGGCTTCTGACATTCCGGAAAAGTCTTTGGAAAACAGCCACTGGGGAAAAGGCTTCCCGCCCTTTCCTGAGGTCCTGTGACCACCCGCGCTCCTCTGTAATATCACCACCCGTGGGAAAACCAGAGCTAACCCAACCTAGGTACCAGTCTGCCACCTCGCGTTTCTCCTTGTGATTTTTATATATAAGTGGACCTTGATTTATGTAACCCAACTTTTCTAAAGTTGAACTTAAATGGACTTTGAAATGGAATCTTACCTTCCCATTAACTAGGATAGCCTTTTGTCAATGTCATTTAGTTACAAACTCATACACAGTCAGTAATGCCACGTCTGAAGTGTATGCTCCTTGTCCTGTCAAATAGTTGATGACAAGTACACTAGAAAATGTTAGTATTTTAGAGAAACTATAGATATTTGGTACGTGGAAAAATAACCAATTAGCATGTTGTCGATGTGACTCGTGTCAAATGTGTCGCATGAGCGCACAGAATCCTGTATGTTTATTTAAAAGAATTTTAAAAGTGATTAACGTACCTCTTTCTTTAAGATCTTCAATATAGGCTTTCAAAAATTCTTTATCAAAGTGTTGACGATCTTGTTCACTTTCCATCACTTCCACACCGTCTTCACACTGGGTATTATCAATAGGATTGTCCATAAGGCTTACAAATCTATTCGAGAAAATATGGACAGTATCACATTTTCACCTGTGCGTTTTCAACCGCAACATTCCTCTCACATGAAGTGAAGTTTTGTGGTACCGAATCGCAAGTTCTTGGTTATCCTTGAAGGTCACAGCCGGCCACATAATATTAGCGTCACCAGTGGAACTGCCCTGTGGAAAAATCTAACAGGATTATGGGAGCAGTCCTGCCTGCTCAGGGCCTGCTGGGAAGATGAGAGCTACTTAGATGCAAAGGACAGTGGACAGGAGGCCCTGAGACAGACGCTAACACTTGCTCACAGTCAGGCCCTTTAAACTGGGTGATGTCTTGGGGTGCCTGGGTGGCGTAGTCGGTTAAGCGTCCGACTTCAGCCAGGTCACGATCTCGCGGTCCGTGAGTTCGAGCCCCGCGTCGGGCTCTGGGCTGATGGCTCAGAGCCTGGAGCCTGTTTCCGATTCTGTGTCTCCCTCTCTCTCTGCCCCTCCCCCATTCATGCTCTGTCTCTCTCCCAAAAAATAAATAAATGTTGAAAAAAAAAATTTTTTTCAAACTGGGTGATGTCCAATGGAATAGAATAGAAACCCCAGAACTAGACCCACAAACGTATGGCCAGCTAATCTTTGACAAAGCAGGAAAGAACATCCAATGGAAAAAAAGACAGTCTCTTTAACAAATGGTGCTGGGAGAACTGGACAGCAACATGCAGAAGGTTGAAACTAGACCACTTTCTCACACCATTCACAAAAATAAACTCAAAATGGATAAAGGACCTGAATGTGAGACAGGAAACCATCAAAACCCTAGGGGAGAAAGCAGGAAAAGACCTCTCTGACCTTAGCCGTAGCAATCTCTTACTTGACACATCCCCAAAGGCAAGGGAATTGAAAGCAAAAATGAACTATTGGGACCTCATGAAGATAAAAAGCTTCTGCACAGCAAAGGAAACAATCAGCAAAACTAAAAGGCAACCAACGGAATGGGAAAAGATATTTGCAAATGACACATGGGACAAAGGGCTAGTATCCAAAATCTATCTGTAAAGAGCTCACCCAACTCCACACCCAAAAAACAAATAATCCAGTGAAGAAATGGGCAGAAAACATGAATAGACACTTCTCTAAGAGTGGAGGTTCCTCAAAAAATTAAAGATAGACCTACCCTATGACCCAGCAATAGCACTGCTAGGAATTTACCCAAGGGATACAGGAGTACTGATGCATAGGGGCACTTGTACCCCAGTGTTTATAGCAGCACTCTCAACAATAGCCAAATTATGGAAAGAGCCTAAATGTCCATCAACTGATGAATGGATAAAGAAATTGTAGTTTATATACACAATGGAGTACTACGTGGCAATGAGAAAGAACGAAATGTGGCCCTTTGTAGCAACGTGGATAGAACTGGAGAGTGTGATGCTAAGTGAAATAAGCCATACAGAGAAAGACAGATACCATATGGTTTCACTCTTATGTGGATCCTGAGAAACTTAACAGAAACCCATGGGGGAGGGGAAGGAAAAAAAAAAAAGAGGTTAGAGTGGGAGAGAGCCAAAGCATAAGAGACTGTTAAAAACTGAGAACAAACTGAGGGTTGATGGGGGGTGGGAGGGAGGGGAGGGTGGGTGATGCGTATTGAGGAGGGCACCTTTTGGGATGAGCACTGGGTGTTGTATGGAAACCGATTTGACAACAAACTTCATATATCGAAAAAAAAATTTTTTTTAATAATAAACTGGGTGATGTCCTACTATGTTTGCTATGACTCCCAATCGGTGTTATCAAACTCTAAAACGAGGTGGGTTAAGTTACAGAGGACACTCAATAGACAAAATCCCCACAACAAAAAAGATGGAAAGGAAAGAAACGAAAATGGGCTTTGATCTGTCTTTACAGTTTTGAAAGATGTTTTGATGTGAAAAGCGATGTTATTATTTCAATTAAAAATAGGAAATCCCTGGGGCGCCTGGGTGGCGCAGTCGGTTAAGCGTCCGGCTTCAGCCAGGTCACGATCTCACGGTTTGTGAGTTCGAGCCCCGCGTCGGGCTCTGTGGTGACAGCTCAGAGCCTGGAGCCTGTTTCCGATTCTGTGTCTGCTTCTCCCTCTGCCCCTCCCCTGTTCATGCTCTGTCTCTCTCTGTCCCCAAAATAAATAAAAACGTTGAAAAAAAAATTTTTTTTTAAATAAATAAATAAATAAAAATAGGAAATCCCTCAGGGCACCTGGGTGGCTCAGTGGGTTAAGCATCTGACTTCGGCTCAGGTCATGATCTCACCGTTCGTGGGTTCGAGCCCCGCGTCAGGCTCTGTGCTGACAGCTGGGAGCCTGGAACCCGCTTGGGATTCCGTGTCGCCCTCTCTCTCTGCCCCTCCCCCACTTGCACACACACTCTCTCTCTCTCAAAAATACATACACGTTAAAAAACAATTTTTTTTTAATAACAAGAAAAAAAAAAAAGGAAATCCCTCAAAAAGTCTTTGGTCTGTGGGCCCGGCCGGCTTGGGCGGTAGCCGTTCTCATTGGTTTGTAGAAGTTCTATATACATGGAAGATAAAGCCACCCATCTGTCCTATTTCAGTACGCATATTCCTTAGTTCATTTCCCTTTTAACTTTAATGTCTAACGTGGAGAGAGCAACAAAGTTGTAATTTCCTTTGCAAGCTTTTTCATTGAATTAATTTTATCACCCTGCGCAATCCAGGGAAAAAAAAAAGCCTGTAGGTTATCATTCTTCAATGTTCTATCCAAGTAATCGCTGTCTGTATTTTATTTTTTTCTGTTTATCTATTCATTTTGAGAGACAGAGAGAACGAGAGCAGAGGGGAAGAGAGAGAGAGAGAGAGAGAGAGAGAGAGAGAGAGAGAGAAAGAGAGAAAGGGAGAGAGAGGGAATCCCAAGAAGGCTCTAGGCCATCAGCTCAGAGCCCGACACAGGGCCTGGATCCCGTGAACTGTGAGATCATGACCTGAGCTGAAATCAAGAGTCAGATGCTTCGTCGACTGAACCACCCAAGCGCCCCTGTATGTATTTTAAAATTTGATAGGCACAAGGATACTTTTTATTGAAAGCCATGGTCTCTAACCCTGCCTCTGTCTGTCAGATCCCAGAGGCGAGCTCTTTCATCTGTGAATCATTATTTTTACTTAACCTGCCGGAAATCTCTTTTACGCAGGACAAATACTTCAATGTTGTTACATCAAGTGGAGGCATCCCTTCTCTTCCCTTCAGTTGCCCGACCCTCCCACCTCCCAGTTTTTACGATCCATACTTTTACTTTTTCAACATCCTAATGTGAAATTTTTCCAACGTTCAAAAGGGTCGAAAAAATTTTACAGTGAACACCCCATACCCACCACCTAGGTTCCATACGTAAGATTTTATGGCTTTTGCCTTATCACACACCCAGCCGCCCTCCCTCCATCCACTCATCAGGCCGTCTTATTTTTTGATGCATTCAAAGCACATCGCAGACATCACGTACTTAGCACATCGCAGGCAGACATCACGTACTTTTTACTTTTGCATTAACACCAACGCTGTCCGCATTCTGATCCAAAACCGTATTTAACTTTTCTGTCTTGCCTGAAGTTTGATTCTAAAGTTGAAAAATTTGTATTCTTGGGACAATTATCTGGGAAGGCTTGGTGATGCCTTCCCCCTGGGGAGGCTCCAAACACAGAATTCCAGGGTCTTTCCCCCAGGGCCACCCTAGAGGAAACCTCAGACTTTTGGTCAGGGGGCCAGACTGCGGGGGATGAGTGGTCTGCTGGATGGAATCGAGGAGGAGATTGGAAGGTGGGGGGGGTCATCTGTTTACATGAGATTTTCCTTTATTTTTAGCACCATGTCTCAGGCTGCACCAACACGTGCCTGGAATTTCTGACCTCAAGCTTCTTCGGAGTTCTCCAGGGCAAATGGGCTCAGTTTCTTGGTTTTTAAACTTGAGGCTACTCCGTACAATTTTTATCAGTCACCACTGTTCTGTCTGCCGTTTGTCTCCCAAAGTTGTGTTATTGTCTCTCATTCTGGGAAAGCCTTCTCCCGCTTTCCTGATCATTGCCGATTGTAGGTTTTATTATTTTCCTCATCTCAGCGGGGTCTCCAGAAGGATAGGTGTTAAATACATGGTCAATCTACCATAATTAACACCTTATTCCTTTTATAGTTTTCTTTTTATATTTAATCTGTGGCTTTCTCTATATGTCTTCCTACATGCTATATACGATATACAGCACATACGTGGCTATGTGCCGTAAGCCGTCTTATGCTATAAAGTGACGAACAGACTTTGTCTTTCCCTGAGTAGCCAACTTCCTTAATGGCGTATTAAGTCACTCATACCTTCCCCACTGGTTTATGAAAATCCCTGTATCATATACTAGGGTTAATTTCAGTACTACCTATTCTGTTCTAATAATTCACCTACGAATCATTGCCTAACACGACCTCATTTTAATTATTACACGCCAGTTTTTTTGTTTTTAGTTTATTTATTTATTTTGAGAGAGAGAGAAAGAGAGAGAGTGAGCGTGGGAGGGACAGAGAGAGAGAGAGAGAGAGAGAGAGAGAGAATCCCAAGCAGGCTCTACATTGTCAGCATGGAGCCCGATGCGGGGTTCGAACTCACAAACTGTGAGGTCATGACCTGAGCTGAAACCAAGAGTCGGACACTTAACCCAAATGAGCCACACAGGTGCCCCGTTATTCTACCTTTTAAACCCATCATAATTCTCAGTAAGGCAAATTCTGCCCCGTCACTCTTGTTTTCCAAAGTTATCATTGCTGTTCCTAGCTTTTTGCCTTTTAGGTATACTTTCACATCAGCTTTTCAAGTTCCAAAAAAAGAAATTCCACTGGAGTTATGGTTGGGATCATATTATACACTTAAGTATAATTTTTGGAAGAAATCATATGTTTATAGTCTTTTCATCCAGAAAAGATAAGTATGTCTTTCCAAATATTCAAGACCTCTTCGATAGGCTTTGGGACCACTTTTCAGTTTCTTATAAAGAGCTATTTTGCTAGCACTTTGTCTAGATTTCTTTTTTAGGTTTTTATATTTTTGGTTAATACTATTACTGTCATTATTCCCTTCCACTATTTTTCTATAGGTTATTTATAGAAGTCTTAATGAGAACTTATATCTAGGGGTTTTTTTTATTAAACTTTTAGGGGCGCCTGGGGGGCTCAGTCGGTTGAACGTCCGACTTCGGCTCAGGTCACGATCTCACACTTCATGGGTTCAAGCCCCTTGTCAGACTCTGTGCTGACAGTTCAGAGCCTGAAGCCTATTTCGGATTCTGTGTCTTCCTCTCTGTCTCTGTCCCTCCCCCACTTGTGCTCGGTTTCTCTCTCTCAAAAATAAATAAACATTAAAAAAAATTTACACTTTTATTAATTCAAAGAGCTTCCATCTGATTCTTTGAGATTTCCAAGTCCTACAATTATTATCGTTTGACATGACTTTAGTTGCCTGCACACAGGTCAGTTTTACCCTGAGCGGAAGTCTCCTGACCGGAAGTCTCCCTCCTCCCGTGCATCCTTGGTTGAGAAGCTGTCACGCCTGCTCCCAGCTGGCTGAATGTGGAAGGGGCTTAAGGGTGGGTCCTGCCAGCCCTCTCACCAGGGGCCCCTTCTCATCCAGAAGACATTCCTGGGACAGCCAAGGACAGGGGAGGACCCATTCCAGTGGAAAGAGTATGGTGGGGCAGTGGGGAGATGTCATACCCCATTCATCTTGTGATTACACAGTGATGGATGTAGTCTCTCTCTTTGCAGTTGTCAACTTCTTTATTTCTGTCTGCTAGGCATCTTATTGCCAGGATTGGAAGACGAGGAAGATTTATGCTGATAGTGAGCATTTACCACTGGAAGAATTGGGCGCCCCTGGGAAAGAGCCCCTTGAATGATGGTCTTAGCCAACAACTGGTACTCAAGGCAGGTGGACACTCTGGACACAGTGATGAAATGGCTGTCACTGGAGTGGCCTCGTGTAAAGCTTCCTGGAATGGGTCAAAACGGGCTCAGGAGAGAGGTGATGGGGGGACCCCCAAAGCCTCAAATTCTGGCAGCCAGGAGCCGAGGGGATGTGCCCTGGGGTCAGCTTCAGGAGAGGGTGGAGCGGGGGCTTTTCAAGTCCACTGCCAAGGTAAGAAAGACCGTTCAGTGTCTCACGCCAGATTGGAATCTGTTTGTGTCACATTTGCATGGATGGTTTTTCTGAGTTTGGGGTGGTTTACACATACCTTTAAGGAAACCAGAGAGCGAGGCCACCAGGAAACATTCAAAGCCACTGACCCTCCAGGCTCAACAACAGACCAGGGAGCCCTGGACAACTGCCCTGTCACGCTTCAAACAGCGGTAGCATTTGCCCAGAAATCCTCTGAGTTCTACCTCCCCGTGCCAGTGGCCAAAACCTTCAAAATCCTGTAAAAAGGCATCGGAACCTCTGTGAACCTCTGTGAACAGGGATCAGGTCCTCAGAGCACAAGAACCACCTCATCTGGTTCCTGAAACAGGCGGGCGCCCAGGCTCCAGGCTCCAGGCACTCCTTACCTTGTGTCTGACTGTCTCTACTGGGATCTACTCACTTTAAAGGTGTGGACGAGTCACACAGGGCCGTGGGGAGCTCCACCAAATGGTCCCCACTGACGACTAACAAGGCCAGCTTCTTTAGGTTAAGCAAGGCGTACGGAAGGTAGGTCAGTTTGTTCTTATACAAGATAAAGGTCTGCAGCTCTTCTAGCCTAAGAAGGAGCAAAAGGCAATAAACTCAGGACTGACTTCACAGCTGAAAAACCAAAGCGAATGACACATCGATTCTGGTGTGAAATCCCTACGCAGTTTATCTTGTATAGGCGACCCCTGCGAGAATAAGCTGACTTCAAAATTTAAATAGAGTCATGCCAGGTGACATGAATTTTAAGTTAGCTGGCTTAATTGGCAGCCGAAGACCCAAGGAGAGCAGCGGGACAAGCAAACTGCACAATGTGCACGAGGCCGAGAGGGGGCCTGACACCCGGTCATCCCTCCAAGGAGCCGTCGCATTCCCCGGGGTCAGCGGGGCGAAGGGAAAGGACCCGCCCTGGAGCTGGGCTGAGAACGAACAGATTTGGGCAACATATTGCCTTGTGCACATCTGGAAAGCACAGTATTCCTCCCCCGTCTTATTTCCTATCTTTGAAATGGAAAAGCAACCCGCAGAATGAACAGGAAACGAGCGAACTACGCTCCAGCTGTGTTTCACTTCTTTCCCATTTTATTCTAACTCAGTGACACCCCCCGCCCCTCCAGCTTTTTCTTGCATTCACTTGCAAAACCTTGACTGATCCCACAAATATTTCACAGAGTTCCCCTTGTGTTTCAAAGTAGAGCAGTTCCCACTTAGTCTCACAACCTGGAAAGCACCGATGCACTACAGGTGCCAAAAGTACAGAAAGGTCACATGAGTGACCTTCAGAACTGAGCCAGTTTTGGCCTCTGTGTCATAACAGCTTACTTATTATTATATACTTTAAGTATACTTAGAGTAGTAAGTATTACTTACTTATTACGATATTGTTATAATGAAGACTGTGGATGTAAAACCATGTTAAACTCTGGACCAGCCATGCAGGAGCCTAATATTATTGGTGGAATGAATGAATGAATGAATGAATCTTACATGATCCAGTGTAATTTTTTTTTTTTTTTTTTTTTTAAGTAAGCTCTACACTCAACGTGGGGCTTGAACTACGACCCTGAGATCAGGACTCGCATATTCTACTGACTGAGCCAGCCAGGCACCCCAGTGTGATTATTTTTTTTTAAAAATGACAGGGGCGCCTGGGTGGCGCAGTCGGTTAAGCGTCCGACTTCAGCCAGGTCACGATCTCGCGGTCCGTGGGTTCGAGCCCCGCGTCGGGCTCTGGGCTGATGGCTCAGAGCCTGGAGCCTGTTTCCGATTCTGTGTCTCCCTCTCTCTCTGCCCCTCGCCCGTTCATGCTCTGTCTCTCTCTGTCCCAAAAATAAATAAACGTTGAAAAAAAAATTAAAAAAAAAATGACATACAAGTATATAATTGGAAAAAACTTACTAACCGTATCAATTTCGTTTGAAAGATTTGGTACAATAAACCAATAAATGAAACCAATAAAAATGATCCTTACTGATACTATAAACAGAGTGGTAATATGTATAAAAACACAGAGTGACAGGTTTCTATTCCATAGATAATAAGCATGCTTTTCCATTTCTGCAGAATAAAAGAAAGCTAATGATAGCTTTCTATTGAGGACAGAAGTAAATTAAAGTTCACCAAGACCATGAAGGTGTGTTCAAATGCACATTTATGTGCACACACACGTATGACACAGACTGGAAGTTGTCTTATTATTTCGCACAGACACATCTCCCAGAAACACCAAACTCTTGGGAAGATTCGTTGATTTTGAAGACCATTCATGGGTTACACATGTTTAAAGTGGCGACGGTATTTAAGGCGTTAGTCACTAATGCACACACACCTCACCTTCAGAATGCGAGTAGCTACCTGTCTATATCTTGGGGCAGGTCGGTCAGGCTATTGTTGCTGATATCCAACCACTGCAAATTCGACATCCTCAGGACACAGATCGGGACACTGGCAAACTTGTTTGCCGCGATATCTACGAATGTCACTTGCTTCAAGTTACTTAACTAGAAAGGAATAACAACAGGTATACTCTAATTACTTTTCTAGAATGAAGTTCGACTAATAATTTCTAGGTGATGTTTCTTCTCAAAGGCACCTCTAAAAATCTACGCAACACGGACCCATATAACATGAATTTTGGAGCACCTACGGATGTGCTCCATGCTGGGGGTACTAAGATCGACGGCACATAGAGGGCTGCCCTCAAGGAGTTCACACTTTCCAAAATAAGCAGTGCACTTTTTACAGCAAGAACTAACGTGAAGAAGGTTTCAACTGGCAGTGTTCGGTAACACAGACATAAGTGGCTAATATGCCAACGTCAAGGTGGAGTAAGGGTCAGGGGTCAGGAAAGACTTCATGGAGAATGGAGTATTTGCACTGGGTCCTGAGGTTCCTCGACAGGTGGGAAGACAGGGAAGGCAACTCCAGGTGGGGAACAGCCTGTGCAAAGTCCCAGAAAACAAAAAAGCACAAGCTTTCGAGAATAGAATGACTTGAAGACAGCCAAAGGAGTTCCAACAAATCTTAAAAAGCCTCAGAAAGGGACAAGGCAAATGATCAGAGATCTCTACTATTTCAGGGTTGTTTTTTTTTAATATAATTTCGATCTCTACTATTTATGTCTTATCTCCATAATCTGTGTTTTTAACATGGTGACGGAATCTGTAGGGGAATATACTTTTTTCAGTTTATTTATTTATTCTGGGAGAGAAAGTACGAGTGGGGGAGGGGCAGAGAGAGAGAGGAAAAGAGAGAGAATCCCAAGCAAGCCCCATGCTGTCCGTGCAGAGCCCAACACGGGATTCAAATCCACAACCATGAGATCATGACCTGAGCTGAAATCAAGAGTCGGACGCCCAACCGACAGAGCCACCCAGGCGCCCTGGGAAATAGACTTTTTTTCTTTCAAATGCAAATCTATGAACAGCGAATAAAGCAGGAAAATGTCTCTCATGTTTGGATTTGATTTAGTAACTCAGGTCGTGACTATGAAATACATAATAAGGAGCTACCTTTTACTGGCTTATTCTGAGAGTCCACAAATAAAACCTGAGCTGCCTCTCAGAATACATTTTCAAAACGGTTCCACAATATGGAACCAACTGGACCAATAGGAGGAATTACTGAAAAGTAGAGGAAAGAAGCAGTAGGTTTATGCCTCTATTTACCTGAATATAATACCTAATTCCATATTGCCAAATTCGCCCAAGCGAGGCACAGTCCAGAGTGGTCCTATTGAATGGGCACATCCTAATTTTGCTCTTGTTTTGAATTTATAAAAAGAAATGTGAAGGGCCGCCTGGGTGTCTCAGTTGGTTGAGGGACTAACTCTTGATTTCAGCTCAGATCATGATCTCACAGTTCGTGAGCCTGAGCCCCACATCGGCTCTGCACTGACAGTGCGGAGGCTGCTTGGGATTCTCTCTCTCTCTCTCTCTCCCTCTCTCTGCCCCTCCTCCCCTTCTCTCGAAAAAATAAAATGTGCAAGGTATCAGAAAAGGATTTGGGGAACGCCTAAAAAAATGAGCATGAAGACAGTAATGTGACAGTCAAAGAAGATGCTTTGGGTGCCCACGATTCAGTCTGAACTTCCTGACTGTGTGGCCAGGGTTATCAGATCAGCAGAAAAATCAAGACTGAACTATCCTCTGTCTCTCGTCTTTCTTCTTTTTTTTTTTTTTTTTATTTTTTTTCAACATTTATTTATTTTTGGGACAGAGAGAGACAGAGCATGAACGGGGGAGGGGCAGAGAGAGAGGGAAACACAGAATCGGAAACAGGCTCCAGGCTCTGAGCCATCAGCCCAGAGCCTGACGCGGGGCTCGAACTCACGGACCGCGAGATCGTGACCTGGCTGAAGTCGGACGCTTAACCGACTGCGCCACCCAGGCGCCCCTCGTCTTTCTTCTTTTTACGATAAACGTAGAAAGTACATTTTTTGGACTGTAAAATAAATTACTGGGGATATTTAAAGGAAATAATGTAAGACATCTGTGAAAATTAGAATAAGGAAAATCACAGTGGTATTCAACTAGCAAGGAGACAGAAGGCCCAGTTCTAGCCATTCCCCACTAGCTACTTTCATCAAGGGCAAAGCAAAACACTCACAAACTCTTTTGAAAGGTAATTCTATTTGTCTGAAAATTCCAGTGTCGTCCAGATAAAAATCTGACGTTCAGTCATAATAAATACAACACGCATTTACACAGCAGTTTCATTATCTTTACCTTTGTCTCAAAATTCCTGACGGTTCCTTCCCGTAACTTTCTATACGTCATTTATTCTACTCGCTGTCTATTTGAATTTGAATTCAGGATTACGTCAATTATTTGTGAGAGAAGCATCCTCATGAAGACAGGGCACAACAATGTGACGGCATTGAACCCTACTGAACCATACACTTAAAAATGGTCATGATGGGGGTGCCTGGGTGGCTCAGTCGGTTAACCATCTGACTCTTGATTTCGGCTCAGGTCGTGATCTCAGTTTGTGGGTTCCAGCCCCACGTCAGGCTCTATGCTGACAGCTCAGAGCCTGGAGCCTCTTCGGATTCTGTGTCTCCCTCTCTCTCTGCCCCTCCCCTGCTTGTGCTCGCTCACTCTCTCTCTCTCAAAAGTAAAAAATGAACATGAAAGAGAATTTTTTAAAAAATAATAAAAAAAACGGGGCGCCTGGGTGGCGCAGTCGGTTGAGCGTCCGACTTCAGCCAGGTCACGATCTCACGGTCCGTGAGTTTGAGCCCCGCGTCGGGCTCTGGGCTGATGGCTCAGAGCCTGGAGCCTGTTTCCGATTCTGTGTCTCCCTCTCTCTCTGCCCCTCCCCTGTTCATGCTCTGTCTCTCTCTGTCCCAAAAAATAAATAAATGTTGAAAAAATAAATAAATAAATAAATAAATAAATAAATAAATAAACTACTTATGTTATAAAAAAAATAAATAAAAAATAATAAAAATGGTCACGATGGTAAACATAATGTTAGTTTTTTAACAAAAAAAAAATTTTTTTTTTAACGCTAACATTTGGATATGGCATCCGGGCAAACAGTGGTTTCCTGAGTTTGTAGACATCAGAACCTGGGGTGCTGTGTGCTTCCACTGGGTAAATACAAGTTGGACACGTGAGGCTGAGATGCCCTCACAGATGACACTCCCTTTAACATGACCGTGCAGCCTGTCTTCAGGTATATGGTTTTTCATCTATCTTGACTAAACCACAGTTTGAACAGATAGTTGACAATGATGGCCACTGAGAACCATTCAGGACTGAATTCGCGAAGTTATAGATAAGAAGAATCAGTGAACTATTAGAACGCAGCCAACTGGGGAAGCATAACAAATACTGTGCATTTATGGAATCCCATTCAAAGCAAAGAGCCTAAAAAATCTATATCCAGAGACCATTTGCTCCCGAGGGTGTCAATATAGTTTCGGTGAACTGGGTGAAAAACAACAACCCTAATGGTGATTGCTTGGTGCTGCCTGATAGGCCAGCTCATGGGGATTAACTGCGAGGAGGCAAGACAGAATTTCGAGGGCGAGATAGAAATATCCTACAAGTGAATTCGGTGGATCGTACACTTACAATGGCTGAACTGGGGGCCGTATGAATTATATTTCAACAAAGGGGGCAGGCGAAGAGAAGGGACAGAGAAGCAAGCCTAGGAGGCTAGGTCAGGTGATGGACAACACGGGCTTGGACTAGGGTGTTGGTGGCAAGGTGCTGGGCGGGGGTCAGATACAGAATATATTCTAAAGGGCATGCTCAACAGGACTTATTTACAGAGGGCAGAGACAGAGGGGAAGACGCAGAACCCGAAGCAGGCTCCAGGCTCTGAGCTGTCAGCACAGAGCCCGACGCGGGGCTCGAACTCACAAAACCGTGAGATCATGACCTGAGCCGAAGTCGGACCTCAACCGACTGAGCCACCCAGGTGCCCAGAGCCATTTTCTAAACTAAGGAGGCTTGGGGAATGAGCAGTCTTATGAAGGGGGTCACGCCCTTGGGGGGGCACCCCTCACCTGGACCACTGTCGGGCATTTCCTGGGGCGACAGTAGAAGCGACTACTTCCTCCCACCCAGAAGTTTCCAGGCAAGGACAATAACACCCCATCTAGGACTATAATCAGTGGGCGTTGGCAGGACCACATGAGCACTACTGTTTCCGGTGTGTTCATTACCAGTTCGTTACCATGAGATCCATATCTCCCTTCAGCATAAGAAGCCTGTTGAGTTTTATTTGGCAATAAACTCTGCTCCCTTTCAGCTGTTCCATTTTATCAGAATATGATGTTAAGTCATGAGTGAATACAGACCAAAAGTAATGAACTTAATTCATTTGATTTCGATTAATGAACTTTTAAAATCCTATCTGTAAGACGATTTTTGTTACCTCTAAGTTTTGATGAATATATAAACTTTAAAAAAATCTTACCCCCTTTATTCCCATTTCTGATTTATTTCACCATTGCAGATAAGCATTACAGACAACAGGAATCTTACATTAAATAGGCATTTAATAAAAATATCCTGTGTGAAAATAGGACATTTTGCCTAGTTTTGTGTAGCTTTTTATTTGTTTTGTTTCTTTTAAGTTTATTTATTTTTGAGAGAGAGACAGAGAGAGTGAGCAGGGGAGGGGCAGAGAGAGAGGGAGAGAGAGAACCCCAGCAGGCTCCACGCTGCCAGTGCAGAGCCCAATGTGGGGCTCAAACCCACAAACCGTGAGATCATAACATGAACTGAAACCAAGAGTCGGACGCTTAACCAACCGAGCCACCCAGGCGCCCCAGTGTTTGTTTTTGTTTTGTTTTGATAGCTTTTCCGAACTTAAATTCAGCTCCTGGTCTAGTGTAAGAACATTTTCAAGGACCTTCTAATTGCTGGTATAGTGATTGACATGTCAAGAAAGTGTGATATAACAAAGACAGATTTCATCTTGTAAAACATCTTCCCCACGTTATAGACCATCCCACGTCATAAGTCAAATAAAAGTAAATCATAGTGCAAACGTGATCGCTTTCTTACTTCAAAGGGGAGCTCAGTTAATTCCAGATTTCCAGAACAATCCAGTTTCTCGAGATTTTCGCAGTCCCCCAGCTCCGGAGGGATGCTCTTCAGATGGTTGAAACTCACATTGAGTTCTCTCAGGTTCTTCAAACGACCTGTCATCAGAACAAATGAACATCCATGGGGTAGATCCCTTATGGTTTTTTTTAACGGCAAAAGCAAAACAAAGATACAACACGTTTGTACAAATGGTGGGGGGGGGGGGGAGAGACAGGAAACATAATTTTGTATTTGTTTTTTTAAGCACTTCACTAAGTGCCAGCTAGTCTTTCATCCTGAGCATGTTGGTCCTTGATCAGAGCGTTTTTTGCTTATTCTCTGTTTAATCCTTTGTCCAACTAGGCAGCCGCAGACCTTCACCCCTCACACCCCAAGAGAAGGAGAAGCAGTAGTGATCATCCGGTCTTCATTTTCAGCTACTGATGGAAATTTATCAAATGTTGATCAAAATGACCTACCAGGCTACACGAAACTCATCAACGGGCTAATATCCGGGACCGACTATTGTAGTTTATGTTTACAGTGAACATGTCATTGCACGTTCGTCTTTCTAAAACTGAAAGAAAATAGACACGAAGCTCCCAAACACGGCACTGCTCACTCGTGACACTTCTAGCTTCTGCGCAACTGGCCCA
The DNA here is from genome assembly GCF_014898765.1 of Herpailurus yagouaroundi. Taxonomy (NCBI): domain Eukaryota; kingdom Metazoa; phylum Chordata; class Mammalia; order Carnivora; family Felidae; genus Herpailurus; species Herpailurus yagouaroundi. Next base: position 5,047,628 of record NW_024412424.1, read on the forward strand.
TGTCTGCCTGTGCCGAGTTCCGCAGGCGGGACGGTGGCGTCGCTGCCCCAAGGGGACACTGCAAGCAAGCCAGCGGCTCTGGGAACACAGGAAACAGCCCCGTCCAAGCAGCCTCCCGGAGGGCCATGCTGCCTGCCCGCCAGCTGCCCGCTTCCCAGACCAGAACACCGAAGGCTCCCGCTGGGGAACATACCAATTTCAGCCGGAAGATGGGAGATTTGGTTTTTTGGCAGATCCAGAATTCTCATCGCTTGAAACAGCTCGATATAGGTAGGAATGATTTGAATCAGGGTATTGCTGATGTGCCATTCTTTTAGGTGTGTCTGCTCCTCCAACGAATCCGGGAGCTCCTGAAACAAAACGAACGACGTCAGTCACAACAAGTTCCTCAGCGTGTTGGGGCTGAGGGGCAGTGTGCACAAAGCCGCGTACATCGGGGCATCGATGTAGAAGACGAGAGAGCACGCGGGAGAGCGTCAGGCCTGACACCTTCGCCAGCTCGACAGCCACTTCACGAAGCCACTTTTAAGACTGTGTAGGGGCGCCCGGGTGGCTCAGTCGGTTAAGCGTCCGACTCTTGATTTCGGCTCAGGTCACGATCTCACGGTTCGTGGGTTCGAGCCCCACGTCGGGCTCAGGCCTGACAGCGCAGAGCCTGCTTGGGGTTCTCTCTTTCCCTCTCTCTCTCTCTCTCTCTCTGCCCCTCCCCTGCTCTCTCGCTTCCTTGCTCTGTCTCTCTCACCAAATAAATAAACATTAAAAAAATAATAAAAGAAAAGAAATCCAGACAGGTACCCAGTACCCACGGATCTCAATGATGGGGGCTCAGGAGAAAAAACACTAGAGGCCATACAGTGATCATCTCTCCCAGCATCAGAGGGCAGTGCAGCTAAGAAATCGGTGTCAGAAAATATCCACTCATTTGGTCGCCGCAACAGCCCTCGCGGGGGCCGACACAAGCATTAGCACCGTCTTACTGGGGGGGGACACAAAATATATAAAAGTGGGGTAAACTGCCCCAGGTCACATGGCCAATAAAGGACGGCCCCAGGATCACCCCCCAAAATTTAGTCTCTCGGCCCAGAGCCCCTTCAGCTAGAAGTTGGGGAGATAGAAAGAGATGAAGGGTAGGTCCCAGAGAGCCCTGTCCCCCAGAAAGGGACCACAGCCCAGGTTCACCTGCCCACAGCACAGCAGGTGCCGCTTCCACGAGTAAACCTCGGATCACGGGGCAAGCCCTGGAGGTGCCTCTCCAAGCAAAGCAGCAGGTCAGGGGCGGAGGGAGCAGGAAGCCAATGTAAACACCGGAGGAAAGAAAGGGAGCATCTTTGTCCTGGCCTCAGAATCTCAGAGGAAAAGCAGCTCAAGGGTCTGCCGAAATTCCTTTACTGCTCTACACACCCTGACACTTCAGCAAAGTCACCACCACCCGCTGGGAAATGTTCGGTGAAAGTCACAGTTCATTTAAAAAAAAAAAAAACAAAACAGAAACAAAAAAGGCCGGAGCGCCTGGGTGGCTCAGTGGGCTAAGTGGCTAAGCCACTGACTCAGGTCGTGATCTCGTGATCTCGTGGTTTGAGCCCCAGACATTGGCTCTGGGCTGACAGCTCAGAGCCTGGAGCCTGCTTGGGATTCGGTGTCGCCCTCTCTCTCTGACCCTCTTCCACACTTCCTCTCTCTCTCAAAAATAAATAAACATTAAAGAAAAAAAATTTTTTTTAAGGCAAAGTTATTTTTTTTTAATTTTTTTTTCAACGTTTTTTATTTATTTTTGGAACAGAGAGAGACAGAGCATGAACGGGGGAGGGGCAGAGAGAGGGGGAGACACAGAATCCGAAACAGGCTCCAGGCTCTGAGCCATCAGCCCAGAGCCTGACGCGGAGCTCGAACTCACGGACCGCGAGATCGTGACCTGGCTGAAGTCGGATGCTCAACCGACTGCTCCACCCAGGCGCCCCTAAGGCAAAGTGATTTTAAAGTCTGGGGGAGAGACGGCAGGATTAAGCATTTAAAGGCTGCGCCATTCTGGGGAGGGCCCACTCCCCCTTCCCCTCCCCCCCAGGTCCCAGCCCCTGCCAGCCTCGGAGGGATCCCAGGGGATCCTGCTGCCCCCTCCAGCAGGACGACAGGGTCTTACACAGAGGGAGGGATGTGAAAACCCGGTTCGGTTCGAAGCAGGCAACAGCCTCCTCCCCATCCAGGGGAAAGCTCTCTAGGGGCAGGAGCGCTCTCTGGGTCAGGGCCAAGGCCAAGGCCAACGCCCTGAGCTCAGCTCAGCAGCGCTCACCGGGCACCCCCTCGCTGCACACTCACCGTCCACTGCTCCCCCGAAAGTTCAAACACAAACGCACTGCTCCGTTTGTCTCTCTCCTTGGAAAGCAAACTCTGCCTGGTGAGAGAGTTCCTTTCGATCTTTTCCAGAAGCCTCACGCTGGTGTCTACGAAGCCATTCTTGCAGTACACAGCCTGGGGGATGCCTTTCCTCCTGCACTCGGCCACGAAATTCCACTCTTCCTTTATCCTAGACGGGCAGCAGAAGCCACAGTCACTCTCCTGGGGAACTGCCCTCACCTCCCCGGAGCAGCGGGCAGGTCAGCCTGGAGCTGGCACAGTCCCTCCCCAGGCCCGAGGCCCCAGCCCCCAGCCTAGGGGGACTTAAGCACCTGCCCAACCCTCAGTCCTCCCAGCTGAGCCTCCTCCCCCCTCATTTCCTCTGCTGCGGGAACATAGGGGGACCTTAAACCCTCAGAGGGTTTTCCGTTTGGTTTTGTTTTTTTTTTAACGCAGGGCGAAAAGAACATGCTGATCTTTCAAGGCCATCTGATTTGAGCTACACAGGCAGCCCCGGTTCTCCAGATACCTGACAGGCTTTGACAACTCTGTAGAGACCGAGGTGAACTTGTAGAAAACCGACAGCAACACAAATACTTCCCGAGACGGCGGGCACACAAATCGACTCTGTCCGGTGGACGGACGGCCCTCCTCCACCTCTGGAGACAGTCTGTTCCGGGCGCGGGTGCGTTTCAATATTCCTGCCACCTAAATGTGTGTGTCCTCTGGGCTCCCCTTGGACCCGGTTGTAACACCTTACTGCTCGTCCTTTTGTGCACCGTGAGGAAAAGGGGATTTTTAACACACATTCCTTTTATATCTATGGCAGCGCGAGGGCTTCACCTTTTTTAAAAGATGAACCTTTATCACAAGGTGGGTGTCCTCTGAGCGCTCGGGGTTTCAAAGGCTGGGCAGGGGTGCGGTGAGGCGAGAAGAGGAAGCCCAGACCCCTTGCCCTCATCCCTCCTCGGAATGGGACCGGCAGGGCCCAGAGAGTCGTGATCACCTCCTCATTTATGTAGTTTCAGCCGCTTTCTGTCCTGCCTGGCTTTTGTTTGACCCACCAGGCATTCTGTATTGGTTCTTTACTTCACACGATCCTAACTGCCCACTCCTGACTAAATGCGATGTGCAGACCCGAGAGGATGAGCAAGCAGGGAAACCACGGGCAAAGCCGCAGGGACGGCGCAGAACTGGCAAAAGAGCCCTGACTCGGGGCTGGGCCCACGCTTTTTAAGGAATCGCATGTGTTGAAATATCCTAGTAGGTGCTTCACAGACTCTTTCCTCCAGTCAAATGTTAGGAGTGTTAGCAGAGCTTGGTAGCAGGTCTAGTGTGTCATTAAATGTCAGTAATCCCCGGGGCGCCTGGGTGGCTCAGTCCGTTAAGCGTCCGACTTCGGCTCAGGTCATGATCTCACTGCCTGTGGGTTCGAGCCCCGCGTCGGGCTCTGTGCTGACAGCTCAGAGCTTGGAGGCTGCTTCGGATTCTGTGTCTCCCTCTCTCTCTGCCCCTCCCCAGCCTGTGCTCTGTGTCTCTCCCTCTCAAAAATAAATGAAAACATTAAAAAAAACAAAACAACCCTCAGTGTGATTAACCTGAATGAAAGAATCCAGACCAAAAAAGGGAATGATTCCATTTATAGACAGTGATTCCATTTGTGTGGAATATAATAAATGCAAAATAATCTTCCGTGGCAGGAAGGAGTGACTGCATGGGCACTGGGGGCGGGAAGTGAGAGAAAGGAGTCACCAAGAGTGAGAAAGGGGCTTGTAAGGTGACGGATAGGATCCTATCTGGATTGCGGGGATGGTTTTACAGATGTATACCTGGGCCAGACTTTTCAAATTATCTACTTGAAATGCGTACAGTTTATTGGGTGTCAGGTATACTCATCAATAAAGCTTTTATAAAATAAATGTCATGGGCCTCGTTTTAATCGCCTCCTGCATCCCTCCTCGACCCCCTTGCCCCTCTCTTGCTCCCTACTGTGCACTTGGACAAACTCAAGCGGGTACCCGCTGCTCCCCTGCTCTGCGCCTACGCCCACCCAGTACTCGGGCACGGGGGACAATTCGCGGCCTTGCAAACTGGCCTCGCTTCGACCCTCACTCCCTTCAGGGCTAAACCCAGCCCTCCAAGACTCAAGGACTTTCTGCAGGGGCTCTCTCTCTCAGTGTTTCGCTTTGGGAGACCATTCCCATCAGCGTATGAGCACGCGGTTACCTCTCCCAGCTTAAAGGGCACCCCCCTCCACCCCCGCAACCTCACGTCTCCCATGGGGCCCGCTTCTCTGCTCCACCTTACAGTCAACCCTACGAAAGAGCGGTGCTGGCTCACACCCACAATCCTTCTTTCCCACTCCACCCCACCCCCGTTCTCTGTTGAACCCCCGTCACTCACCATCACGGTTCTCTAGAAACTATTCCCAAGGTCATCATGACCTCCATTTTGCCAGACCCAGCGGTCAAATCCAGTCCTCACCTTCGCGGACCCATCTGCAACATTTGACACAGCCCTTCCTCCCCCGTGAAGCCTGACTGTCACTTGGCTCCCAGGACCCCTCTCTCTGCTGACTCCACTCCTGCCTCTCCAGCGACTGGGCTGCCTCCCCCCCGCCCCCCATCTCTTCCCAACCTCCAAATCCCCAAGGGCCCAACACCCAGCCCTCGGGCCTCTTCTCGTCTCTCTCTACACTCATTCTTTGGCTGTCTTTCAGTCTCATGGCTTTAAATATATCTGTATGCTATTGATGATCAGTTTTGTTTCTCTAGCCAAGACTTCCTCGCTGAATCCAGCCTCTTTGCTCCCCTGGAGCTTCACTTGAATGTCTAAAAGGCGTCCCGCAAACAACATGTTCCAGACCAAACTCCCGATCCTCACCCTAAAACCTGCCTCTGCCCCATTAAAGCCGTAAAAGCCTTTCAGAGGCTCTGGCTACAAACCTCAGGCTCATCATGGGCTCTGTGCTTTTTTCACACCTCGTAGCAAATCCGTCGAGGCATGTGATCGGTTCTACGAGAATCCGCACGCCTCACCACCTTCCCTGCTTCCATTCTTGCCCGTGTCCCCATCATCTCCTTGCAGGCACCACTGTTGTCCCCCCTACGGTCCAAATGCACCCAGCGGTTCGAGTAAGCCCATCACAATGCCCCCGATTCCTAATCTCACACAGCAAAGCAATGTCCTACAACACCGACAAGGCCCTGCAGGTCTGTGCCGTCACCTTGCCTGTCTGGCCACTGCACAGTCACTTGCTTTTTCTGCCCGCACGCTGGCCCCCTTGCTCTCCCTTGAACACCCACGCCAACGCATGCCTCAGTATTCACATTGCTGTTGTGTCTGCATTGGAACATTCGTTCCTGGATTTCTGCAGAGCTGGATCCCCAGGTTTCTGTGCAGACTTTTTGGTCTTTCGAAACTTTGAGTATCATTGGAGTTTCAAACTTGCCATTAAGCTGGGAGAAAGGGGAGTGTTTGAGAAAAGTATTTCGCCGATGGCCCTGGCTGGCCCAGCTGCCACCCTACCCAGGTCCTAGTCACTGAGCTGAGCTGAGGATAAGCACTCAGCAACCAAGTAGGTAGGGCTTCGGGTTCTACAAAGAAGTCTATACATAATGCAATAAAAGCAACAAACTTAAAAATACCCGCACATGGAGAGAGATGAATTTAATCCTGGGGGAAAGTGATGGGATTGGCTTGGCATTGTTACTTTTCATGATTAGCTCTTCTGTATAATGTAAATATTTTAATACCTGTGATAAAAAGAAATGCAAATACCTGCCCACAGATCTCGATCTGATTGTAGCGGTCAGGGATGTGGGCAGACCCTGGGTCTAAGACATGCTCCCTGAACGAATAGAAGAAATCGCCTGAATTGCCAACGAGCAATAGTACAGCCATCGCCAGGTCTTGGGTCCGCCAAGTACTTTTCAGGCTAATGCCTCCAGCTTTTCTACCCTCATTTCTTAGACCAAACCTGAAGGGATGCCCTTCCGATGTAATGAAATGATGCCCGTTAAGCCCTACAGAATGCACCCTTCCTATATTACACATTACAAACCGACGTAAGTAGCTCGCATATTTTGGTACAGCCAACATAAAAAGGAGAAAAAAAGGATATCAGACAGATTTCATTAAAAATAATCATTTACCACGGGGTGCCTGGGTGGCTCAGTCGGTTAAGCATCCAGCTCTTGATTTCAGCTCAGGTCATGATCTCATGGTTTGTGAGTTCCAGCCCCGTGTCGGGCTCTGTGCTGACAGTGGGGAGCCTGCTTGGGACTCTCTCTCTCGCTTGCTCTCTCTCTGTTCCTCCCCTGCTTGTGCACGCGCTCTCTCTCTCTCACTCTCAAAATAAATAAACAGACTTTAAAAAGTAAGCATATACCAAATGTTTTTTGGATTTCTTTTTTTTTAATTTTTTTAAATGTTTATTTATTTTTGAGAGAGAAAGAGAGAGATAATGCAAGCAGGGGAAGGGCAGAGAGAGAGAGGGAGACACAGAATCCAAAACAGGCTCCAGGCTCCGAGCCGTCAGCACAGAGCCCGACGCAGGGCTCGAACCCACGAACCGTGAGATCATGGCCTGACCCAAAGTCGGACACTTAACTGATTGAGCCACCCAGGTGCCCCATTTGGACTTCTTTTTAAATATTTTATGTCTCATTCCTTCCAAAACCTCATAAGAATATGAGCCCTTGTTTAGTGAGAGTCAAGGTGAACATACAAACTTTTTTTAATTCCATTCCCTTCCTTGAGAGTACTTCAAATAAGTAAGCTGTCTAGCATAATGTATAGAGTTGTCGAATCACTACGTCATACACCTGAAGCTAATGTGACATAGCGTGCCAGTTACACTTCAATAATAAAAAAAAAAAAAAAACCGATGGGGAAAAAAGATCAAATGAGATCAATAAACTGTCATTGTGTTTACACTTTATCACCCATATAATTGAATAACCTTCCCCTTGAATCAATTTTAATAGAATGTCAAATATGAGCCAAACACGTAAAACAATGCCCTTAGGGTCCTACTAATTAAATCGATCACGTGCAAACAAAACGTTGCAAGGAGCCTCGTTGGATGAGGAAATCATCCCTCGGACCCTGACAGCGACTCCTCTCTTTCTGTCCATCAGTGATTGGATTTCATTCAGGTAGGGATATTCTGTATTATGTCTCTACTTATAACTTCTAAGTTTTGATACATGCTTCATGGAACAAATTCAGTCTTACAAAATAAAGTACCATGAAGGGAGGTCACAGAGCAAGCCGCAGGGTTTGGCCTGTTTTCGTGAAATTAAATTAACCAGATAATTGCCTCTTACGATAAGGCATTCATCAGTTTTTCGACGTGTTAATGTCCTCGCAGGAAACAGATCTTGAGAGACCCAAGATTAACCTTCAGATAGTATTAATAATCACAGTATGAATCATATGATGGAAACTCAGCTACCTGCATAAAAAGGTAAATTTACTACCTGTTTTGCAGGTCTTGGGAAACCAAGAAGCTTCCTCCTTGAACACCTACGTTCCTCCCTCCACCATCACCACTTCCCCCTCACCTGCCCAGCCAGTTGGATGGCTTTTTTTCTTATCTTGAGCTAGAAAAGCCTAACGAATCCCTAAAAGGTTTTCTGTTCTTAGGACAAGATAGGACACAGCACAAGCCCAATGACCCCAAGCCCAATTCAAGGCCTACCTGGGGCACAAGAGACATGCGCACCTGTTCATGAAGGCGTTTAGCACCACAATGAACGACAGAGTCCAAGAGGCAAACACCACTCCAAAGCAACTGGAAGAAGAGTCTGTGGACCCCAGCTCTCTGCAGATGGTTCCTGCTCCCTTAGAATCCTCGGGGGGTTACATCAGCTACAGACACTTTCCCCAAAACCCCCAGGGCTTGGGTCCCCATTCAGCAAGTTGTCCTACCCTAGGGTAACCCCAGATGCTAGAAGGGAGGAGGAGGGAGGGGAGGAACAGAGCTGAGAGTCACTCTGGGCTCACAGGCCCCTCGTGTAATTAATTCGTGCTAGTGTAGATAATTCGTGCTAGTGTAGATCGCTCAGACCCATTGATGCCTACTCTGAGGTTCTCGTTCTTAAATTCAAGATTCACATCATATTGGATAACCTCAGACGAGTGCAAGTGAAAAGAACATCCCAACTCTCTGGGATTACAGCACGATGCAGGGGGAAGAGCTTGGCCAAATCCTCCCCTTACCAGCTGTATCAACTCGGGCAAAGTCACTCAGGCCCCAACCACCTTGTCTTCAGACTGGGGATAATGATATCCCCCTGGGACAGCGGTGAGGCTTACAGCCACAGCAGAATTATCAAGCATGGCCAGAACAGGTATTTGTTGCATCCAAATAGTTCAGAAAAATGGAGAGCCCAGGATAGAGAGACATTGACACCTTACGCATTTTGTTTTTTAGCTTCAAGCATAGAAATAGGTCACCAGCTGCCAACTTGAGACAGGGTCATGGACCTCCCCCGAAAATGGGTCTGCCAGTCGGAATCCCATTCTGCCTTTCTTAGGTAAGTCACATCCTTAACGCATCAGCCAGGAGCACCGGTTTGGGTTCCTCCGTAGGAAATAAAGAGTACAGACATGCAAATCCACCCCCATGTGCAACCTTTCCAGCTTGTCATATTCAGACTTGCGCGGTGCAGAGCCCTTTGTGTGGCTCATATTTTTTGTAAATGTAGTTTTTTCCAAAGCACTCGACTTAATTTCACAGACAAGTAACTCTCTTTTCCTCAGACTTCATGAATCGACACGAATAGTTAGTCCAATCACATCATCTCAATTGGAGTAAAAAATGCATTGATACAGGGACTCTTATGCAGCCTTCAGTCCAATAGGTGAGGGCTGAAATGCATGACGGGGAGTGGCCTTGAGCTGCCCCGGGGCATGGTCACAGGGGCCGCCCAGGTGTGGAGAGCATCAGATGGCCTAGTGAGGCCAGCCTGGCAGCCTTCCACCAAGTTCCCTGTGGCGTCCTGGTGCCCAGTACCGCGCCTGGAAGGTATGTGGGTCCTTATGACACTGGGGGTGACTGTTATAGGAATCGAACGTTCACTAGCCAGGCAACAGCGTGACAGCTCTGAGGTCCCGTGAGCAAGAGTCACTGACTGAGAAATCCCAGAAGAAAGGCATCCCCCTCCACTATGCTGCCTGCCAAGCCCCCGTGTCCCCGAGAAGCCACAGGCAAGTACAGAAAACACATACTTTTCCAAAGCGCTTTTCTCAAGCCTTTCTGCCTCCTTCTTCTGCCAGGCTTTGTGCTTCTTGACACGAGTTTCCCACAAGGCTCTGACGACAGAAATGTCGAATACGACCACTTTGTGTCCCATTTCGGGCGTGTGAAATTACCTATTTAAGAAACATACGTTATGTCAGCTTTGTACACACAGAGAGAAGAAAACAGTTGTAGCATGAACTTTAAAATGAAACATGAGGGGTGCCTGGGTGGCTCCGTCGGTCGAGCGTCCAACTCTGGATTTCAGCCCAGGTTATGATCCCAGGGTCATGGGATTGAGCCCCACATTGGATGTGGAGTCCGCTTGAGATTCCCTGTCTCTGTCTGTCTCTGTCTCTCTTGTCTCCCTCTGTCCCTCTCCCCCGTTCACACACACACAGTCTCTCTAAAATTAAAAAAAAAATTTTTTTTAATGAATGAATCAATTCTCTTAAGCAATGATGAAATGCCTGTTACTTCCAGGATGGCAGTTTGCTAAAGTTCTTAAAGCCTGATCGTACTCTGGGGAAGTCAAGTTCAACATCACCCTTCAAGCATCTATTCTAGAAGTTCACACTTCTGCCCTTGCCTCTCAGCTGAATTGTGGGTTCCCAGAGCCCCCTGGGCATTCCTTCCTGAAGCCTCATGGTTCTGCCTTCTATTGAATTTCTAGCAACTAATCTTCCCACAGGTTGGAACATACTCAAAGGGAAGTTCGTGAGTTAATCAGAACACACACACACACACACACACACACACACACACACAGCGTGTCGGCTGGCCAATAGCAGGGCTGTTGAATGCTCTCTGCTCCAGTTCCAGATGCTTCTAAATGGCAGTCAGTGGGGATACAAAACCAAATATTTAATCTTCTGACTCAGCTGTGTCCTCGCCATAAACGGCCTGCCAGTCCGAGGCGGGGACGCAGCTTTCGTCTGTGCAGCCGAGCGCTGAGGAGCCGTAATTTCCGTCTAACGAGCTGAAAATGCTGGCCCCAATTTATTTCCGTCTTTCCCTTCATTTCTGGCATCTGGGACTGTCTTTGGTCTCCCTTAAAACTCTTTTACCTACGGGAGATTTCTGATTCAGGTGCAAACGGTGCACGTCTTTGTACGGACATGTTTTCGGTTCTCTTGGGTAACTACGTGGGAGCAGCTTTTGGAGGGTCGTCTGATAACTAACTGTGTGTTTAACCTTTTTAGGAACCGCGGGACTCTTTTCCAAAGCAGCTTCATCATCTTACGGCCCCAGCAGCCTTGCTTGGGGCTCCAGCGTCTCCACATCCTCTCCACACTCGTTTTTCTGTTTTCTTCCATCAGAGCCGTCCCAGTGGATGGGAAGTGCTATCTAATTGTTTTGATTTGCATTTGCCTGACAGCTAAGGATGTTGATCGAACACCTTTCTATGTGCCCGTTGGCCCTCGTTATACCTTCCTGGGTATTCAGATCCTTTGCCAATTTTTCAATTGGGCCATTTGTCTTTTTATTGTTGACTTGTCATAAATACTTCTTTATATAGTCTAAACACAGGTCCTTCGTCACATAGATGATTTGCAAAACTTTTCTCCTGTGTTCGGAGTTGTTTTTTCACTTTCTCAATTCCATCCGTTTACTTTTAACCTAAGTACGTATACGGTTATATTTGATGTGAGATTTTGTAGCTAGAATCTTTTGTTTTTGTTTTTTGTTTTTTGTTGGTAGGCTCCATACCCAATGTGGGGCTCGAACTCACAACCCTGAGATCAAGAGTCGCATGCTCCACCGACTGAGCCAGCCAGGCTCCCCTGTAGACAGAATCTTGTCGGATCATTTATTTAGACACACTCCAACAGTGGCTTTTAATTGGTGTGTTTGGGCAATTTACATTTAATATAATGCCTGATACTTTGCGTTTGGGTCTACATTCGTTTATTACCCGATTTCTGCATGACCCCTCCTTTGTTTTCCTCTGCCTTCTTGTGTGTTTCACGCCTTCTAGTATTCAATTTAGCTTCTCTACTATGTTTTTGACTGTGTTTCTCTGTGTCCTTCCTCTTCGTTTTCATGGCTGCCCTCCGGAGGATCAACTCTGGCTTCACTTCTTATCTCAGTCTATGAGAAACAACATTTCACCTCTGATAGTGAGCCATAGACTCCTGACTCCCCTAGGCTCTCTCGCCTTTGTGCTGCGGTTTTCCCGGGCACCGAACCTGTCAGTGTTCTATTTTTGGCTTCCAATCATGAATCTTATGTTAAAGAATGCACTAGGAGGACGCGAGCCCATCACGTCTACCCTGATATGTACCATATCTGTTGTTCCTCCCACATTCCTGTGGTCCCATGTCCCCTCAGACAGGGGATGTCTGCTGATAAATGTTCTGTTCTCTCCCCCATCTGAATATCTCGTTTTCACCTTTACCCTGAAGATTGTGTTGGCTGCCTCTGGAACCCTGAGATAATGTTTTTTCTTCAGCACCGTATAGACACTGTGCCTGTGTCTTCCGGCCTCCGTGGTTTCCCAGGAGAAGCGTGCAGTTGTCGGAACCATAATTCTCACCAAGGTGACACATCATCATTCTCTCACAACTTTTCTAGAGCTTTCCCTTGTCTTGGGTTTTCCTCGGTTTAATTATGATGAATCCGGGCATGGATTTCTTTGAGTTTATCCAGTGTGGGATTTGCCTTGCTCCTCTGGTCAGGAGGTTTGTTCTGTTGCCAAACTGGGGGCTTTTCAGCCATTCTTTCTTCAACGATTTTCTTCTGCCCTGCCTTCTTTCTCCCCTCCTTCTGAGACTCCGGCAACACGAATATGAGCCCTTTAACTATCGTTTCGTGGATTCTTGAGGCTGTTCATTCTTTATAAATCTCTTTCCCCCTTTTTTCTCAGGTTGGTATTATCCAGCAACCCATCTTCAAACGTCCCACTCTTCCCTATATCATATCATCTCCAGTTACGTTTATGAGCCTACCCAAGGAATATTTTATTTCAGTGACGGCCTATTTTATTGCTCAAGGTTCCATTTGGTTCTCCATAGCTTCTGTGTCTTTGCTGATACTTCCTACCTCTCCATGCACACCAGAGGGCAGAGGGAGAGTACCCCAGAAAGGGCAAAACTTGGAAGGGCTTCAGACCTCGCTTTCGTTGTCGAAAGCAAGGAAAGTTTTCTCCACCCTCTGGGGCCTGTAACTCCTCTGATCAGAATGGAAGGATCCCCTTTCTCCAAGCTTTGGGTGACCGAGGTCCTCTGCTATCAACCTTCCCTGTCCCTCCTGTTACCGCAGAATCCTTTGGGGGCTGAAATGTGACAGGATGGGAAAAAGAAGAACAGGGATTTGCCCCCACTCTCTGAGCACTAGGAGTCCCCTTTTCTATTCCTGGAGCACGACTAGGAACCGTTGTGCCCAATTCTGGGCTCCAGGCTGCCTTGGGTCCAGGCTGCGGAACACTGGAGGGGAAAATGGGAAACACACCTCAGGTTCCTGGTACTTGGAATTCTGGTGTCTTTCTCGGATTCTCTTGCAACCAGTTACTTTTCAGAGTCTTCATATTCCATGTATTCTGACTGGGTTTTATGGAGCTGCCTTTGGTGGGAGAGACACAGCAGAGTATGCCTAACTCTGTCTCACCCAGAACCAGAAACTGCTGCATTTAATTTGTCTTCTATCAGTTTCCTTACTGTCATCTTCAGGTCCGGAGCGCCTAAGCTACCAAGGGCTTAAGGTTTTGGTTTTTGACAAAAAAAAAAAAAAAAAGTTTCCATTAAAACATGCGAGGCACCAGCCTACAAACGAGAGCAAAGGCCCCCTCCTGAAATGGAGAAAAATTCAAAAGAGAGAAAGAACCAGATAGACTAATTGCTTTGAGACGATCTCTACACATAAACCAAGTCTACACGGAAAAACAAAGCAAAAAGGGGGCGCCTGGGTGGCTCAGTCAGCTGAGCGTCCAACTTCGGCTCAGGTCATGCTCTCAGTCTGTGAGTTCGAGCCCCGCGTTGGCCTCTGTGCCGACAGCTCCGAGCCTGGAGCCTGCTTCGGATTCTGTGCCTCCCTCTCTCTCTGCTCCTTCCCCACTCATGCCCTATCTCTGTCTCAAAACTAAGAATAAAACATTAAAAAAATACATTAAAAGCAAAGCAAAAACTAAAGTAAAGGGAACTTTCTGAGCAGTGTGGACAGCCCAGGCAGTCAAGGGTACTTAAACCTGAAGGACAGCGTGTGTGCTCTAGATCAACCAGCCGTGACTCGGCCTCTATTGCTGAGTGTCTGTCATTTTCTTAGACCAGCAAATCCTTGGGGAGTAGCCAGATCTGTACCTTAATTGCCCATGCATTAAAACACAAAACCAAAAACCATTGCTCATTAGTTTCCATGCATTCATTTGGAGAAATATGATTCAAGTTTGCGTCTTAGAGGAATGGTCTCTTCTTGATGCCTTTGGGTTCTATTTTTAAATGGTTGTAAATCAGTGTTAGTGTCAGTGTTTTGGTGGGAAAGAGTATATCCTGTCTGCCATCCAACCACGTTCCCCATTTCCCCTGCGTCTTGCAAAGCAGTGAAGGAGGTTCTAGTCTTCAGTTAAGAGGGTTTTGAATGTGCCGGGATTTTAAGTCAAGGTCTTGCCGGTGAGACGTTCTGTTTGCAAACGTGTGTGACAAAATGTGGAAGCTCTAAGAACAGTAAGAGATGACCACATTCGCTAGGGGTCTACACATAATGTGAAATCCAAGGAAGCTAAGAAATACCAACGCCTGAAGGCCATGTCCAGCCCAGCCCCTAGTGTCCTGTGCGGGCCAGGGCAGCACGGAGGCCTCCCTAAACAACCGGTCAGGTTCAAAGTTAACCCTTCAGAGAGTAGCTCTATACAGATGTGTGCCAGATCCGAGAAGCGGTTTTACAACAAAGCCCATGAGTCATTGAAGGACAGGTAGGAGACCCATCCAGGGACAAAGCCACTTTGGGGCAAGCAGAAAGCAGGCAGATGTCAGGGACCCATGCAGGTGACAGTCACTCAAGAGGTTCAGGAAAGAGAGCCGGTCTCAGGAAAGAGAGACAAAGCTAATCTCTTCTTTGTAGCATGAGTTCTAGTCAACACAACCTTTCCTGCAAATACACAAAATGTAATTTCCTGAGCATTAACTTTCTCCAGAACTATAGAAATAGCACCATGGTAGACTCTACCAAAGCTGGAGTACAGAGAAAAATTCTCCTCTACAGGATCCAGTCTGAGAGACCCTCGTTTCAAAGAAAGCAATATCTTCCCAGAGAAAACTGCACATCCGAGTAGACTGTCCTGAGGCACCGTAAGAAACGCAGGGCTTTAGCGTGAGCCCTCACTGAGTTTTACAGCAAAGATTCACGAATCTAAGAAGACGCCTGATCCCAGTTCCCTGCTGGAGATCTGGCTTTGCACGGTTACAGCAGAATCATAAAGGAACACAGATCCCTAGATTTGGGCTACATGGTCCGCAGCCACAGGGCATCTTCCCAACAAGAAACCACATGGGACTGGAAGAGAGCAGAGGATAAGCATGACGTCACTCATGGCAACAGAAAGGACACTGGGACAGAGTGTCGTCAGGCTCATTTGTGTACCTCTCTTGGTGTCCCGGGTCCTGAGCGAAAACGTCAACAATCGGAGACTCTCCAAGTTTGGATTCCTAGTGGAAAGGAAAATTCCTCCTGGAAAAATCTTTCGCTTTACTCTAGGGGTCAGCAAACCTTTTCAGGAAAGGGCAAGAGAGTAAATGCTGTAGGCTTCGCGGGCCAACCGGCAAAATGGAAGATATTATGTAGGCGCTTACATAACAAAAGAGAAAGCTCCTGGCCTGCCCCTCCCGGCTGACTTGGCCATGGGTTGCCCCAGCCTTGAGCTTGCCTCCATGTTTTGTGATCAGTTGCCACCTGCTGGAGACATACTCAGGACAAGAGCCACTGGCCCAAGAGGGAAAGGCCCCGGCAGGCCAGCACGCGGAAGGATGGGGAACGGGGACCTGCTGTGCTCAGTTTCCCTCCCGGCCCCTGTGACGCCCAGATGCTGGTCTGTCCTTCTCTCCTCTGTGTCAGCTCAGGTTGGGTAGCTGGCTGGAGGCTAGGAGGACTTGCTAAGTCACCAGCCCCTGAGCAGAGATTCCATGCTTGGTGCCTGGCATTTGCAACTACAGCGAAATCTCCAACATGTAGGTGGCAACCAGCGTGGGCTTCGGGCAGCCGCGAGATACTGCGGGCCAGGCAGACAGGCACTGAGAATGGAGGGGAATAGGGGGAGGCAGGGGGCAGGGGGGGGGGGGACTCCAGCTCGGTCTCCATGGCTCGCAGCACCAGCCCCCTCCAGCAGTGCCCGAACGCCATACAAAAACGTGTGCCAGCCCTGTTTGTGCTTCCCGGCTTCGGTGAACAATAAAATGTATTTTGTTTTGTGGATGTGATGGCTTGCAATCGTACCCACAAATTCCTTGACATTCTTTCCTTTAGATGGGTGGAGCTTGGGGCGCCTGGGTGGCTCAGTCGGTTGAGCGTCCGACTTCAGCTCAGGTCACGATCTCAAGGTCTGTGAGTTTGAGCCCCGCGTCGGGCTCTGGGCCGACGGCTCGGAGCCTGAGGCCTGCTTCAGATTCTGTGTCTCCCTGTCTCTCTGCCCCTCCCCGGCTTGTATTCTGTCTCTGTCTCTGTCTCTCTCTCAAAAATAAAAAATAAACATGAAAAAAATATTTTAAAGGGTAGGGCTTGGGGCCCCTGGGTGGCTCAGTCCATCTGACTGTTGATCTCAGCTCAGGTCGTGATCTCATGGTTCGTGAGTTCAAGCCGCATATCGGGCTCTGCACTGATAGCATGGAGCCTGCTTGGGATTCTTTCTCTCTCTCTCTGCCCCTCCCCTGCTTGCACTCCCTCTTGCTCTCTAAAAAGGGGGGTAGAGTTTCATTCCTCCCCCCGTCCCCCGAGCGTGGGTTGGATTGTGACTCATTTCTAATGAATAAAATGTGGTCAAAATGATGGCGTGCAGCTTCTGAGACTAAGTCCCACCAGGCACTGCTCTATCTCTTGGGTCACGCGCTCTGGGGGAAGTCAGCCGCCATGTTATGAGGATGTTGAAGCGGCTGAATAGAGAAGCTTCCTACGGGAAGGAGTAGAGGCCCCCTGCCAGCAGCCATGTGAGCAGAAGCTGTCTAAAAGCAGGTCCACCAGCCCCAGTTGAGCCATCAGATAGCAGCAGCCCCAGAAGACATCTTAAGTGCAACTTCACGACAGACCCTGAGCCAGGACCGCTCAGCTAAGCCATTCCTGACCCTCTGAGAGAGAGATAATACGTTTTTTGTACTAAGCTATTAAGTGTCGGGGCGATTTCTTATGCGGCGATAAATAATGAATACAGCGGACAGTGAAATAAGAGCCACTTAAAAGAACCGGTCTCAATCTACAGCGACCTCTAGGGCCTGGATCGCACCGCTTCCTTGACATATCCACCTGGATGTCTCCCACATTTCTCGAAGAAACACAAGAGTCACTCACTTGGAATCTATCCGTCCCCAGCTGCCTTAATTCCTCACCTTGACTCCACCGTTACCTGGAGGTCACTCCTTTACGCCTTCTGTGTCCTCACCCCTCCCGCCATGTGGGTATGAACTCATACACAAACACACACGTTCATTCACGCATCCGATCTATCACCCAAGTCTTAGAGGGCAGGCATTTCTCACCACCGATTAGTGTCACAGCTGGCCCCGGTCGTGCAAAATCCTTACAGCTGGCGCCCTGACTTCCCACTCACCCACGTCCAATCCATTTGTCACCCAACAGCGAGAGCCATTTTCCAACGAGGGTGAGATCACGCGGCCACCTGGCTCAAGTGCTCCAGAGACTTCCCTTTGGGATGAAGGGGACATCCCAGCCCCTCACAGGGCCCTGTCATGTCCACCCTCAACTGCTCTCCTCCTCAGTGCCTTGGCCTGGACCCCTTCCCTCGTCCACGGAGCTCCCCTGCACCCCATACCCTGAACTCAGTGTTCTCTCCTTGGCGTGGCCTCTTCCTCTAAGCCAGAGCCCCCTGTTACTTTCTCCCTCAGACTGTTGCTTGTTTACCTCACAGCACACAAGGCAAGTTGAGTTGCCCGCTGGTTGGTTGAAGTTCGCTTCGTCCATAGACCGCGCTGAGAAGGGCCCCGGTTTGCTGACGGGAGCAGCCCCCGGAGAGGCCCCAGAGGTGGGCTCCAAGTCAGGCGCGTGCCCCGAGAGGTCACCGGGTGAATGATGGTAGCCCTGGAGGGGGGGGGGTGCAGCCAGGGTTCGGCTCCTTGACCTCAACACAGAAACCCTGCGTATTGGGCCAGCTCCCTTGCTGTGCATTTCTGTCCTTTGATTCCTGGGAACCCCAAGTAACTGACATTTGGGAGCACTCATCAAATGCAGAAGGGTGAATGTCCCTGCATCAGAGCTCTCCCCCTGGAGAGGGGAACAGAGGCTCAGAGAGACAGATTTGGCGTGGGGATTTGACAAGGGCGGCTGGATAGACGCTGTGGAGGCGGGTTAAGAGGGAGGCCCTCAAGTGTGTGTGGAGAGTGGGGCTCAGGGAAGCGCCACGGGACCCTGAGGAAGGGGAAGGGGACTATCCGTGCAGGTTTGCTTGAGTAATTGTCCACGCTCCCTCTGCAAGCCAGGCACATGAGAATCACTTCGCAGAACCACCCACCGTCCGAGCCAGAGGGCATGACTGGAAAAAACACGTCCCCTAGCACCAGAGCACGAGTCCCCACTCAGAAGACGTATGCCAGTGTTCCAGGCGGGAGGGGGGTACTTTCTGGTCACCTAGTCCTCTCCCTTCTTGTCAAACAGCAGTCTGGACAGAGAGGGGGCAGGGGGTTGGGTAGAGGGCTCCCATCTCTGAGAATCTGAGGTGCAGAGGCCCCGGGGGAAGAGACCCCACAAAGCCCACAGTGCAGGTGCCCAGCCATTCTGGGTGCCAGGCTGGGGGAGGGACAGCGGCAAGTGCGGGGAGGTAGGGAGACAGGGACAGAGCTGAGGTCAGGAGGTCACCTGAACAGCCATGGGGAGAGGGGCCCGGCCCCTCACCCTGACCTACTCTTCAGAACCCCCAGGCCCCCTCTTTCCCTTGGGCAGACCAGCTCCAGACCCTCCACAGCATTCTTCCCAGTGTATCTACCTCGGGGAAAAAGACACCCACCTCAGCCTCACCGGAGCTCAGGGAACAGCCACAACCAGTGGGAATTCTTGGCGACCCCAACGCACAGAAGAGGCAGTAACGTGGCCAACAAGGGGCTTCAGCGTCGCACAAATCCCGTTCTAGCCTCACGTAAGACTACTGCCTGGACCCCAGAGCTGGCACCCAGAGTGAGTTTTCGGCTAGAAACAGTAGGGTTATGAAGGGCTAAGTGCTCAAGTGAGGTCAGTACCGTCAGGATAGTTCAGCCAAATTCTGAATTAAATGACATCTTACGTCACAGGGTCAGAGTTTCCCTGGGAGCACCCATTGCTTTCCTGGTAACTTGTTAAACCAGAAAATCCAAGCAGGGAGGCAGAGGCCACCGGGCATGGGATTAAGAGGAGTCAGCCTGCTTGGGCTGGAGTCCCGCCTCCTCTGTTTATGGCTGCGCGCCCCTGAGACAGTCACCTAACCCCTCTGCACCTCGGTGTACTTCTCTGAACATGGGTTGACAGGGACACCCAGCTCACGGGACTGGCGACTGGAGCGCGTGTGATCATTTCGGTCAAGTGCGTAAGAGAGTATTTGGCACCCAGTAAAGCTCCAAAAATGTCAGTGATTTAAAGGAAAAA
The DNA here is from genome assembly GCF_014898765.1 of Herpailurus yagouaroundi. Lineage (NCBI taxonomy): Eukaryota > Metazoa > Chordata > Mammalia > Carnivora > Felidae > Herpailurus > Herpailurus yagouaroundi. The sequence goes on from NW_024412424.1 coordinate 5,066,973, forward strand.
AAGAGAAGAGTTGAAGACGGACATCATCACTTATTAAACGTAAGACACAAACCAGGGGTCCGTGAGCACCCTTGGATTCTTGTGCCCAGGGCATGGTCAGCGGAGGTTTTCTGGGAGACGGCCCCAGCCCCTGAGTTTCCGGAGAGGATTTGGTGGAGAAGAGCCGCCAGCACAGCTGAGCCGCTCACAAAGCCAGATGCTTTTCCTCTGGGTCTCCGATCCCTTTCCCACCCTCGCCCTCTCTCTCTGGAGAGCAGGGAGACAATCCCCAGAAGGAAAGTGTCCCCCCCGCCCCCAGATGTCAATCATCCCTTTCAGGGCACCGAAGACACAAACAAAGTTGATTTATCTCCCCTTAGACAGCACTTTGGACCGGAACATTTTGAGCTCAGCCGCGGGCACCAGGGCAGTTTCCTGGGAAAGACTCACAAACCAGGAGCAGGAATCTTGGGGACCCCCCGCTACAGCGGCAGCCTTTCTGGGCACCACCCACCTCTGCCACAGTCTCTCCTTCTCCATTCAGTTCCATTTCTTGCCCTAAAACGCAGATAAATTGCTAATCCACCCCCCCCCCCACCATGTTCCACTGGGGATGTTTGCCAGGGTCCTGCCATGCACGGCACAGTGGGAAAGATATAAACAAGGAGGCACTGCCCCCCAGGCTCCCACCAGCAGGTGCACAAGCCCCCTCGTTCCCATTTCCCCCCACGCCCCCACGCCCACGACGGCCACCTACCCGTGAGAGCGCCGCAGTCCCGGCCCCTGCCCGCTGCCTGCCAGGTGGAATCCGGGCTGTGGAGTATTGTTGACACCCACAGCAGCCACACACACTGGAGCCTCCGGCCTGTGCGCTAACGGGCTATATTTGTCAGTCGAGAATATGATCTGTAGGACATGTGCTGATAAACTATCTATCTATTCTATGTGACTCAGCCCGGCATGAGACAAAACACAGTTCAGAGGGGAGGGCTTGGCCCAGAGCAAACGACGAGCCGGCCAATTCGAGCCCTGTAACCCAGGATTACCGCGCCTCCCGTACAGACCGCACGGCCTTTTGTACGCTAGCCATCCTGGAGTGCATCGAGCCCAAGAGGCCAGAGAAACAGGGAAGGGGCCCCGTGCTCTTAGCACTCCAAGCTAAGAACCGAACAAAACGGGGAGTCAGAAAGGGATAGGACCCAGGGAAGGTAAAACTGTTTTCCGTGTTTGAAGCCACAGATATCAGAGATCTGGATTTCCCCTTTTTTTCTTTTAAATTTCCTAAAACAGGGGTGCCTCAGTGGCTCAGTCGGTTAAGCGCCCGAGTCTTGGTTTCGGCTCAGGTCATGATCGTACGATTCGTGAGTTCAAGCCCCGTGTTGGGCTCCATGTTGATGGTGTGGAGCCTGCTTGGGATTCCCTCTCTCTCTCTCTCTCTCCCCCTCTCTCTCCCCCTCTCTCTCCGCCCCTCCCCTGCTCGTGCACTCTCCCTCTCAAAATAAACAAATAAACTTAAAAAAATAAATAAATTTCCTAAAACATATGCAAATTTGGGTTCTCTTTGGTGATCTTACTGATTGGACAAAGATGCTTTGCTAAGAACCAACACTGTGACAATTTGACGATCAGTTCATCAGGAATTGCTCTCACCTCACTGCATCCCCCACCCCCCACATCCCCCACCCAGCCCCTATGCCTGCCCGTTCCAAGAGGTCCATATAACCCCCACTTCGTGGCCACAGACTCCTCATACACTTTCATCCGAAACAGAAAAACACCTTTTGCCTACTATAGACAAGATAACTCTAATTACAAAATAGTTGGGTTTTGAAAGGACTATTTTCTGTGTGCAACATCTTCTATTTGTTGGCATTTATAATTAAATTATCATTTTATTGGGGTGCCTGGGTGGCTTAGTCGGTTAAGGGTCCGACTTCAGCTCAGGTCATGGTCTCACAGTTTGTGAGTTTGAGCCCCTCATCAGGCTCTCTGCCGACAGCTCAGAGCCTGGAGCCTGCTTCGGATTCTGTGTCTCCCTCTCTCTGCCCCTCCCCTGCTCACACCCTGTCTCTCTCTCAAAAACAAATAAACATTAAACAATTTGTAATTATCATTTTATTAATGCAATCCCTATCCAAATACCAACAGCATTTTTCACAGAATGAGAGCAAACAATCTTAAAATGTGTACGGAAACACAAAAGACCCCAAATAGCCAAAGCAATCTTGACAATGAAAACCAAAGCTGGAGGCATCACAATCCCAGACTTCAAGTTATCGTACAAAGCTATGGTCATCGAAACAGTATGGTGCTGACACAAAAGCAGACACCTAGATCAATGGGACAGAATAGAAAGACCAGAAGCAAGCCCCCAGTTATATGGGCAATTAATCTTCGACAGAGCAGGAAAGAATATGCAATGGGAAAAACACAGTGGCTTCAACAAGTGGGGCTGGAAAACTGGACAGCGACATGCAGGAGAATGAACCTGGACCACTTGCTACACCGTATACAAAAATAAACTCAAAATGGGTTCAAGACCTACATGCGAGACCTGAAACCATAAAAATCCTAGAGGACAGCACAGGCGGTAATTTCTCTGACATCAGCCCTGGCAACATTTTTCTAGAAAAGGAAGGGAAGGGCAACAAAAGCAAAAATAAACTATGGGCACCTCATCAAAATAAAAGCTTCTACACCGTGAAGGAAATGATCAAAAAACTAAAAGGCAACCTAGGAAATGGGAGAAAATATTTGCAAATGACATATCCAATAATGGTCAGTATTCAAAAGATATAAAGAACTCGTACAGCTCAACACCTCCGAAAACCAAATAATCCAATTAAAAACGGGCAGAAGACACGAACAGACATTTTCCAAAGAAGACAGCCAGATGGCCAACAGACACATGAAAAGATGCTCAACATCACTGATCATCAGGGAAATACAAACCAAAGCCACAGTGAGACACCACCTCACACCTGTCTTAATGGCTAAAATCTAAAACACAAAAAAACGAGCGTGGGTGAGGATGCAAAGAAAAGGGAACCTTCATGCGCTGTTGGTGGGAATGCAAACTGGTGCAGCCACTCTGGAGAACAGTGTGGAGGTTCCTCAAAGCATTAACAGTAGAACTACCCTACGGTCCAGTAATCACACTACTGGGAATTTACCCAAAAAATACAAAAACACGAATTCAAAGGGATACATGCACCCGCTATGTTCACAGCAGCATTATTTACAATAGCCAAATTATGGAAGCAGCCCAAGTATCCCTGGAGAGATGAATAAACAAAGAAGCAGTGACATATATATATATATATATATATATATATATATATATATGATGGAATATTATTTAGCCATAAAAAAGAATGAAATCTTGCCATTTGCAATGACATGGAAAGAGCTAGAGAGTATCATGCAAAGAGAAGCCAGTCAACCAGAGAAAGACAAATAGCATTATCATTTCACTCATATGTGGAATTTAAGAAACAAAACAAATGAGCAAAGGGAAAAGAGAGAGAGAGAGAGAGAGAAACCAAGAAACAGACTCTTATCACTGAAATCTACTCCTGAAATCATTATTGCACTATATGCTAACTAACTTGGATGTAAATTAAAATATAAATAAATAAATAAATAAATAAATAAATAAATAAATAAAATTTTTACACGTGATCTTAGCCAAAAGGCTGAGAAGCAATAATAAATAAAATTTTTTAAAAAAGAAATAGACTCTTAACGATAGCGAACACACTGATGGTTAACCAGAGGGGAGGTACATGGAGGAGATGGGTGAAATAGGTGATAGGGATTATGAGGACACTTATGGGACGCCTGGGTGGCTCAGTCGGTTGAGCGTCGGACTTTGGTTCAGGTCATGATCTCGCGGTTTGTGAGTCTGAGCCCCGCGTCGGGCTCTGTGCTGACAGCTTGGAGCCTGGAGCCTGCTTCCGATTCTGTGTCTCCCTCCCTCTCTGCCCCTACCCCACTTGTGCTCTCTCTCTCTCAAAATAAATAAACATTTAAAAATTTAAAAAAAAAAAGAGTACACTTATGATGAGCACTGAGTAATGGTGTAGAGAATTGTTGAATCACTATATTGCACTTCTGAAACTAATATAACACCACATGTTACCTACATTGGAATTAAAATATTTTAAGTTTTTTTTATTTTACTAGGCAAAAAAAATCTTAATAAATTATCATTAAAAATGTTTTTATTGGTTATTTTTGAGAGAGAGAGAGAGAGAGAGAGAGAGAGAGAGTGGGGGAGGGGCAGAGAGAGAGGGAGACACAGAATCCCAAGCAGGTTCCAGGCTCTGAGCTGTCAGCAGAGTCCGTCTCGGGGCTCAAACCTAAGAACTCTGAGATCATGACCTGAGCCAAAGTCAGACACTTAACTGACTGAGCCACCCAGGTGCCCCAATAAATTATCCTTTTAAATTGTATACCAAGTTGATGAGAATCAGATAAATTTTTGCAACAATATACTTTTTTAATGTTTTATTTATTTTTGAGAGAGAGAGCAGGTGAACAAGGGAGGGGCAGAGAGAGAGGGAGACAGAGGATCTAAAGTGGGCTCTGAGCTGACAGCAGAGAACCCAGTTCAGGGCTGGAACCCACAAACCATGAGATCATGACCTGAGCCAAAGTCAGACACTTAACCAACTGAGCCACCCAGGTGCCCCAAATCCTTGCAACCATATTAAATCATACCAATCACGTGTTGGATGTGCTTCTCATTACTTAGAATTTGTACGGTATCTTTCCCCTTTGATACATAATGTAAGTTACCTATTTAGTAATGGTTTCATTTGGTTTTTTGTTTTGTTTATGATATTCTGAACCAAAGAATATAAATTGAAAAAGGTGGTTGCAGTTCAAACACTGCTTAAATACTTTTTCAATTTATAAGAGGGCTACATATTCAAAAGCTCGATCATATTTAAAGGGGAAAATATCGCCCCCACCCCCAAACACATTCAAATACAATGGGCTTCCTTTATGATGCCAGGGTTAGAGAAGCAGGCCACTGTTTAGCCCAGGCTCCTTAGTCTATAATGTGCACCCAACTAGGACTCAGGAATTTAGCAAATAAAAATACTTTCAAGTTACGTTTGAATTTTGGACAAACCACAAGTCATTTTTTAATATGAATATGTTTCTAATGTTGCATGAGTCATACTTAAAAAGTATTTGTGGTGTATCTGAAATTTAAATATGACTGGGTGTCCTGTATTTTATCTGGCAACCCTCCACCCAAACCACCTAGGATCTTACCGAAATGCAGAGTCTGATGCAGGAGGCCAGAGAGGGGCCGAGAGTCCGTCTCTCTAATAAGCCGCAGGCAATGCCAAAGCTGCTGGTCTGGGAGGACCACACCACAAGTGGCCCTAAGGACGTGGAATTAGCACAGTCTGGTGCAGTGGTACCTGGGACTGGCTCCTTGGGGGCTTGGCCTGGGTGGACCCCTCCCCGCTGGGAGGTTCTGACTCAGTAAGTCTGGGGTGAGGTCCAGTGGTCCATATTCCAGCATGTTCCACAGAGCCTCTCATTCACAGGTAGCGATATGAATCAGGAAGTATTTTAAAGCACAAAATGCACTTCTGTTAATACAAGGAATTATTATTGTATTGCACTCACCGTGTGCAGATGGCCGCATCTCTCGGCTGTGTCCAGAAAGCATTTCCAGCTTCTGAGCTTCCCGGGGGCAGCACGTAAGACTGTGGCCTGCGGTCTTCACCCGCCAGTGTCCCCCTGAGTCCCTGACTCTCGCATGGTCTTTGTTTTGGTTTTTTTAAATGTCTTTTATTTATTTTTGAGACAGAGACAGAGCGTGAGCGGGGGAGGGGCAGAGAGAGGGAGACACAGAATCCGAAACAGGCTCCAGGCTCTGAGCTGTCAGCACAGAGCCCCACGTGGGGCTCGAACTCACGGACCGTGAGGTCATGACCTGAGCAAAGTCGGACGTTTAACTGACTGAGCCACCCAGGCACCCCAAGTTTTCTTTTTTCTAATGTTTATTTTTGAGAGAGAGTGAGAGAGTGAGTGGGGGAGGGGCAGAGAGAGAGACACACACACAGAATCTGAAGCAGGCTCCAGGCTCTGAGCTGTCAGCACAGAGCCTGACCCGGGGCTTGAACCCATGAACCAAGAGATTATGACCTGAGCTGATGTCAGACGCTCAAACAACGGAACCGCCAGACGCTTGTTCGTGCAATTCAGCCCCCGGGGGCCTGGGAGCCTCTCACGACATCCACAGACCGCAGGTTCAGCGTCTCCAGGGGAGGCTTACATCTCTGCCTCGTGTGTGAGGGCGTCCCACACGCAAGCACACCCAGGCACCCCCAGGGACCAACTCCATTCCTCACCTCCATTCTGTGGGGACACTGAGTCACACGTACCGCAAAGCCTTCTTCCAAGGAAACCTCTGGTGTCACAAGCCTGTCATTCCCGTTTCGTGACACAATGATAGAAGGATGAAAAACCCCAAATGCTATAAACTGTTTCATTCTACTTCGGCGACCGTTGCAAAATGCTTCCCACTGACGTAGGGGCGCGCAGTGAGGGCCCAATTCACCTGCCCCGGTCCTAGAAACCTCAAGCACAGCGCCCCCCGCTGAGGAAGGCTTCCCTGTCCCTCGTCTTATAGTAAATCATACTAACTACGTGATCAAATGCTACTCTCTGGGATCAATTGGGCTAAATTAAAATATATTATGGAAGATAATTTTTTTTAATGTGTATTTATTTATTTTGAGAGACAGAGAGAGAGAGAGAGAGAACGAGCGAGGGAGGGAGGGGCAGAAAGAGAAGGAGAGAGAGAGTCCCAAGCCGGCTCTGCGCTGACAGCGGGGCTCGATCTCACGAAACATGAGGGCATGGCTTGAGCTGAAATCAAGAGTCGGATGCTCAACCGACTGAGCCACCCAGGCTCCCCATGAAAGTTAATTTTACCCGATTCTCTGCACTTTGCCGAGGTGGCTAGCCAGAAAAGTGAAAATCCCACGTGAGGCTGGCGTGGCATTTCTATTGGGCTGCACGCCCCAAAGAACAGAGCCTAGACCCGGGTGACCCCAGCGGGCCACCCTGACGGCCGCTCCCCTCACCACCAGCATGGGCCACAGAGAGCGCTGAGAACCCAGGATCGGAAAGCGGCACCCTCTCGAAGACTTTCACGGGGTTAGTGTTCCTCTGGGAGGAGGCCAAACCTCTTCACAAATACAATTATTCAACGGCAAGAGGCCAGAACTCAGATCTGTGCCAGGTCCACCGCAGGGAGTCGCGTCATCTGTCATCTGTACGTCGGACGAGAACAAACAGCCCTGTGGTCCACCGGCAGTCAGTGTTGCTGACCAGCGCCCCCTGGAGGAGAACTTTGCCAATGCATCGGCTCTCTAGAAACTCAGGGATGCTTTGGTGGTTCCCACTTAGCCAATCTGTAATTGTCAAGAACGTCAGGGGCGCCTGGGTGGCTCAGTCGGTTAAGCGGCCGACTTCAGCTCAGGTCATGATCTCACGGTCTGTGAGTTCAAGCCCCGCGTCAGGCTCTGTGCTGACAGCTCAGAGCCTTGAGCCTGTTTCAGATTCTGTGTCTCCCTCCCTCTCTGACCCTCCCCCGTTCATGCTCTGTCTCTCTCTGTCTCAAAAATAAATAAATGTTAAAAAAAAAAAAGAGGAAACACACAAAGTCAAGACAAAATGACAAAACACACAAATAATTGCTCACACTTTTTGGGTGCCTACTATAGGCCAGGCACACACAAATAATTGAGTTTTGGGTGCCTACTATAGGCCAGGCACAGTTCTAGGTGCTTTATAACATATCTAACCTTGGAAAATACCAAAACAAAACAGGAAATAAAATGTACTGCTGTCCTTAACGTGGCAGAAACAGTTCTAGGTGCCTTATAACATATCTAACCTTGGAAAATACCAAAAACAAAACAGGAGATAAAATGTACTGCTGTCCTTTTTTTTTTTTTTTTTAATTTTTTTTTTCAACGTTTATTTATTTTTGGGACAGAAAGAGACAGAGCATGAACGGGGGAGGGGCAGAGAGAAAGGGAGACACAGAATCGGAAACAGGCTCCAGGCTCTGAGCCATCAGCCCAGAGCCTGACGCGGGGCTCGAACTCACGGACCGTGAGATCGTGACCTGAGCTGAAGTCGGACGCTTAACCGACTGCGCCACCCAGGCGCCCCTGTACTGCTGTCCTTAACATGGCAGAAATGACATTCAGCGTTTTCTGTTCTCTGGTCACATGCTGGCCACGAGACACTGGCAAAGAAGCACTACTCCGTTCATTTCGCTGACCAAGCTCCGAGGCCCAAGGATTCCCTGTTCTCAGGTGGACATGGGCCCCGGTCTCAGGCCTGTGATGCACAACGCCAGTGACCTTTCTGACATACTGTATGGTGTCCAGAAGCCTGTTTGTGCTTATTTTATACACGAATCTCTTTTTTCTTAAGGTTATTTATTTATATTTGGGAGAGAGAGCGGGGGAGGGGCAGAGAGAGAGAGAGAGAGAGAGAAGCCCAAGCAGGCTCTGCATTGTGAGCATGGAGCCCGATGCGAGGCTCGAACTCACAAACCATGAGATCATGACCTGAGCTGAAATCAAGAGTCGGACGGACGCTTAACTGACTGAGCCACTCAGGTGCCCTGAATCTCTTTTTCCTATGCGCTTAAAATGCATGACCACTCCCTCCCCGACCCCATCGAATCCCAGCAGACCCTGCAGACTCCACCTTCTCGCCCTCATCCATATCTGCCACTTCTCCAGGCGCACAGCTGAGCATCACTCGAGGCCTCTGCGTTTCCCGGCTGCTCTATTGCAACAGTCACCTGGAAGAACTTCTGTTACCAGCCTTAGGTCCCCCTGACGCCAAAGAGACCCCCCTAAACACTCAGACCAGCTCAGGCCACTCTCCTGCTTGATTCTTCATAGTGCTACATCGAAAGGCAGAATTCATGGGGTACCCGGTCTCTGGGACCCTCCCCCTGCTGGCCTCCCCCTGCCACTAACGTCACCGTCACCGGCCCCCATCACACTTCTCCAGCTCCGCCTGCCCTTCCAGCCTCCTCCTTCAGACAGGCCGTCATGCTTCTGCGCCTTCGCTCTGCAAGTGCCTGTTCCCCTGTCCGACTCCTCCGCCCCCTAGAAAAGTGGCCCCTCACTTCTTCCTGCCACCGCAGCATCATTAACACGGACTCCCTAACGTTGATGAAACGTGCTTAATTACATGTCCATTTCCTCTTGACTGTGACGGCCTGAGGATGGAAACCATCGTTTGTTTGAATCCTGAAAGGCATCACGCCTCGCTCGTTACCTGGCACACGGTAGGAATGAAGAGTGAATGAATGTGGGACCATCGGTCCACCTGCCTCAGGAGGGAGAGAGAGATAGAAAGGCAGTGACATATGTCAAGTGCCTACATATGCCGCAACTCTAGTAGGTGTTTATCTTTTTTCTTAATGTTTATTTGTTTATTTTGAGGGGAGACAGAGAGAGGGAGAGAGAGAGAGCGAGAGAGAGCACGAACAGGGGAGGGCCAGAGAGAAAGGAAGAGACAGAATCCCAAGCAGGCTCTGCACTGTCACTGCAGAGCCCGACATGGGGCTCAATCCCACGACTATGACATCATGACCTGAACCGAAATCAAGTCAGATGCTTAACCCTTAACCGGCTGAGCCACCCAGGCAGCCTGATAGTAGGTGTTTTACCTGATAAAGATAAGATAAAAGACAGCTTAAAAATATAAGAAGCCTGTAGTCGGGCATCTCTGTGGGGCAGGTGTTCATATGCCAATTTTATGAGGATAATGCAGGATGACGAAGCTGGGGTTTAGTAACCTCTTCAAAGCAGGTTAAATGTATGCACTCACCTTCCTCCTTTCACCGGCATTAAACATATTTGTTGAGAAACTCCAAGAAACATGGCCTTGGGTGTTGGCATCAGTCTGGCACAGCGTGACCTAGAACATGGACGAAAAGAACATCTGCAAATACTCCTTCATAAACAAGGTCCACGTCAATGACCAATCTTGATCCAACTACACCTGAGCCTGTATAGAGCCGGGGGACGGGGGGGGGGGGGGGTGGGATCCGCTCAGGAACACCTGAATGGCTTATCTAGAGACTGGATAAGACAATGGACTTGAGATCTGGTGATTTTCATGAGTGGATAAGGAAAAAGGTAAATACATATTCAGAAACCGAGATGGGAAAAATCCCCTTTTTCCCCCTATTATTAAAATCTTGAATTCACCATAGCCTTGTTCTAGCCTGAAGGATCCAGTTCTGGACCAGCTAGTCTGCTTGGTGTCCTGTGCTGTCTTTCCGATTAAGTCCCCTTGTGGCCTTACGCTGTCAGATTTATCGTCAGTGTGTCTGTTCACATACTGTCTCCGTCTGTTCAGGCTGCTGTAATAAAGCACTGTAGACGGGGTGGCGTATACACAGCAGAAATCCATTTCTCACAGCTCTGGAAGCTGGAAGTCCAAGGTCAAGTTGCCAGCATGGTTGAGAGGTGGCCCTGTTCCAGGTGGCAGACTTCTCATTGTTGACCTTGTATCCGATACCCTTGTGAAATCTACTTATTATGTAAGTTTGCTAAGGCTGCCATAGCAAATACCACAGACTGAGTGCCTTAAACAACAGATAGGTCTTTTCTCACAGTGCTGGAGGCTAGAGGTCCAAGATCAAGGCGTCGGCAGGTCTGGTTTCTTTTGAGGCTTCTCTTCTTGGCTTGCAGATGGGCATCTTCTCCCTGGGTGCTCGCGGGATCCTCCCTCTGTGTGTGCACACGCCTCTGCCCTAATCTCCTCTTCTTATAAGGACACCAGTCATACTGGGTTAGGGCCCATTCATGTGAGATCACTTTACCTTAACCGCCTTACTGGGTTAACACAACTTCCAGTGATTGTGGATCACAATTACCGTAGGTCAGAAGTCCAGCCTAGCTCGGACGGTTTCCAGAGCTGGGCACGCTTCAGAGTGCCCAGGGTCATTTGCATAGGGGAAAGCTCACTTTAATCCATTTCTGATTCGGTTTGGGATTTGCATTTCGGCCTTCAACTTCCACTTGCTTTTAATCCATTTCAAAACCATTCAGAGCTGTGAAGAATGCCCGGATGCAATCAAATCCAAAATCCACTTAAGAAGCGCTTTGAAATGAGATTCTCCAGGTCTTGTGACCCCCCACCGCTCTGCTGGAGCCATGACTCGGTCGGTGTTCCCTCTCCATCAGCATTTTTTTTTTTTTTTTTTTTTTTGGAAACTAAAATGGCACTTGGCGTAGATTTCTGGGCTTGTCTTATGACGGAAGGAGCCGGTGATTAGGGTGCCGGAGATCTCTGTCTCCCCCACTGCGCTCAGCACACAGTAGCTGGTCAGTCAATATTTGTTGAATTTGATTGGCAGGAGAACAGTTTTGGTGGGAAAGCATTCTAAACCGTAGACATGTCGAAAAGCCTAAATCAGACTTCCGGTAAGCACATCGAGATTATCTTGTCTTATAAACAGTCAGCTGTCCCGAATAACTTGCCCGGAATCAGCAGAGCGTGGAGCACTCAGGATTTCCTTTTCTTCCTTTCACTGTCTGGGGGAGGGGCATGCTTTGTTGGACTTCCCGGCTCGAGATGAGGCAAGCAAGTTGTCCTCCTGTGGTGCCTCTCAAAGACCTTGCCCTCGCCCCACCCCACCCCCTCCCGAGGCGACGGCTGAGACGTATTTCTGTCACCCAGGGATGGGGCAAGCGGAGTGAAATTAGCCGAGGGAAGGCAGCCCAAGGTCACGCTGCACAAGTGGCCGGGGGAAGCTGCGATGCTGGGCTGACCAGGTCTCTGGACCTCCTCGTCTGGGGAACTAGGCACTGGGGGACGGGTTGGTGAAAGACCTGAAAATAAGCAGCTCACGATACAGTGTGGCTAAGACGAGGTCAACTCCAGCAGCGGGCGCCGGGTCGGGGCTCCGGCCTAACCGGAAGCCAGGGAAGGGAGGACTGTCCTCAGGAAAGGGCTTCCCGGAGCAAATGGCAAGAAAGAGGTCAGTTCAAGTTCGTTCTAAGAGCTATCTGGCAGCTCGTAGAGAAAGAAACACAACATCCAATAAAACCTGGAGACGATGTGAATGCAAACCACGAGATACTATTTTCGGACGCAGAATTGGTACAAATTAAGGTGCTTTCTGCAGCCAGCTGGCGAGGACAAAGGGGAAGGGAGCCTAGGTGGGCGGGGGAGAGGAGACTGGTGCAACCTTCCTGGGAGAGGATTTGAAGTGCCCACCCTTTAAGCAGGCAATTCCAGGGCCAGGCATTTCCTGGCTGGGAAAGCTTTCTCCCTACCAGCTTTCGTATCATCCGTGTGTCCCCTGGAGGGGCACCTTTCATTGTCCTTCAAGAACTTTTCCTTTTTCCCGTCGCAGTCACAGCTTGGCTAACTGTTGGGCAAAGGAGGCTTAGCTCTCAGCCTACGTCGGCTTTGGACGCGCCTTCTTCGCTAAGCTTTTGATTTGAAGGGAAAGACACGGGACTCTTCCCTTCCCTTGAACACTCAGAGGCCACGGTAGGGTTATTCACTGGCCTGAAGTCAATATTGTGTCTCAGGGAACAGGGAGGCCTGAGGAGAGGGAGAAAGACGGACGGGGGGTGGGGGGAACCACTGGCCAAAGCAATGTTGCAGAAAACCTTCAATTTGTTTAAAAAAAAAAAAAAAAAAAAAAAGGTAGTGTCTGCAAAGCGCCCTGAAGCGAAGCGTGAAAACAGGAGGTGTGCCTGTCTGTACTTTCTTTGCTTCCTGGCAGTTCCTGGGGTTGGGTGATTAGCATTCTCCTCATCGCGGCCCTCCCCCCACATCCAGCTCCCAGAGCTTCAAGCCGAGGCCCCCGTCCTCAGGGAAACTCAGCGTGTCACCCGAAGCATTTAACAAGTCAAAAGGCCACACGTCGAGCTGAAGCTCAGAGAGAACTGAATAGCCCCTCAGGTGACTGGGCTGCACCCAACCATTGCTCCGGTGAGGCCCTCCCACCCTGTAAAAAAAAAAAAGAAATATGTCAAATTTAATTCCCCCAAGATGCAGGTGTGGAAGCAAACAAGGGCGCCTCTCAGCACCTGTGCCATGGCCTGCGCACACAGGGGACACCGATGCTGAAATGGCCCCGGCACTGCCCACTCCTGCCGAAGTATGAACTCAGTGGACAGAGAAGGGTGAAAACAGAAGCACAGAAAAGCCTCTCACCTGTGTGCTCGCAACGTTAGGCAAATGGCAGGCTTTTCCTTTGGAAATGAGAATTAAAGGGTAGTTGGAAACTACCCATGAATTTGTATGTATTTAGCAACGAACGACATCATCCGGGGCACAGAGATGTTAGGTGGGGACTCCGGCTCTGGGACGCGCCTCTCCGGCCGCAGGGTCTGGGGCTCTGAGGAACCACCAAATTACGGCTGGTGGGGTAACACAGGACGCGGAATTGGGGTAGGGGGTTAATTGCAGTGTCATGGGGAGCCCGGAGGAGACTCCACCCCCAATTTGAGCCGCCTGGAATTTACACTTCCCCGCAGGAGGTCGGGAGCCCCCAGGGACCCCTGGCGACCCTGAACTTCCCCTTTGAGAGTTTCCCCGCCTTTCTCCTCCCGCTGGTGGAGACACACCCAACCGGGCCGCCTAAGCACACCCAAGGCCAAGCACTGGGCTCAACACACCTTTTTTGGGGGAAAACAAAGATGAAAGCAAGTTTCAGGTAAAACCTGACAATTAAATGTCAAGCTCCTTGAGAGACCCATCCGAGGTGTTGAGGGTTTCCTGATTAAAGCAGTCCCTTTCCACCGCTCCTCCAATCTGGAATCACCTACTGGACAGAATAATTGATTTGTTTTTGTTTGTTTGTTTGTTTTTTAAGAGTAAATCTGTTGTTTTTAAATGGCAACTAATTATAGAGACCTAAGGGCTAGTTAACCAGCTTTATAAGACCCCACCTTTTCTCTCTTTGTCCCAGGGCTTCACCGCCTCCTACCTCAGCCCCCGGGAGGTTTCCATGGTAATGGGCTTGGGTCTCCGCCTCTGAGCCCACCTGAGGGCCCTCCCTGGCGCCCTGCGTGGTTGTTGAGGAAGGAGAGCCCCCAGCAAGGCTGATCCCCGGCTTAGGTCAAAGCATTCCTCAGGACCGAGCTCGGCGATGAGCCCCCAGTCTCCCCGGACATCCTGGTTCCTGCTTCTCCTAAGAACTTCTGGGCAAAGTGTAATTCTCACCTGGGATACCCTTCTTTCTAGATTCCCATTTTCGCTTCAGGAAATCCATGTTTTCCTTTAGGTGTTCTAGCAACGGCTGTGAATTAAAGTCATGCTGACATCGTCCCCCCCTAGTGTGTTAGGAGCTGTGGACCGCAGAAGCATGGAGCGCCTCTCTTGCAGGTATGAACCCATCTTGAATGTGAACTTTTGATCGCTAGAGCTTACCAGCTTCAGAGATAATGGTCTGCGCCTCTCTGTCATTTGACTTCATCCTGCTTGAACCTTAAAAGGGCTGCCAGCGGTGATGCTGTTTTTCCCGAGAGACCTGGAACTTCACACTTAAGAGTTCCATCCAGCGTTGCCTGTTGGCTTTGAACTTTTTCAGTGGGGGTAATGGCGCCATCTATCAAATGACTAGGGCTTTCCTCTCTTGTGTAAGAAAAGCTCAGTGTCACAACCAAATGAAAAATCTGCTTCTAAAAAGTTGAAAGGCACAGACAGATTCGATACTTGCAAAACCCTGAAGAACGATGGGGGTGGGGAAGGGATTGTCCTAACCTTAAAGTCTTCTAAGTGACTGGTTTAAGTGAAATAGTTTGCGAGATGTGATTCATCAATTGCACAGAATGTTATGGCGTCATTTGTGAAATCGAAGCCAAGAGATTTTCGCCTACTTAAAATTATGTGTATATGAGGACAGAGCCTATGAAGTCATAATACATATTGGAAGGAACTGGCTTTTAGGCGGCTTTTATTCTCATCATTCTTTCTGCTGTTTGATGAATTAGCCATTTAAAAAGAAAGGAAAGGAAAACAAAGGTGGAGTTCTACATTTTCTCCCTAGTGGTCTGTGGTCTTGTCCACGTGTTGAGAAAGCCCAGGTGCTAACTCGAAGAGCTTGATTTGCTTTGTTTTGCTAACGGATGTTTGATTTCCTCCTCCCAGTGTGATTTTGATCGTGGCCATTTCCAAAGCGTTTGAACCGGAATTCGCCGCCGCAGCCGGTGAGGGAAACTTTTATTTTGATCGGTAGCAATTCTCACGTGGCCTGAAATACTGACCCCACCGAGCTAATTTTGTCCTTCAGGGTTGGGCCACCCCCGTGAACTTGCACGTCCCCCTCAGGGAGACCCCTCCTGGAGAGATAACGGCCTTCCGTCCCTGGAGGAGCCTGCAATTCGCCATCGATCTTTGCAGTTGGTGCCGTCCCTAGGAATCCAGGACAGTAAGACATACCTGCCTGCCTTAGATCTACAGCGCTCTCTCCCCGTCCTGGGCCCCCGTGCTTCCTGTCTTTCTGATGCTCTTTCTCCTGAGTGGCCACCTGATGCTGGAGCCAGGTGGATGGTTGGACTGAACTTGGCTCTGGAGGCCAGACCAACAGTGTGCATTTCACCTCCCTGGGACGCGGTTTCCCCCCTGCTTCTCTGGGAACCACCCCCGGCCTGAGCATGAAAAAAAGCAGAGGCGCGATAGCAAAGCAACATCAAAAAAACAGCGTCCTGGGGCGCCCGGGTGGCTCAGTCGGTTAAGCCTCTGACTTCAGCTCAGGTCATGATCTCACGGTTTGTGGGTTCGAGCCCCGCGTCGGGCTCTGGGCTGACAGCTCAGCGCCTGGAGCCTGCTTCCGATTCTGTGTCTCCCTCTCTCTCTGCCCCTCCCCCACTTGTGCTCTGTCTCTCTGAAAAATAAATTAAAAAAAAAAGAAAACAGCGGAGCCCTATTTTGTAAGGTTCACAATATTTAGACCTCGCCAAGCACTGGGAAGACCAAGCCTTCAGCACTGTATTAACCTTTGCTTTTCCAGGACCTCAGCTTTTCAGTTCCCCCACCCTCTCAGCTGCCTCCTCTTCCATTTCAGGTAAGGAGCTGAACAGAACCTGCTGTCTGAACGGGGGAACCTGCATGCTGGGGTCCTTCTGTGCCTGCCCCCCCTCCTTCTATGGCCGGAACTGTGAGCACGATTCACGAAAAGAGTAAGTGAGCCATTAAGGCAGGGGCTGGGGGAGGTGGATGGAGGGGGAAAGAGGTGAGGGTGAAAACCCATATGCGTCACCTTATCTGTTCCTTTTCAGGAACTGTGAGTCTGTACCCCATGGCGCCTGGCTGCCCAGGCGATGTTCCATTTGTAAGTGCTGGCACGGCCGGCTTCACTGCTTTCCTCAGACATTTCTACCCGGGTGTGGTAAGCGGATAGTCCCCTCTTTGGCGCTTTCAAGTTAGGTGCCTGTGGCCACTGGGTTAACGGGGTCTCTCCTCTTAGTTCATGGCTTGCCAGACCCTGGCAGCCAGATTGTGCTTGTGAAAGCACCGAGGACCCCAGATGGGGCGGGCACATGCGCGTCCTTTCTATTTATTTTAAATTCACTGCCTCAGAAATGTCGCCTGGGAGGTGGAGACAGTTATTTCAAGCCTGTTTGACATTTTATCGTATGTGGACTTCTGCGAAAAGTAAACAAGCAAACGCTTGGCCTCTTAAACACCAAGAGATGCTCTCCATTTGGGCAGGGAGACCCAGGCAAGCCCCAAGCAGACAATTCAGTGCCCACCCAACTCCACCTCACGCCCTTGAATTCCACCGGCTGCTTGACCTCCCTCTCGCTCCTTGAGAAGCTCATGGATCCTCCAAGGCCCCCGCGTGGATCCCCCGGGTGAATGGTCTCAACCTTGTCACCTTGCTGATTTGTACTGATTTGAGGAAAACAATAACAAGAAGGGCAGGGACCCAGGGGAGGACAAGAGTCGAGAGGGTTCTCTCCTCGCCCTGACCTGAGCCAGATTTCTAGGTGCACCCAGGTTCAGAGGCCTCCCGTATTCTGACCGTGTAGATGTTAGAAACTGCAAATGGTCAAGTCCAGAAATGAAATGAAGGCAAATGCTTCACTTGAGTACAAGATGGGACCCCCGACCCAGGCGGGGATTGTGGCTTTTCCATTTTACATCCATCTGGATGTCAGGCCCAGGATAGGTAAGCATGGATAGGTGGAGACCATATTTTCTTCCTGGAACTTAGGACCCAAAACGTGCTGTCTCCTTAACATCAGCGCCTAACCAGGTTCGGCTGCATCCCTGCCATTGTCACCGGCTGGGGTACTTTTCCAGGTGTGAGGGCATGTGTCCAGGGAAAACCAAGTTAACGGGAGACCCATGTCAACTTGTGTTGAAAGATGGTTTTTCAGGGGAGTCTGAATTCCACGTAATCGGTACTGTTTGGTCCCATGAGCACCCTGTACTCGCCAAATGTGGGGTCCCAACTGATTTTTGGCGGGTGTAGACATGCCATGTGCGCAGGATCAACTGCAGGAGGGATTTCCTTTAATGACCAAGTGTCCTTACCTTTCAGATGGCCACGTGATGGATGAGCACTTCCTGGTTTCCAGGACTCCAGAATTAGCACCGTCTTCAGGCATCACTTTCTCTCTAGCTGGCATCTGCCTTGCTATACAAAGTTACCGCTAACAGACACCGGCATGTGGGGTATTTCCATGCAAACCCCATAACCTGTAAAGGCCGTCACCCTAATGTCCTAACTGGAAGATGATCATTTGTTAGTTGCCTTGAAACAGCGGATGGATTTTCATCACGGTCCGTAACACTTTCTTAAAGTCCCAACTACTTTCCTCTGCCTTCTCCTCTCCAAAAAACTTTTGTTAAAAAAAAAAAAAAAAAATAAAGACGTCAGCCATATCTACACTGTGACCAAGTTCTGTTTCTTGATACATGTTTCTTTACCAAGGGCTTCCTGTTTCCTTTAAACAATTGAATTCTATCTTCAGATTATTAAAAGCTACTCCTATTGTGGAACTGGGGCTAAACTGAGGAGTAGAGTTGACCAAAATCAACCAAGATCTCACCTTTAGGGGCGCCTGGGTGGTTCAGTCGGTTAAGCGTCTGACTTTGGCTCAGGTCATGATCTCACAATTCATGGGCTCAAGCCCCGCGTCGGGCTCTGTCCTGACAGCTCAGAGCCTGGAGCCTGCTTCCGATTCTGTGTCTCCCTCTCTCTCTGCCCCTCCCCTGCTTGCGCTCTGTCTCTCTCTCTCAAAAGTGGATAAACAGTAAAAGAAGAAGAAGAAATTATGTTTTCTCCACACCTTGCAAGTATTCTAACTGTTGTAAAAAGAAAATGTCCACAATACATGTATTTCGTTGTAAACCAGGTGGTAAAACTATTTTGTTGTAACTATTTGTTGTAAAATCCATTTTTAAAATAGATTGTGTGTGTGAGTATGCCCAGTAAAAATGGGAAATCTATGGACCAGAAGGTGACGTGTGCTTATTTCTAGGCAGTGCTGACAGGTTCTTTGTGGTGGTGGGTTTTTTCCCTCGCACCTTTGTGTTTTCCACAGCAAGGGTGTGCGCCGTCTGTTTTCGTGGGGACTAACTACAAGACTAACTACATCACACTCAAGGGCTCAGACCCAGTGTTGTCTCTGGCTTTGGTGTATGTGCTGTGCTGTGAAGAACAACATCTGCTTCCACTATTCAGGTACCGCTTGGTCCCCAACTCCTTCTCCACCTTAATGCCTTTGCAGATACAAAATCCCAAAGGGGTGGGATTTTTTTCTTTTTTTTTTGCAGTGTCCAATGGCTAGAAGATGATGTGGGGTCAGCAGGAAGCAGTGAGGGGCACCCCAGAGACCTCAGCATGGGGGTGAGCTGCCCGGTGTGGAAGGGTATTCTAGCCCTGCACTGGCTCTGGGACCCAGTGTCCCAGTCTGTGCACCTGGGCTAGTCCCTACACCAGTGTTAGAATTAAGAAGCTAAAGCAGAGCACTAGTACAGAAATTCTCAACAAATGTCACAATTCTTCGCTTTGTGCCTGTTTGTTTACTAAAGCGTTTTTGCCCAGAAATGGAAATTTAAAAAAAAAAAAAAAAAGGCAACTTCAGAATATTGAAAAAGCCTTCCCATTTGCATGCAAATAACCTGTAACCACACACCAGTGAGGCTGGGACAGTGTTTTCCAAACTTGGGTATCGCATGCCACCTCGATTTGAGCCACATCATCTGTTTATGATTTTTTTATGATTTTTTATAATTTTTATAGACGTATATATCTTAAATATACATAATATAAAAGTTAGCATCTCAACCGTTATTAACTACAAAGTTCAGTGGTACTTTTCAGTACTTTCACATTGCTAGGCAACCGTCCCCACTCATGGGGTTTGGGGTGATGGTGGGATCCGGAGCCGATGGCCGAAAAGAATTTTTGAAGACGTCTTTGGTGCAAAAAGGTGGTTTTATTAAAGCACGGGGACGGGACCTGTGGGCAGGAAGAGCTGCATTGGGGTTGTGAGGGAGAAATGATCATATACCCTGAGTTGGGAGGGGGGTTAGGGGTAGAGTCAGTCTCTAAGGTATTTGGGAAGCAAGGTTTCCAGAACCTTGAGGCTAGGTGTTGTTAGGAATATGCTATTTATTACCAATTTGGTAAAACCTCAGTCATGAGACCCTTCAGATGTATATCAGGGACCATATGTTTGGGGTATGATTGCCAGCATATGTCTTGGGGGAGTTGAGATAAAGGAAGTTTCCAAAGAAATCTTTATATGTTAAAGTAGACTTACAGGGCGCCTGGGTGGCGCAGTCGGTTGGGCGTCCGACTTCAGCCAGGTCACGATCTCGCGGTCCGTGAGTTCGAGCCCCGCGTCGGGCTCTGGGCTGATGGCTCGGAGCCTGGAGCCTGTTTCCCATTCTGTGTCTCCCTCTCTCTCTGCCCCTCCCCCGTTCATGCTCTGTCTCTCTCTGTCCCAAAAATAAATAAAAACGTTGAAAAAAAAAAAAATTTAAAGTAGACTTACAGGATCCGGGGGGGGGGGGGGGTGAGGATAATGTGAAGCCAAGATTCCCTTTTGCCCCTAGCAAAGTGTCACCATCGAGGCAGCTGAGCTCCTAGAGGGAGGTCACTTTCATTGGGAGGGAATTTGATTTTTCGTTTGCCTTAGTTTCCCACATCACCATGGCAAGCCCTGAAACCCCTTTCCTTTGTTCTCGGGTAGCCAGGAGTGTCCGAAGAAAATCACACACATTCCCCTTGGAGGGAATTGTGAGGTCCTAAATGATTTACACAAGTCTTGAAATTCAAAAGCAGTAATAATGAATCATAACATTCACCTGTACGCCATCTAAAATCATAAACCAGATGTACATTTTGGGGAATGGTGCCCCAGGGGATACAAATGACTAGATTCTACCTTCAAAAAGCTTTATAGGCTTTTCAAAGCAAAGTGCCCATGTGATGAGGCAGTTCCAGACCAGGCGCCCAGACTCTGGGGGAATCAGGGTCATTCATGGTCCTGAGGAGGGAATCCAGGCTTTTGTGGCCATCAGCCCCTTGTGCTGTTGATTCCACTTCCTCCAGGATTCAGATTGGTCCTGGAAGAACTTTAAGAAAAGGATTAGTGGACCAGACTGCAGTCTCCAAGCTCGGGGGCACAGCTGGCTAAGGCAGCCCTCTGCTCCCCCCTCCACCCATTCTATATTCCCTTACCCTGGGCCAGCACAGCTGCTACTTTATGTGGCTCACCTGGTGGAGGGGCTTGGCCCTCGTCCCTGAAGTCTGTGTCCCTGACCTCCATGCCCTTCTCACCTGTGGCTGCAGTATTTGCCCACTGACCATCTAGCTGGGCAAGGAAGACCAAGATATGCCTCCGTGAGTCACCTGGGCTTTGGATCCCCCACAGCAACCAATTGTTAGGTGTTCTGTCCTGGGGAGGAAGCATCTCCTTGTTCTAGGTGGTTCCCTTTGAAAACAATTCCCAACAAGACACAGCTATGAGCCGGCACTCTTTTCTGATTCATCCCCCAGGGAATCCTGCCTCCCCACTCCCCACCGCCTTCTCCAGAAGCACCCACTCAACACTGAGTGGGTCTAGCTGCTTCAGTAACTGTAAATAATTGACTCTGCCCTACTTAATTTTTAAAAATATTTATTTATTTTTTGAGAGAGAGAGAGAGACAGAGTGTGAGCAGAGGAGGAGCACAGAGACAAAGACACAGAATCTGAAGCAGTCTCCAGGCTCTACGCTGTCAGCACAGAGCCCGAAGCGGGGCTCGAACCCATGAGCCATGAGATCATGACTTGAGCCGAAGTCGGACGCTTAACCGACGGAGCCACCCAGGTGCCCCAACTCTCCCCTATTTATAACTCCAGTGGTCCATAATTATTTATCTTTCTGACTCATTATTTTATGGAACCAGGTACATATCATTTCACCTCAGGACTTCGCTGGCGATGTTCAGCAAACAATCATTCAACAATAGATGGTTAATTTCCTTACCTCTTTTCACAGCCTAGACATTCATCGGGGAGCATGAGCTACTCCCAATTATTAGCCAGTATCCTCCTCTAGGGATCCCTCTCTCCCCGCAGCAAAGTCCTAAAACAACCAAAAACAAAACAAGTAAAAAGGGGGACGGGAAATTCAGGGAGTCTGACCACTCCACACTTTTCCTGCGAGAAGAAACCCCATCCTGAATGTCCCCACGGCAAGGGTGCTGTTCTCCTTCCTTTCCTCACTAGGCTACAAAAGGGACAACAGGAACACAGCCTCTCGGGGCCAGAGGTGGGGGGAGGGGGGGCCTCCAGCTGTCTTCAAACAGTTAGAACGCAAGTACATGAGACCTCACTGTGTGGGCTTGGAGGTGCTTGTTTGTTTGTTTGTTTGTTTGTTTATTTTGAGAGACAGAGAGTGTAAGTCCGGGAGGGGCAGAGACAGAATGGGACAGAGGATCCAAAGCAGGCTCTGGTCTCAAACTCAGAAACTGTGAGATCATGACCTGAGCCGGGGTCAGACGCTTAAGGGACTGAGCCACCCAGGTGTTGCTTTTTTTTTTTTTTTTCCTAAGGCTTCGCTTAAAAAAATTTCCAAAACTAACAGAATCCTTTGGCTCTACGTTGTTGTCTGCACCCGCACTGGAAGAGTATTCAGCTGTACTGATTTTGTAAACTGGACACATGATTCCTTTGATTTAAAAAAAACAAAAAACATGAAAGAACACTAACCCTGTTTATTAAAGAAGCCAACAGGAGAGAAAGGGAAGGCTCTGGGGAGGGCAATGCTAGAGCCAAGGACCCTGCAGAGCAGTTCAAGGACAAGGCTAGGCATGGCCACCAACTCTTTGCTAAGGAAAGGGCCACGGGCAGGACCAAGGGCAGCCCTGATGAGCATCCGAGACCAGGTGGAGGAAGGAACAACCCTGAGAAGACTGCAAGGTGGAGGAAGCTTCCAGAAGGGTGCCAGCCATACTAAGCATGACAGAGAAGTCAGGAGGGAATGGATTTGAACCCCGATTTAACCAGGAGAGGCAGCCCATGGTGCACAACAGGAAAGCGTCCTGGACGCCCCCCCCCCCACCCCGGCCATCCCAGGACTGACAGCCTCGTGGGCTGGCCAGGGAGCCCAGCAAGAATAAATTCTACATTCTAAAAGCTGGCATGGATTTTGATAAGCCTTCAGAAGTGGTCACAAACTTTAAAAATGTAACGCCCCCCCCCGCCCCCGTTCCACCCCGTTCTCTCCCCTTCCCAGCAGAGGGGCTGGCCCTGTGTAATCCCAGCATCTTGCATCTGGGAGGTGAGACAGGATCTGGAGCTCCTCAACCCCCTCCCAATTTTCCTCTCTCTCCCACCCCCACCCCCACCCCCACCCCCACAGGACCGACCACATATGAGCTGAACCCCTGCCACGACAGGCCTCTCAGACATTCCAGAACACTCCATCACGCTGATTTGTTTTCACATCTACTGCCCCCCCCCCCCCCCCCCCCCCCCCCCCCACTGGTCCCTGAGCACCCTCAGCACCTGTGTGCCAACCGCTGGGGAACTAGAGCTGCTGCAGACCGAGTAAGGAAGGACAGAGAAGAAAAGGGAGGGACGGAGGGAGGAAAAGAAAAGGGAACGGAAGGCAGGCAGGGAGGCCTTCCTCATTCTCTTCTTTCTCATTAGCAGGTATTCTGTATAAGACCATTAGCACCTGACACCACCTCCTCCATCCCGCCATGGAGGGAAGGTGATAAGAAGGGAAGAACAAGGCAGAGTGCCATTTGGCCAAGGGCGTCCTCAGCATGGCCTGGCACTTCTTCCAGCTCCGGTCGCCTCCCGGAGTCTCTGAGCTTCCTAGCAGACTTGGCCAGCTTCATCCGCCAGGTCAACCCCCATCTGAAAAAAGAGAAAGCTACATGGGGAAGTGGACGCAGAAGAGGGAGCTCACATTCTTCTCTTAAGTGATACAGCACCTCTAAGCGATGCGGTTTTTCTTCCGCTGAGTGCATGATGTAAATGAACTGTGCACGGATCGCCCTCTGCTCCTCACAGGAACCCTCTCCATAGCGGAGACAAACACTAGCAATTGAAAGTGAGAAATTACCTAATCCCAACATTCAGGTTTCTTGTCTAGTTGGAGAGAAAGAAAGCAAGAAAGCAAGAAAGAAAGAAAAGAAAGAAGGCAGGAAAGAAAAAGAAAGAAACAAAGGAAAGAAAGAAAGAAGGAAAGAAAAGAAAGAAAGAAAGAAAAGAAGGAAGTCCGAATGGGGCCCAGGGACCACAAGTTGTACAAAGACATCCACCCCACAGGACACAAGATGGCCTCAGTTAGGTCCCTTCCACAAGAACCTTCCCTTCTCTCCCCACTCAAAGTTGCTGACAGTGAACGCCACCTAGCCCATCTCAGTCCGCCCAGGGGCAATCTCCCCAAGGGCTTCGATCGCCCAAAGTCTAGGACATCGCCCTCTCCTGGCGGGGGAAGGAGGAGGGAGGTCCACAATGCGGAATAATGACCAATAGTTCTGCAACTCCCTGAGCTCCTAAAAGCCCCATCAGGAAGCATCCCATTGATGAGAAGAGCAGCTCTGCTGTGCCCTCCTCCTTCCTGCCTGACCCCCACCGTTCCCTCCAGCCCAGGAAATGTGGGGAAGCTCATCCTCTTCTGGGCCAAAGTCACCCTGAGCAGCTCTTGGGAGCTAGTTCTGAATCGAGCTGTGCGTTACATGGCTTCTTAGGAGGGGAACTACAGCTGCCTCGTGTGCCCTCTGCAGAGCCCAGAACCACACCTACTGGGCAGATTTGGACCTGATTTGACCCTCCTCCCACCGATGGCCTTGTTCCCGGTTGCCAGCCTCCTTCCTAGAAACTGCCTGGTGGGCGGAGTTGATTGATGTTCTTTGAAATGGATGTGGCTCTTCCCCTGGCTTCTGCCCCTCACTGGGGCGGGCACTCTCACCGGGAAGTGAGTTGTCCTAACCACCCACTTAGAAATGGCCCAAAGTAGGGGCGCCTGGGTGGCTCAGTCGGTTAAGCGTCCGACTTCGACTCAGGTCATGATCTCGCAGTTTGTGAGTTCGGGCCCCGCATTGGGGCTCCGTGCTGACGGCTCGGAGCCTGCAGCCTGCTTCAGATTCTGTGTCTCCCTCTCTCTCTTGTACTCCTCTGCTTGTGCTCTCTCTCTCTGAAAAATAAGTAAACATTAAAAAAAGAAGAAGAAGAAATGGCCAAAAGAAGTCTCAGAACCGTAAACAGGTCAATATATACACACATGCACACACATACATGCACTCATTCGTAAGTGCCCCCGGAAACCATGCACCAGCTCAGGCAATTTTTTACGGAAGGAGCGAGCCCTCTCCTGGCCCTCGGGGAGAGAACCCTCCTTGTTGGGTTGGGCCTCTGCTGGGAGAAGGAGTAGAAAGAAAGAAGGGTCTTTAAAGAGACAGAGGGGAGCAGGGAACCGCAGACACATCTCCAGCTGCCAAGAGCTGGCCCGCCCGACGTTGGTCCTTTGCCCAGCGCAGTGGGTTTGGACTCTGCCGGCCTAAAAACAATCTCAGCCCCACCCAGTTCTAGCAAGCCTCCGAATGGCCTGCACTGCTGGCCCGAAGGCGGAATGAGGGCGTGAGCGAGCTGTTCAGCGCGGTCTCCCAGCCGTGCGGGTATAGAAGTGATGCCCAGTAACCGTTTTGAACGGGAGTCCAGGGAAGGTCCAAGCGCCACGCTTCCCAGTAATCCCAGTCTCTTCCCCATAAGCCTCTTCCAACCACTTTCCCACAGCCTTTCTCCTACGTCTGGGCTAAACACACCCCCCCCCCCCCCGCCCACCCCAGGCAAATCACCAGGCGGCATTGAACCCGTGCCCTGGTTCCAAAGCAATGGCTTTAGAAAATAGGCAGATATGGAGAACCTGGGTGGCTCAGTCGGTTAAGCGTCCGACTGCAGCTCAGGTCATGATCTCAGGGTTCACGAGTTCGAGCCCCGCGTCAGGCTCTGGGCTGACATCTCAGAACCTGGAGCCCGCTACGGATTCTGAGTCCCCCTCTCTCTGACGTTCCCCTACTCCTGCTCTGTCTCCCTCTCTCTCAAGAATAAATAAACATTAAAAAAATAATAATAATGAATTTTTTTTCATTATAAAAGCAGGCCCTCTTAGAAGTTTGTGGTGAGAACGTAAGATCCTGAGCCAGGACAAGAGGGCAGGACCTGCCCTTGATTTAAGTGGCTACGCTTTGATCTTATCCCATTGAAAGAATTGCACATGTGCATAAGGATGTGCATAGAAGGTGACATAATTCTTAAGAGCAAAATTCTGGACACAGTCCAAATGCCGCTAAGTCAGGGAATGATTACACAAAGTAGAGTATATGCACAATGTGCTTGCCGTGCACCTGTTATGAGGAGAGCATCGATCTGTACACACAGACACGGAACTTGAAGCTGAAGCGTGCACGTGTCACATTTCATTCGTATCTAAAAAACCACGTGTCTTATGCCTACATTTATTTGTACTTATGCCTAGAATGGTCACAAGGGTACACACCAGGGGTTTTGTCGGATCCCCTTGGGAAGGGTCACTCCCTACCCACATGCAGCATAAAGGTCAAGAGCTTGGCCTTTAGAGCCCCGATGCCCACCGTGTGACCTAGGGCAAATCGCTTACCCTCTTTGTGTGCCTGAGAGCTGACGTGAGGCCTGATAGAACAGTACTTGGCCTAGAAAGCACGCTCTGCAGGTATCATTGTCACTGGGCCCTTTGCAGCTTTAAGGAAGCTATGGCCTCTATTCGGAAAGAAGTGAACATAGGAATGTCCATACCAGGGCTTTCCAGACCCCGTGAAGCCTGTTCTTAACCCAAGGTTAAGGACACTGAAACCACCGTGTATTCAAGCTGGAGATGACCTTGAAAGCCCCCCATTTCGCCAGAGGACGAAAGGAGTTTCCAAGGCAGTGAGACCAGCCAGACCTTAACTCTGGACTCTCCCACCTGCCCGGTCCTCACCCCCAGACACCCCCAGCACAGACGTGGATCATCAGGAGAGGGTCAGGCCCCGGGGTGCACCGCCAGTAGGCTACTGGCCCGGGGAGGAGCTTCGAGAACACAGCGTCCTGTCCAAACAGCGGTGGCCCTTCAGTCCTACCGCTGGCATCCCCCGCTGCCCGTGTCACCCATAGAACAACAGCTGTCCTCCAGACACAGGGCGTCAGGGCCCCGTGTCCTGCAGCCGTGTTCTCACTCGCTCACCTGCGTTCCTGGAGGAGGACTGGGAAGGAGTCCCCTCACGCTGTCACTTCAGCCCAAACCCTCTTCCACGAGGCCAGCCTTGGGACTGGCCAGAGAGCCGTTTGCTCTGTGGCCCCCGCTGCCCTTCCCGGGCTGTATCCTTGAAACAGTGAGGACGTGCTTGGCCAGGCGTGACTGGGCTCAGCAGCCTCATTCTTAGCATCTGTAAAGACCCCAGAAAGTCCTTGCTCAAAATAATCTTCCCCCTGGCGCTGCTGGAGAATCTTCTCTGTTCTCACTTGTCTTCAGAGAATGCCCGGGAAGGCTGGTGAGAATGTGAGGGTAATCCAGGGAAGCTTGCTCTCTGGCACCGTCCCCGTCAAGCAGGAACAGCTTATCCGAAGGTAATGGGACACAGATCACATTCATAAGGAGTGGGAAAGGTCAAGCCAGAGAGTCACAAGCCCAGGCCTGGACAATTTCGCAACTCTTTATCTTTTGCAAAGCATGGTCTTATATCGTTTTAAGTTTATCTAAAAAGAGGGTGGGGGAGGGAGAGAGAGACTCCTAAGCTGACTCTGCACAGTGCAGAGCCCCATGCTGGGCTCGAACCCACGAACCGTGAGATCATGACCTGAGCTTAAATCGAGAGTCGGACGTTTAACTGACTGAGCCACCCAGACGCCCCAGCAAAGCACGATTTTAAATGAAGTCCTTGAAAATAAACCCCTAGGGGGACAGACTTCAAATTCCCTACAGAGTAGTGCATCACAAAGTGGTCCAGCACGCCTGGCCACACGAAGGCCCTCGGAGGGAGGCTTCTGTCAGTTTACAGAGGACATTCTTCAGAGAAGTCTCAATTCCTGGCTCTGGGTCGATGGCGCATGCAGTGGGCAGGGGTCCTGGCAACCAGAGGCTGTGGGCCAACACCTCTGTCTGTCACGTGCTGTCCTGCCTCCGCCCAGGCTGTGCTGACCTCAGGGACCTGGTCCATCCACACACCTACCTCCTCCTTCACTCCTCGGGACTTCCCATGCTTGCCTTATGTCTCTTATCATTTTTATTGTACTTCTTATCACCTTCCCTTGGTAACTCGCTGAAGTAGACAATGGAGTTGAAAGCGCTTTGTAAACGAAAAAGGGTCCCACAAAGTCAGAATTAACTGTTTAGCCTTGTAGGGTCACAGTCGGGACTCGGACTCGTGACACCTCCATCAGCTCAAGAGGAGCCTGGAAGTAAGGGGTCAGGAGACAGAACTGTTGAGAGAAGATGGAGGAGACGAAGGATACTCCACGGCTTCCCGTGTCACCACCATGGGTCCCGGTGAGGGGCCAGAGAGAGCAGAGCAGGAGATGACACAACCCTGTGTATAATCTTCACACAGCTTCCAGACTTCCCTAGATTCGGCCGGGCCATGCAGAGACCTCTTTGCTTATGGTGACCATGTTTTGCAAATGGAAGGAAGGAAGGAAGGAGAGGGGGGGAGGGAGAGAAGGAAGGAAGGAGGAAGGAAGGGAGGGAGGAAGGAAGGAAGGAAGGAAGAAGGAAGGAAGGAAGGAAGGAAGGAAGGAAGGAAGGGAGGAAGGAAAGTCTTTAAGTAGCAGCATCCTTTAGGGGTAACAGGTTGGAATATTTGCCGTCAGGCCTGTCTTCAAACTATCACATGGGAAGGTCATCATACCTCTGTTGTGCACTTTTTAGCCATCTCTGCTTGGTGGTGTGGTCTTTGGGCTATACGCTCATGAGGGTTTCTTGGTTTCCTGTTCAGTCCTTGGCCACGTCATAACTGAGATAAAGCACTGTTCTGCATTGCACAGCTAATGCAGTTGAGCTGTAGGAATCATATGGAATAAACTGGCCTCCAGAACCCACAGTCTTCGATGCCAAGCCCTCACTTTCTATTGATCAAGCCCCAAGAGCACCATGCTATTTGGTCATGTACTTGGTCATCTGTTTTTTGTTTTGTTTTGTTTTCCTTTTTAACACTTATTTATTTTTGAGAGACAGAGACAAAGCATGAGCAGGGGAGGGACAGAGAGAGAGGGAGACACAGAATTCGAAGCAGGCCCCAGGCTCTAAGCTGTCAGCACAGAGCCCGTCGTGGGGCTCGAACCCACAAACAATGAGATCATGACCTGAGCCAAAGTCGGACACCTAACCGACTGAGCCACCCAGGCGCCCTGGTCATCTGTTTTTTAACTGACCACATTGGCCGTATGTATTTTGTATTTAAGTATCAAAGGTTTACCTTTGAATCCCCTATCTCCTCCCTGTTAAAATGATAACCAGGCATGTTGACATGTCTTGGTCCCATGTGGCTCGAACTACACAATGTTAATCAAGTTTTATGTGGATATCTACAATTTATATCTCATGTGCCCATTATATGGGCCAATCTCAAGCAGATACAGACACACCAGCTTCAAGAGCGTTTGCCCTGCTCTGAGGTCAGGACGACCCAGGTTTGAGCGTCAGCGGTGGGACCGGGGCCTCACCACCCAGTCCCTTAGCCTTGCTTTTCATGTCTGTAAAACAGGATGGCAGCTGTGTGTGAGACTGTCAGTAAAAGACCAGAACCGAAGGTAAAATGCTCCACAGTGTAGCATGCAGAAGTATCAGTTTCATGTCCCCCTTCCCCTCTAGCCAAAAATCAGGTTTCCCTGCCCACATTGAAGCCTCCTCTCTTTTTACCAATTTGACACGCCTTCTGGCCACGAAGTGTTATCACACTTCTCGTAAGTAATGTGCTATGTATAAAGTACTGGGAGCGAGCTCGTGGAGGGAAGGGGGCTCACTCTAGAGAGCCATGAAACAAAACCAAATAGCAAGTGAGGCGTTTTACCAAAAAAAAAAACAGGCCTATCGTCTTAAAAAACGTCAGTGTTGCAAAAGACCAAAACCAAAACCAAACAAACAAAAGGGTTGAGGAAATGTTCTAGATGAACCGAGATTCAAGAGACAAGACAAGTGAACGCAGCGTGTGTGATCGGAGACGAGATCCCATGGGGAGGAAATTGTTATAGATCGCATGGAAACAAATTGAAAAACATTTGTATCTTAGATAATAATTGTCAAATTTCCTAAATTTCGACCACTAGATGATGGTTACATAAGCGTCCTTATTCTTAGGGAAGACTCACCGAAATATGAAGTGTTCAGAAATAGAAGGGCGTTATGTTTGCAATGTCCTTTCTTTTTTTTTAATTTGTTTTTCATGTGTATTTATTTGTGTGTGTGAGAGAGAGATACAGAGCACGAGTGGGGGAGGGATAGAGAGAGAGGGAGACACAAAATCTGAAACAGCCTCCAGGCTCTGAGCTGTCAGCACAGAGCCCGACGCGGGGCTCGAACCCACGGGCCACGAGATCATGACGTGAGCTGAAGTCAGATGCTTAACTGACTGAGCCATCCAGGTGCCCCTGTTTGCTGTGTACTTTCAAACAGTTCAGAAAGGAGATGATAATAAGTAGAGAGGTGATGAGAGATAGGTGATAGACATGATAGGTAGATGATAGATAGATAGATAGAAAGATAGATAGATAGATAGATAATAGACAGACAGATGATACAGACAAAGATGTAGAAAATACTATAGCAAATGTGGTGAAATTAACATTTGGTTAATCTTGGAAGATTATGGGGAATCCTCTGTGCTGTTCTTACAATGTTTCTATTAAGCGTGAGATTATTTCAAAACAAAAAAGTTTTAGAAAGAAAGTAAAACATAACAAGTGAAAAAGAAGATAGTGAGTAAAATACATGCCCAGGGGGGTGGGGAATAGCAAATGGCACAGCCACTCTGGAAGACCATTTGGCTGTTTCCTGCCAACTTAAACTTAACATGACCCAGCAATCAAATTCTTGGGTGTTTGGGTGTTTAGCCCAGAGAAATGAAAGCTTCTGTTTGCACAAAAAAAGCCTGGACACAGGTGCTCAGCGAAGCTTTATTTGTAATAGCCAAAAACTGGAAACAACCAAACATCCTTCAGTAGGTAGACAGCAGTCCGCTACCCGGGAGGCAGCCCCCACCCAACCACGCGAGCGCCCTGATCTCAGACTTCAGCCCCCTGAACTGTGAGACTTAAATTTCTGTTGTGTATAAGCACCAGCCCCCCCCCACCCCCCTCCCCACCAGCCCCCGTTCACGGTACTTTGTTTGAGCAGCCCCCAAGTGACTGGAGACAAGTACCCGAGCAAAACCAAGGTTTGGCCACAAGGAAGAAGCGGACAGGGGCTCTCGGGTCAGTAATCAACAGCTGTGCCGTGATGGCAAGGAGGCCTCCTCTCACCATGCAAACAAAGCACCTTCTCCTTCTCAACAGGCAAGCTAACAGTTTGAGGACTGAGCCACGGTGGGAACCGCACACGGGTTCGGCCAGGGCGGCCGGTCTTTGACAATCACACGGGACATCTGCACGTTTGGGTCAGGCCAGGCCAGGCTGTGATGCCACAACGAGGCAGCACCAAAATCTTCGAACCAAGCAAGAACAGCCGGTTAATCTCTTGTTCCAAAACCCCACCACAGGTACAGGCAACTTTGCGGGGCCACCCAAGGTCAAACACAACATCCCCGGCTTATGCAATCGTCTGGCATCTCCCTCTCAGCCTGAGGCTTCAGGCTTCGCAGCCTGGGAGGAGCAAGCTTGGAGAATCTCAGCCCAGCCCGCAAGTGCTCTGGCCTGGAAGCGGCCAAGTGAGACCTCCTTGTCCGAGCCCTTGGCTCATGCTGGCTCCGTGGCTCTGCCCAGCTGCAGGCAAGTCCAGAAAAGGGAGGGGAGCCAGAAATATCGGTTCGTTCTGGAAAAGTCAACCACGTGCCCTGCCCAGGAAGCCACAAAGGGGCTCCACTCCGGCTGAATGCAGGTGGCAGAGAAGGAACAGGGAGCCAAGAGGCTGGCCCCTTCTTTCCTTGTAACCCTCACTTCCAGTAGGTTCCCTGTAAGTCAGTAGGAGCCCGGGAGGGGGTGGGGGGCAGGGAGGGGACTAACTAATTAACCAGAACAATTTGAAATTAAGTCTCAAAGAAACAAATGCAAAACTTTGCAAACACACACACACACACACACACACACACACACACACACACAGATAGATAGAAGCATGGTAAATTGGGAAAGTAGTGGTGCCCTATTGTCTCCAGGCCCCTTTTATCTTGTGAGCCTTGTTAAATACAACTTCAAATGTTTCTTAGCCTATAATATGAATAATACCAGTGTTAGAGCAGAAAGGACCTGGCCCTAAGTATCTCTTTCTCCCACATGACCATAAACCCTAAAACGTGAGAAAATACGTCAATGACAGGTCCAACTGAGTGACCTTGGCTCCAGACGAACACATGGCCAGAATCGGTGCCCCCCTCCCCGCCAAAGATAAGCTTCATCCTATCTCTGAAGTCTTCTTAAACTTCCCAAAGAAAGTCTGTATATGGCCTGGGTCCCGGGCACACCCTCATTCTAAATAAGATGCTGGGTTTCACTAGAATGAAGAATCTGATTGAATAGGAGGAGGTCTGTCCATTAAACAAATTACAAACGACAGAATGAAAATTTGGAAATTCAGAAGGCTGTCCATTCAAAATTCGGTTGGGTCGGGAAAATCACAAATGTCTGTCCTTCGACATAAACCAATTATGGATGCTTTGAAATTCCATGCTGGGGGAATGAATAGGTTTTCAGATTGTTGTGAGCCTGGGGAGGGGGCACAACACTCAGACGTTTAACTTAGTAAGTTTTTTCTTAAAGGACGTGTGAATGACTTCAATAAAGTTTGAGGAACCCCATGTAACCAGAAAAGCTTTGCCAGCACTCAGCAGTGGAAAAAAAAAAAAAATCCTTCAAGATAATCTTTCACCTATGAAATATTCAGTTCCTGGGAATGCAAGCTGGTGCAGCCACTCTGGAAAACAGTATGGAGTTTCCTCAAAAAACTAAAAATAGAACTACCCTACGACCCAGCAATTGCACTAGGCATTTATCCACGGGATACAGGTGTGCTGTTTCAAAGGGACACATGCATCCCCATGTTTATAGCAGCACTATCAACAATAGCCAAAGTATGGAAAGAACCCAAATGTCCATCGATGGATGAATGGATAAAGAAGATGTGGTATACATATACAATGGAGTATTACTCGGCAATCAAAAAGAATGAAATCTTGCCATTTGCAACTACGTGGATGGAACTGGAGGGTATTATGCTAAGTGAAATTAGTCAGAGAAAGACAAAAATCATATGACTTCACTCATAGGAGGACTTTAAGAGTCAAAACAGATGAATATAAGGGAAGGGAAACAAAAATAATGTAAAAACACAGGGAGACAAAACAGACGAGACTCATAAATATGGAGAACAAACTGAGGGTTATGGGAGGGGTTGTGGGAAGGGGGATGGGCTAAATGGGTCAGGGGCACTAAGGAATCTACTCCTGAAATCATTGTTGTACTAGATGCTAACTAATTTGGATGTAAATTTTAAAAAATAAAAAACAAAACAAGTTAAAAAATATTCAGTTCCACTGTGGATTTTTTTAAAGAGGAAAGGGGTATTTTTATTTTTATTATTTCTTAAATGTTTATTTATTTTTTTAAATTTTTTTTCAACGTTTTATATTTATTTTTGGGACAGAGAGAGACAGAGCATGAACGGGGAGGGGCAGAGAGAGAGGGAGACACAGAATCGGAAACAGGCTCCAGGCTCCGAGCCATCAGCCCAGAGCCTGACGCGGGGCTCGAACTCACGGACCGCGAGATCCTGACCTGGCTGAAGTCGGACGCTTAACCGACTGCGCCACCCAGGCGCCCCTTAAATGTTTATTTTTGAGAGAGAGAGAGAGACAGACAGAGTGTGAGCTGGGGAAGGGAGACACAGAATCTGAAGCAGGCTCCACGCTCTGAGCCGTCAGCACAGAGCCTGACATGGGACTCGAACTCCCCAACCATGAGATCATGACCTGAGCCGAGTCGGATGATTAACCAACCGAGCCACCCAGCTGCCCAGGGGTACTTTTTATAAGTGCAGTAGAAATGATTTTGTTCCCCTTCCCTTCCCCCATGGTCTTCTGTTAAGTTCCCCAATTTCCACGTATGAGTGAAAACATATGATATCTGTCTTTCTCTGACTGGCTTATTTCACTTAGCATAATGCCATCCACAGAGAGGGAGGCAAACCATAAGAGACTCTTAAATACAGAGAACAAACCGAGGGGGTGCGGGAGGGCAGCGTAGAGGGGAAAATGGGTGATGGGCATCGAGGAGGGCGCTTGTTGAGATGAGCACTGGGTGTTGTATGGAAGCAATGAATCATGGGAATCTCCCCCCCCCCCAAAACCAAGAGCACACCATATACACTGCATGCTAGCCAACTTGACCATCAAGTATATATAAAAAATAAATTAAAATTTTGGGGCGCCTGGGTGGCGCAGTCGGTTGAGCGTCCAACTTCAGCCAGGTCGCGATCTCGCGGTCCGTGAGTTCGAGCCCCGCGTCGGGCTCTGGGCTGATGGCTCAGAGCCTGGAGCCTGTTTCCGATTCTGTGTCTCCCTCTCTCTCTGCCCCTTCCCCATTCATGCTCTGTCTCTCTCTGTCCCAAAAATAAATAAACGTTGAAAAAAAAATTTAAAAAAAAAATTTAAAAAAATTTTTTAAAAAGTGCACTAGAAAATATTTTACTAGCCTTGCTATCCTACCCTCTCTGCTTGCATGTTACACTTACCGGCAGGAACGCACAAGGAAAACAGGTATTTTTTTTAAGTGTATTTATTTATTTTGAGAGAGAGAGAGAGAAAGAGCGAGTGGAGGAGGAACAGAGAGAGAGAGAGAGAGAGAAAGAGGGAGAGAGAGAGAATCCCAGGCAGGCTCTGTGCTGCCAGCGCAGAACCCAACGCGGGGCTCAAACTCACGAAACGGCGAGATCATGACCTGAGCGGAAACCAAGAGTCGGACACTTAACCAGCTGAGCAGGCGGCCTGGAAAATGGGTACTTTTCTCTTTAAGTGTGCTTTGGGGATTTCGGTGTTCTCATTGTGAAGAAGGGGTGCTTCGAAGAGTGGCTTCCAGGCCTACCTCCCTCCCTCCCCAGGATAAGCCCCACCCGCTGCTCCATCAGGCATCCGCGTGGGTACGGAGAGCCTTCCTGAAACAGCTCCATAGAGTCAACGTCGGTGACGCCACCCGGCTTCTCTTTCTTTCTTTCTTTCTTTTTGGGGGGAGGAAGAGGGGGGCTTCACTTTCTGAAGATTCACAGCAAAGGATTGAGCTTTGACACTGTGACTCTGGTAAGTAAATCACACGCACCCATGCATGCTTAATAGTGACCTAGTCGGGTTGAATGATGAGCTGACACTGTTCTCAGGCAGGGACGATTCCAGATGTTTCACCCAAGGACACAACTCAAAATGGCGTGAAGGTCCCTTTCAGCTGGGCAGCCCTTCCCGATTTGGTGCCCTTTTCTGGAAGATACTCGCCGGTGGCCAGTTCCTGCTCTCCCAGGTTGGGGGGGGGGGGGATCCAAGCAGACCTTAAAAGGCTGTCACCAAGTACCACGTGTGGATTAGCAGCTCCAAAGGACAACACGCCTCTCTAAGTCGTCCTGTAAAGTGACCTCGAAGTGTGACTTGTCACGCCGTCCCGGGCTCTCTCACCCTCCGAGGGGTGGAGGGCGGTTTTGCCTGCTGATGCACAGCAGGTTTGAGCTCATGGATAATCCAGAACATGTTCTGGACAATAACTCCGCTTCCAGCCAAGTCATGGTCCCTGCAGGGCCTGCCAGAGCAGAAACTTGCTCGCCCTGGGGTGGGTAGGGGGAGCAGGCGATTGGGGCTATTTTTCGCCAGGAAGGAGGCCACCGTGTCCCTGGAATGTGACCTCGGTGATTCTGCTACTGATTGGGTGCACATAACCTTGAAAGGTTGAGGCCTTTCTGTAACTCCTCCGCGCGGCATATAAAGGGTAGGGACCCGGAGGCTTCGGGACCGGGCTGTGACCTCTGTAACCGTCAGAGCTGCAATATTTGCGCTCCTTTCCACCGGATCAAGACAGGCGCAGATTCATCTCAAAGGTAAACGATGTTGAACTTGATTGTGCCGGAGGCTGGATGTTCATCTTGCACTTCTCTGGGGCAAGCGAAACGGATACACCCCTTGTGAAAACCTCTTTTTCAGCCCCTGCGATGTATCTTTCCCTCCCATCCTGCTACCTTACCTCTGCTGGGGAATGACTTAGACATCCTAATGGGGCTTTTCCATATCTAAGATATAGATTTAAATGATGCATTCAAAATGAGCTCAACCCGGGGCTCCTGGGTGGCTCGGTCGGTTAAGCGTCTGACTTCGGCTCAGGTCATGATCTCACGCTCCGTGAGTTCGAGCCCCGCGTCGGGCTCGGGGCTGACAGCTCGGAGCCTGGAGCCTGCTTCGGATTCTGTGTCTCCCCCTCTCTCTGCCCTTCCCCTGCTCATGCTCTGTCTCTCTCTGTCTCAAAAATAAATAAAAACATTAAAACAATGAGCTAAACTCTATGAGAAAGCCAGAAATCAGTACCAGTGTTGTGTTCACTTAACATGGCTCTGACAAGACGCAATACTAGAAAGAAAACAGTGCCTGTTGAGGAAGAGATGTGGAAACCTCCAGAACCAATATCCTCGAGGAATATTTAAACAGAGATGCTCAGCCACAGGGGGATTCTCAGAAGGCTGATGCTTAAAAGCACGGACTAAATCTGGGGCTTTGTAATTCTGAGGCAGAGCTTCCGAAACTTTAACATGCACGTGAATCATCTGGGGATTAGGTTAAAATGCAGTTTTTGATTCAAATCTTGGCCTTGATGAATTCTGCATTTGCAGCAACTTCTAGGTGATGCCCGTGCTGCCAACTCATGGGACAATTGAGTTATCAGGGTTCGGTGGTGTTTCAGGGACAGTAAATGATCTTAAACAATCAATGGCTGAATCTTATCAAATCAGCAAAAAGTCGGGATACATTTAAACAAATTTTTTTTTAATGTTTATTTTTGAGAGAGAGAGAGAGGATGAGCAGGGGAGGGGCAGAGAGAGAGGGAGACCCAGAATCCGAAGCAGGCTCCAGGCTCCGAGCTGTCATCACAGAGCCTGATGCGGGACTTGAACTCATGGAACCGCGAGATCATGACCTGAGCCGAAATCGAAGAGTCAGACGCTTAACCGACTGAGCCACCCGGGGGGGCCTCCCTCCCCAGGTGTTTGTCAGTTTTTACCCGGGGCCTCCCCCCCCAGGTGTTTGCCAGTTTTTACCCTTTCGCTCACTGAAGGACTGTTAAGTTGTTTCCATTTTGTGGCAGTTATGAAGGGAACTGTGCACAGGCGTATAGGCTGTTGCTAGAACATAAGCTCGCATTTCTCTAGGCTCAATACCCGGGAGTGGTATTGCGGTCTTCATTTCGCTTTGTAAGAAATAATTCTTGTAAGAATGATTCTTGTACCACGTGGCAGGCCCCCAGCAGCGGCGTCTGAGCCTTCCAATCGCTTCACACCCATCCTGTCTCGCACTCCATGTTGTCAATGAATCTTATTTGGGCCAGTCTTGGGGGGGGGGGGCAATGGTATCTCCGCCTGGTTTGAACTGGCATTTCCCCAGTGGCTAATGATGTTCAACGTCTTCCACTGGACTTACTCGATATATTTGCATCCTCTTTGATGAAGCGTCTGTTAAAGTGCGCTGCCCATCTGTTAATGGGTCGTTTGCTTTCATCGTGTTGAATTTTGAGAGTTCTTTATATATTCTGGATACAAACCCTTTGTCGTCTCTGTGATTTGTGCATATATATATATTTTTCAATTTGTACCTTGTGCTTCATTCCCTTAACTGCCTTTTGCTGGACAAAGTTTTTAAATGTTGATGAACCCCAAGGTGGCGATTTTTCCTTTCTGGATTAGGCTCCTTTTGGTGTCACACTTAAAAACTCTGCCTGGGGCACCTGGGTGGCGCAGTCGGTTAAGCGTCCGACTTCAGCCAGGTCACGATCTCGCGGTCTGTGAGTTCGAGCCCCGCGTCGGGCTCTGGGCTGATGGCTCAGAGCCTGGAGCCTGTTTCCGATTCTGTGTCTCCCTCTCTCTCTGCCCCTCCCCGTTCATGCTCTGTCTCTCTCTGTCCCAAAAATAAATAAACGTTGAAAAAAAAAATTAAAAAAAAAAAAAACTCTGCCTAACCCCCGGGGCTCCTGGGTGGCTCAGTCAGTTAAGCCTCTGACTTGGGCTCGGGTCATGATCTCTTGGTTTACGGGTTCCAGCCCCATATCGGGCTCTGTGCTGACATCTCAGAGCCTGGAGCCTGTTTAGGATTCTGTGTCTCCCTCTCTCTCTGCCCCTCCCCCTTCACGCTCTGTCTCTCTCTCCTTCAAAAATAAATAAACATCAAAAAAAAATTTTTTAAACTCTGCCTAACCCCAAGCCCCAAAAACTTCTCTTATGTTTTCTGCTAAAAGTTTTAGAGTTTTATATTTTATATCAGACCTATGATCCTTTAAAAAAAATTTTTTTTAATGTTTATTTATTTTTGAGACACACACACACAGAACGCAAGCAGGGGAGAGGCGGGGGCGGGGGTGGGGGGGGGACACAGGATCCAAAGAAGGCTCTGAGCTGTCAACATTTCGTTCATCAGCACTTTGCAGTTGTTAGCAAACGTACTTTGTACGTGTTTTGTTAGATGTGCCCCTAAGTATTTCATTTCGGGGAGTTACTGTGAATGGTGTTGTGTTTTGAGTTCCGGTGTCCAGCTGTCCGTTGCTGACGTGTATTAATTTTTATGCCGCCATCTCCTGTCTTGCTAGGAATTAGTTCTAGGAATTTTTTTTTCCATGGTTTGTGTCATGTGCACCAGAAAAGAATGTGTGTTCTGCCACCCTGGGGTGGAGAGATCTATAAATTACACTCAGACCTAGCTGGCTGGTGATGCTGTTCGATTTTTCCAGATCTGTGCATGAATTTCTCTCCGCTAGTTCCCTGTTTCGGTCAGATTCGTGCGCGGGCAGCCCAGAGGCCAGCTTAGGCGTCTGTAAGTGACTTTGAAGTAACTTGTGAGTCCACCCACTTCCATGGTATCCCCGGTAATTTCCAGTTCCCTGGACTCCCCTTTTCAGTCCTTTGGCCCGAAACCTAAGCTTTAGTTACCTGGTCTGCTGAGTGCTTCTGGTGCTGCACTTCTATCTGGGGTCAAGTGCAGAGGGGGCCAAGAGAAGAGCTGCAGGGGTGGCCCCACCAAGAGGACCACAGCCCCTCCTGGCGGACCAAGTTGTGCTGCCCTCCGGGTTTTGTCTTGATATTGCCAGTGGTCCATTCCACCGCCACACCTCCCACGCCTCGGAACCTCCTGGAGACCAAGAGACTAGAGAAAGGAAAAGCACGTAATTTCCCTCCTTCCCTGAGCATTACGAGTGTCCTTTCTCCCTAAAATCAGGGGATGGGGAGCTCTCTCTGGCTGTGCTCCTGCCTGGATCCCACAGTAAAAACTTGGTGCCATTCAACGGTAATAGGAATTCTGGTTTTCTCAGACCCACCTGCTACCGTTTCCTCTCTAGCGTCTTCCATCAGCTGTCCTGTGTCTTCGTCTACTGTCTCTGGAGCTGCATTCTCTGGAGAGACGGGGGAAGAGCGCTTCCTCCACTTATCTGGGGCCAGAACCCTCCGTTCCACTTCAAGCCATGACCTCCACGAAGCTTGTTGAAACGTGGTGGAAAATTGTCACAAAATGGCCGCTCTTATCAGGCGTCGGCAGCGTAAGCAGCAGCTTGGTGGCACGTATGGTCCGCCATGTGCAACGAGCTGCTCTCGCCAGGAGTCCTGAGAATGACCAGCATAAGCCAAAATTCTTAATAAAAAAAAAAAAAGAAGAAGAAGAAGACTCACATTCCTCAGTTTAGGTTTAATCCTCCCAGGAACCTGAGGCCTGGGATAGTAAACGGTTTGCACGGTGTCAGGGCTCACAGGGGACAAGTGCACCTTTGTTCTGGGTGACTCTAACACCAGCTGGCCTTCCATGCAGCACAGAAGCCTCACCGACGTAGAAGTTCCGTACAATTCGTGGAACCGAGGTGCTGTGAAGGGGTTACGTGCCATCATCCTCGAGCACGAATTGATTTTGTGACCTAAAGTTCGCCATTGGCCCCGAAGTTACGGCTTTTCCGAGCTGGTGACGATCGGCTGGAAATAACGTGACCAATTCTCTCAGTGGGAGTGCACCGGTGATGGTATTCTTGGTGGAGGAGATGGAGAGAACAGAGCCGTTTCTTTCTTTTATTTTTTTTTTAAGGTTATTCATGTCTGAGAGAGGGTAAACGGGGGAGGGGCAGAGAGAGAGAGGGAGAGAGAGAGAATCCCAAGCAGGCTCCGTACTATCAATGCCGAGCCCGACACGGGGTTCGATCCCACAAACCGAGAGATCATGACCTGAGCCGAAAGCAAGAGTCAGAGGCTTAACCCACTGAGCCCCTCATGCATCCTGAGCCGTTTCTTTATCAAGGACAATGCCCTCTGTTTCTAAAGGGTTTTCCAGCTATTCATATCTTCCTTGCCTCGTCCTCAAGGTACAGGAGCTGTCTCCATTTTGGAAGCCAGGAAACGAAAACACACACACGCTCACAGGAACACGTGTTACCCGTGGAGCAAGGGGCTAACCCCCAACACTACGCGCCACCAGAGTCTCCCGCGAGGTTAGAACCGGGGAACTTGGATGCATCTCGAGTCCAAAGGCAGAAGACATTTCTTCTCGGCTTCTACTGAGGCATCACCTATGTGAATAAAATACACCCGGTTCAAGTGTACGATTTGATAAGTTTTGGCAAACCATCTCTAGAAATAAGCTATAGAACATTTCCAGAACCCTAGAAAGTCCCTCATGCCCCTTTGCAGTAAGTCCCCTCTCCTGCCCCCCCAGGCCACGCCCCTCCGTCTCAGTGGGCTCTGCTTCTGGGGGCTCTCATCACCTCCTCCCCGCACCCTGGGTGCTCCCACCCACTCATCCTGCAGGCCCTTGAACCCCTCAGACCGGGTCAGGTGACTCCTCCTGTGCCCCACCCCACCCCCATTTCAGCTCCCGTCACAGCTCACCCCCTGTTACACCTGAAGTCCCCTGAGGGGACCCTGAATCATCCTAGTATCACCAGTCCCTGGGGTTGGGGGGTTAGGAGTCCCAGATGTCTTGAACTCCCTCTCTCCTCTCGTACTTGTGTGTTTTCCTAAAAGTTGTCATCAATTTTGCCTCCTTGATGTTACACAACCGGTTAACGGCAGCTGCCACCGTGCTGGTCATATCGGGGACGATGGCTGAAAGTTAGGAAGAGGATGAGGTAGCTCGTCCAACAGCAAAATGCATTTTTTCTTAGAGAGCCTGCTCCTTTGCACCATAGTGGCGTTGGCGTTTTCCAGCAAAACAGCTGGTTAGGTTGTAAAATAACACGGTGGAGACAGAAGTGGAGATAGACGCCAGCGTTCACCCCAGAAGGGACTCGGCTCTCCCTTGGGAACACACGATCAGATCTTCCTTCTTACAAATGTGGGCACCCCCCGATGAGTGGGCGTGGTGAGGCTCATCTCCGGTGTATCAGAGGTGAAAGGACATAAGAATGACACCGGTCACAAGCTTTTACCAAATGCTCCTCTGAGCGTGACCCTAGATGGGACGTTGTCTAATCTAAAAACCTGAGAAGCTTCTGCCTTGTCATCTAAGTGTCCCTACATAGGAGCCCAACAGACCAGGAACAAAGCCAAATGAATCCTGGCCACGTACGTAGTCCAGAGGCCAAACATTCGATATTATGTACATATAAGGAAAAGTGACACTTAACTTAGGGTTTTCGAATATGCTCTATTCGCCATGGCTAATGACGTCCCTGTGCCCGGCAACAGCCTGAGAAAATCAGAGGGCCACCTAGAAGGATGCTGGACACACGTCTGTGTGAGGCATTTTCAGGAGCGTGATCTGATTGAACCTTCATAAAAATCCCATTTCACAGAAGACAACACGGAGGTGCAGGACGCATAAAGGAAACCCTGAAGCTCTGAGGGGACCGCTGCAGGGTGCCCGTCCTCCTCTCTCCTACCCTCCCGCCTGCTGGGTGGGGAGTCCGTGTCCCGGGAGTGAGCAGGGAACACCGTGCGTTAAGCGGGCAGAGCAGGTACACCCGCACACCTGCTACAGGTGAGAGGAGATTTCACGAATATCCGACGCCCGGGAGCTGCGGGGACAGGATGACAGAAGAGCAGCAGACCAGGACAGCCCTTTGCAGCCCAGGCACAGGGTGTGGCTCAGGGAAGGGAGAGGCCAGAGGGGCACCCTGAGTCCCTCTGTAACAAAAGAAGAGAGCTAGAGCGCGCAGGGCGCGCTGAGGAGGGCTGGGGAGCGGAGGTGGGCGTTTGCAGATGGTTTGGGGGGCCAGCCCTGGAGCACAGCGCCAGAACACATCTGAAAGCGGGGTGCAGGGCATTACGTTTATGGCTGCAAACAGGCCCAGTGGGGCCCAGACCCTCTTTTTCCTGCGGCCAGCAGGGTCCAGGAAGAAGTGTTTTGATAAGAAATTCAAAAAAATTTTCTGGGGCACCTGGGTGGCGCAGTCGGTTAAGCGTCCGACTTCAGCCAGGTCACGATCTCGCGGTCCGTGAGTTCGAGCCCCGCGTCAGGCTCTGGGCTGATGGCTCGGAGCCTGGAGCCTGTTTCCGATTCTGTGTCTCCCTCTCTCTCTGCCCCTCCCCCGTTCATGCTCTGTCTCTCTCTGTCCCAAAAATAAAAATAAAACGTTGAAAAAAAAAAGAAATTCAAAAAAATTTTCAAAAGGGGGCGCCTGGGTGGCTCAGCAGGTTAAGCGTCCGACTCTGGGTTTCCGCCCAGGTCATGATCTCGTGGGTTGTGAGTTCGAGCCCTGCATCGGGCTCAGCGCTGACAGTGGGGAGCCTGCTGGGAATTCTCCCTCTCCCTCTCTTTCTGCCCCTCTCCCACTGGCTTTCTCTGTCTCTCTCAAAATAAATAAAAAAACTTTTAAAAAACACGTTTTGAGGGGCGACTGGGTGGCTCAGTCAGTTAAGCGTCCAACTTTGGCTCGGGTCACGATCTCACAGTGCATGGGTTTGAGCCCCGCGTCGGGCTCTGTGCTGACAGCTCAGAGCCTGGAGCCTGCTTCCGATTCTGTGTCTCCCTCTCTCTCTCTGCCCCTCCCCTGCTCACGCTCTGTCTCTCTCAAAAATAAATAATCACTGAAGAAAAAAAAAAAAGAGAGAAAGAAATGGAAGCCTGAGGCTCGCCAGGCCGCACTCGCTGTGTTTGGGTCTGGAGGCTGCCCAGACGCAGACAGGCAGAGAGACAGGGAAACCCAGAATGGAAGCAGGCTCCAGGCTCTGAGCTGTCAGCACAGAGCCCGACGCGGGGCTCAAACTCATGAACCTTGAGATCAGGACCTGAGCGGAAGTCAGACACTTCACCGCTAATCGACGGAACCACCGGGCGCCCCAAGAGCCTTCCCATTTTCTTAAACATTAAAAAAAAAAAAACAACAACTTCAGAGGAAAAATGAACCCTCCAAATTCTGTGGGCAAAAAACTCTAATGAGCATTTACTCCCCCAAACTGACTCTCCCCTGCACGCCAGAAACTTCACATGAACTCACAATTCTCAGGATCAGCGGGTTCTTTCCTTTGCCCTCCCCGAGAAACATGTTCTGCAGCCACATTCGCTGGCCAGGTCCACCAGGGCCAGTGGCCAGGCAAGGTGACGTGACAGTGTCCCTCTTACTGTCCCTGTAGACTTGCCCTCGATGCCCAAAGCACTGCAGAGGAATCACCCCCCCCCCCCCCCCCCCCCCCCCCCATTTCGTCAATTCAACAAGTATTTATTGAGCACGGCTATGCGCTCAAGACATCGAGATAAAACAGGAAAGATCCGTTTCTGACAAATTCTGCTCTGAGGCAGGGG
Organism: Herpailurus yagouaroundi; assembly: GCF_014898765.1. Taxonomy (NCBI): domain Eukaryota; kingdom Metazoa; phylum Chordata; class Mammalia; order Carnivora; family Felidae; genus Herpailurus; species Herpailurus yagouaroundi. The sequence continues at coordinate 5,110,614 of NW_024412424.1, forward strand.
GGCTCACTGCAGTCAGTGAGCCCTCTGCTATATTTCCAGGGAAGTACGAGATCACTGAGCACTTCCAGGGGGTAAGAGAGTCACATTCCTCCTCCATGGCCAACAGCTAGGGGCAGTGGATGGAGCCTGGGCCCCGAGTAGGACACCTGCCCCACTCAACCTCTGAATGACTTTGATGAAGTCAGATGGCTACCTCTGAACCTCAGTTTTCTTACCTGCAAGATGGGAAGATAGTGCCTACTTTGCAAGATGGCTATGACTGTTATACTCCTTAGGCCTCTATGCCCAGCCCTCGTCACCTCGGCTTCCTTGGACCCAGCGCCGGACAGAGATGTGACCACAGCACGAGAGGACAGGATTCAAGATGGCAGTTCTCACCTTGGCTGCACCCTGGAATCACAGGGCGGGAGCTTGAAAAATCCCTGATGCCCAGGCCACACCACGGGCCGCTGAAATCGGACGCCCTGGGGATAAAGCCCTGGCGTCAGGTCTTTGTAAAGCTCCCCAAGAGATTCCAACGGGCAGCCAAGGTCAATAGCCGTTGATCCAGAAGGAAAGAGAAGTGCAATTATTTCTTTTCTATAGAGAGTTGGAGGAGTTATTATTGCTGTTAATTATAGTATCATGCCCTGTGCAATCTAAGGTTGACGAACTATAAACGTTGTCTTTATTCAGAAATTTATACAGTGCTAAATAGTTTCACATCCACGATTACATTGTGATCTTCAGAGAAATATTATTTTATTTTTTAATGTTTTTTTTTTTAATTTTTTTTCAACGTTTATTTATTTTTGGGACAGAGAGAGACAGAGCATGAACGGGGGAGGGGCAGAGAGAGAGGGAGACACAGAATCGGAAACAGGCTCCAGGCTCTGAGCCATCAGCCCAGAGCCCGACGCGGGGCTCGAACCCACGGACCGCGAGATCGTGACCTGGCTGAAGTCGGACGCTTAACCGACTGCGCCACCCAGGCGCCCCGTTTAATGTTTATTTTTGAGAGAGAGAGAGAGAGCACACGAGCGGGAGAGGGGTAGAGAGAGAGAGAGAGACAATGAATTAGAGGCAGGCTCCACCCTGTCAGCGCAAAGCCCGATGTGGGGCTCGAACCCACAAACTGCGAGATCACGACCTGACCCGAAGTCGGACGCTCAGGCGCCCACTGATCTTCAGAGGAATTTTAAAGGTGAAGAGACTGAGGCCCAGAGAAATTTACTGACAAGCAGAAGGTGTGAACACAGGTCCACGGTCAATGTCTGGGTTCAGACCCTCTCTCCTTCCACCCCGCCCCACCACCCCAGTCCGTCTCCGCGAGAAAGCTGTGGTCCAGACCAGCAGGCTGAGATCCGGACCCTAGGTCCAGATGCCCGTCTCCCTCTTCCCCCGGGTTGGTAGCACCCAGGCATCTCAGATTCTGCCCGGCATGGCTCAAGGTCCCTCCCCGCGAGCACCCCTCCTCTGCTGCTTCCCATCTTTGCACAGGCGTCAGAGTCTCCACCGACAGCCCCTCACCCGCATTTGGCAGGTGGAGTTGGCCACCCCCCAAGATGCCTTGTGAACCCGTCCATTTTCCATTAACCTGGCCTCCACCGCATGGTCATTGCGTCTCTCCGGGCATTTCCAATAACCCGCTGCTCCTCACCCTGCACCCCTCTCCCCTCCGGTCCCTGCTTCTGACCTGTCCCCCGGACCCAGTGAGGTCTGGGAGTGGGTCAGAGTTTCTTCGTGTAAAACAGCGATCGTTCTTGAGTGTCTGACCTGGAGCGTTCCACACCCAAGTGCGTGCACCCACACCCACACCCCCCACACACACACACACCTCAAAGCTGCCGGCTCCACGTGTATCAGACACTGGGACCGTCACGTGTGACAAACCCCTTTAGTAAAGGGCTTGAAGACACGCAGAAGTATGCAGCCTGCCTTCTGTTAGTTACAGTCATGGGGCCACAGGCAAGTTCTGTAACTGGTCACACGTCTCCCCCATAAAATGAGGAGGGTAACGCCCACTCATGGGGGTGCTGCGGGCATCGATAACGAACTAGACCGTGCATCCAAGCCTGGCACGCGTCACCTGCTGATGCAGAGTTGAGAAGGCCCACTCTTCCGGAAGGAGGACGGAAGGGCAGAGGTCTCTGCCCGGCCTCGCTCCGCGGGGGGACTTCGGCATTCACACCACTGTATCCCGACGACAGGCCGTGTGGCCAACCCACCCGCCACCCCCGTGAGGTTCTGCTGCTGGCCAGGACCCCCTCAGATAAGTGGCAGGGGCTGGATTCAAATAGTCTGTACCCCCCAGAGTCTGAGGGAGCGTGTTCCACGGGGGTTCGACTGATACTTTCCTTTTCAAGGGGATGAACAATCAGTACGTCCGCCGGGAAGTCTTCTGCGGAAACACCTGCCACGAGCTCAAGCGTTTCTGGGAACGGGAGATCGGCAAGCAGACCTACTACCGACAGTCGGAGGAATATCGCCTGGGAAAAAGCGCCCTGAGAAAGTACGTGGCTCGTTTGTCTTTTTTTTTTTTTTTTTTTTAACTATTCATTCGATTTTAAGAATAGACATTTATTTATTTACTTTTGAGAGAGAAAAGAGCATGAGCACGGCAGGGGCAGAGAGAGGGGGAGACAGAGGAGGATCTGAAGCGGGCTCTGCGCCGTCAGCCCGGAGCCCGACGCGGGGCTCGAACTCACAGACCGTGAGATCATGACCCGAGCCAAAGGCAGACGCTTAACCGTCTGAGCCACCCAGACGCCACTAAAAACAAAATAGACTTTATTCTTTAGGGCAGTTTTAGGTTCCCAGCAAAACTGAGCGGAAGATAGAATTCCCATATCCCCGGCCTCCCAGGCACAACCTCCCCGCTGTCAGCATCCCTGCCATGAACACACATGGGTGAAGCATTACTGCCCTTGTTTGCCTATTTTTTTTAAAGCAAAATTCATTTCCCCAGAAGAAGGCCAGATGGGCATCTTAGAGAACATCATTATTTTAATTTTCCCGGCATATGTTCCTGCCATCACCTATACTTACGGGCAGCAATTTTTTATGTTTGCTTTTCTTTTTTTTTTTTTAATGTTTATTTATTTTCGAGAGAGAGAGAGAGCACGAGAGTTGGGGAGGGGCAGAGAGAGGGAGACGAAGATCCGAAGCAGGGTCTGCACTGACAGCAGAGAGCCTGATGCGGGGCTCGAACCCACAAACCATGAGATCATGACCTGAGCCAAAGTCGGACGCCCAATCTACTGAGCCATCCAGGCGCCCTCGGGCAGTAGTTTTTAAAATTCTTCTACATTAACAAATGTACCCTTTGATCCGTATCTTTAGAAATGGAAAAATCTCCCCTCTGGCACCATTTCTAGTGCATGAGGGTCGCCCTAAATTTGGGGAGCAGGTCAGCAGATGAGCCCGTAAAGAGCAATCAAGCAAAGGAGACCGTGACCGATTCTCAGGGCTCGTCTGGGTGAAGACATGGGACACCCTGCGAGGTTCTCTGAGGGGGGCTGATGGGGGGTCACCCCTCTGCCGGGCATCCCCGAGGCAGCCAAACCAGTCCACCCAGGGCAGAGCGGCGACTCCCTTGAGCAGACCCAGGGCCGCCATGGCTGTGGGGACCTCGGCGGCTCACCACCCGCACGCGCCACCTCCACTTCAGAGCCAGTGAGGGGACAGGCCCGTCTGGGTCCTCCGTCCCCATGGAACAGCTCAGCCGCCGTATGTTTGCAGAGGGCACAGCTTGTGTATGGCCAGGGGGATCAGCCCGACGTCAGGGCCCGTGACTCCACGCTGCCAGTGCGTGCTTGCTGGGCCAACGACATGCACCAGTCTGCGCGACTTAGACTCGCTGTTGCCTTCCAAGCGCCCTCCTGAGTCCCAAGGGGAACCCAGCCTCTTGTACGAATGGAGAGCTGCTGGGCCTCATTCCTGGCCACGGGCAAGGGGAAGCGGGCTGTCCTCGCTGCTGGAGCACCGTGTTAGGGCGTCTCCTCCGGGGATTGTCTGAGAAGCTGAGGTGGGCGGTCAGTCATTTCTGTGGTCCCTGCCACCTTCCTTCCCCAGGCCAGGCCACTCAGCACGCCGTGCACGCGTGTGTCTCCCCCCCCCCCCCCCCCCCCCCGCGCCCCCCCCGGGGCCCGGGGGGGGGCCCCCCCCCCCCCCCCCACGCCGGGGAGCGCGCAGAAGGCATCGGGTGCCGTGGAACTGCCTAAGGAAGATGCAGAAAGTGAGGTGCACGCCGAGGGATGAGCAAACCGGCTCCAGTCTGTTAAAGCATGACAGGGGCACCTGGGTGGCTCAGTGGGTTAAGCGGGCGACTTCGGCTCAGGTCATGATCTCGCGGTCCGTGGGTTCGAGCCCCGTGTCAGGCTCTGTGCTGACAGCTCGGCGCCTGGAGCCTGCTTCGGATTCTGTGTCTCCCCCTCTCTCGGCCCCTCTCCCTGCTCACACTATTTCTCAAAAAAGGAATAAATGTCAAAAAATTAAAACATGACAATGTATATGCACAGTGTCCGTCTATGCAACTTAACGGAAGACCGCAGGGGGACGCTTTCTGGCTGGTGGGACGGCGAGACTCGAATTTGCTCATCCTTCTCCTCCTCTTCCCATTTGAACCCGGTGGCCTCCTCCAGAGGGTCTCTGCTCTTACCGGGTAATCCGTCTTGTCCCGGCACAAAATGGAGGAGATGGCCCGGTTCATTAGCCTGTTCCGAGGCCGGAACAGGATAACGTCAGTTCCTTCTCCCCCGCCCAACCCCCAGCCCCTCCCCCCCGCCCCCGCACGTGGCCACTTAGTCCAGGATTAAATACAGCAGAGACCAGACCCCAGAGGAACGGCCCCAGCCCCTGTGGCCTCTGGGTGAGCCCGCAGATCTCCCCGTGCCTTTATTTTCTCCTTATGACTTTTCCCACGGACACTAGGAGGAGAGGGCTGTTGGAGAGTCCCCGCCTTTCACCAGCGGGGAGCGGTCGGTTGGTAGTGTTGCTCAGAGTTCCACAGCCCTACTGAGGTCTTGCCTCTTGTTCTGAAACGTGGGTATTGAAATCCAGCTGTCTTCGCAGATCTGTCTATGTCTCCTAACAGCTCTGTCGCATTTCGTTTCGTGTATTTTGAAGCTCTGTTTTCGCACAAATGTTTAAGATCGTTACATCCTCTTGATAAATTGACCCCCTTGTTGCCAAACGACCCTCTTTCTCCTTGGTGATGTTCTTGGCTGTGAAATCTACCTTGCCTGATATTACACTCCAGCTTTCTTTGATTAGGGTTAAGATAGAATATTTTCACCCTGTTTCCGATTCTGTGTCTCCCTCTCTCTCTGCCCCTCCCCCGTTCATGCTCTGTCTCTCTCTGTCCCAAAAA
>NW_024412424.1:5116063-5395645 GCF_014898765.1 Herpailurus yagouaroundi
CCTGTTCATGCTCTGTCTCTCTCTGTCCCAAAAATAAATAAACGTTGAAAAAAAAATTAAAAAAAAAAAAAAAAAGGGGCGCCTGGGTGGCACAGTCGGTTAAGCGTCCGACTTCAGCCAGGTCACGATCTCGCGGTCCGTGAGTTCGAGCCCCGCGTCAGGCTCTGGGCTGATGGCTCGGAGCCTGGAGCCTGTTTCCGATTCTGTGTCTCCCTCTCTCTCTGCCCCTCCCCCGTTCATGCTATGTCTCTCTCAGTCCCAAAAATAAATAAATGTTGAAAAAAAAAAAAAAAGATAGAATATTTTCCCCTCCTTTTGATTTTAACCTATTGCCACCTTCATATCAAAGGTGACTTTCCTAAGCGCCTGGGTGGCTCAGTCAGTTCTTGATTTTGGCTCAGGTCATGAGCCCAGGGTTGTGGGATCGACCCCCAAGTAAAGCTCTGCACGGAACATGGAGCCTGCTTGGGATTCTCTCTCTCCCCCTCTCTCTCCCCCTCTCTCTGCCCCTCTCCCACTTGCTCGCACTCTGTCTCTCTCTCTCTCTCAAAATAAAATAAAATAATAAAATAAAACAAAAAGCGATTTTCCCGTAGGCGGCCTCTATTTCAATATCATTTTTTATTCAACTCAACATCTTTTCATTTTAATCAGCGGTTTACATCTTCAACGTTAATGTGCATGATTGGGTTTACATCTGCCAGCTTGCGATTTGTCTCCTGTTCGCTCATCTGTGCTGTTTTTCCTTTATCTCTTTTCTGCCTTCTTTTGGGTTCACTAAATGGTATTTTATGATTTCATTTTATCTCCTCTGTTGGCTTTTTAACGCCATCTGTTTGTGTTATTTTCAGGGTTGCTTTAGGGCCTCCATCACCGTGTGCCTTCGAGGGCCACCTGGTCTCCCGGAGGGAGGGTGTGGGAGCCTTACGGTGGCCCAGCCCCCCGCTCCCCCTCCAACGGTGCAAAGTAAAGTTTCTCTTCCACACACGTCATAAACCCCACGTGACGTCATTGACAGTTTTGCTTTCAGACACTATCTTCTTTTTTTTTTTTCAATTTATTTCTTTAATGTTTATTTTTGAGAGAGAGACAGAGACAGAGCGCGAGCGGGGTAGGGCCAGAGAGAGAGGGAGACACAGAATCCGAAACAGGCTCCAGGCTCTGAGCTGTCAGCACAGAGCCCGATGTGGGGCTCGAACTCATGAGCCATGAGATCTTGGCCTGAGCCAAAGTCGGACGCTCAACCGACTGAGCCACCCAGGCGCCCTAAGGAGCTTTAAGTAGTGAGACAAAATTAGTAATATGCACCCACGCGATCGCCCTTCACTGAATTGCACAGATCCCGACTTCCATTTCGGGCCATTCTCCCTCTGCTTGACGGGTTTCCTTTAACATGTCATGTGGGGACAGGCTGCTGGTGCGAGTTCCTCCCGCTTTTGCATGGCTGAAGACAGCTTTACTTCACCTCTGTGTTTGAAAGATAGCTCTGCCGAGTGAACAATTCTAGACTGACAGGTTCCCCCCTCCACAACTCTAAAGACGTTGCAGCCCCAAAAGGAAAGTTTGAAGGGTCAAGATTAGAAGAGACTGAACAGAAGTGAGAGCTAAAGATATACCTACAAAATATAAAATATGCATATATTTAAGTTTGCAAGTGCTCTGCATACCTTTTAAAACCTGAATGCACACACAGACACCTTCAGGGGGGCAAAAAAAAGGGGGGGGGGAAGGAAGCATCCCTGAGCCAACAGCCGTGGAAATGGCTGCTCCGTTTGCGTGTTTGGTGTCTATTTCCAGGCTCAGAGAAGGATGGAGGCAGAGACTGGAAGCAAAGCTGAGACTTCAGAACAGCCCAGATGAGACCAAAAAGCGGGCAAACGCTGGCCGGGAGCATCTCGCTTCGCTGACCCAAGAGGATTCAAAGCACTGAGGTCACTGCGCCGGGAGCAGTCCATGCAAATGGCCGAGTCCCTGAGCTATGCCGCACAGATGTCACACTGCCCCCGACCCGTGACGGATCTACCCGCGCGTCCTCCCGGGTGCCAACTGGGAATTATCAGCCAAGTCGGTCCCCTCCACGTGGGGGCCGGCATATTATCCCAAGTGTCCCTAAAGATGAGGTTATTTAATACCAGAGTTCCACGCAGCATGCTTCATTTCCGTATCGTTACCTTCCGATTTTGACGTCTACGTATTTTAAATTCTAAGCCCACGCGGGGTGCTGATCTTCCTGGTCACACTTTATAAACATTGCCCAGCAGTGCTGTTCCACATGTCTCCCAGAAACAGTTTCATGTGATCCTTTCCCTTGTCTTCTTTTTATGAGACACGTACCCATCTGCAAGAAAAGCAATATTGTGAATAGCCGTAAAGATAAGGTTTGCCCAGAGATTGATCTGAGGCTATTTCCCCTGCATGTGAATTTAATTGGCCTCCCGAACAGTTCGATCAGATCAGGATAACTGTAATAAAACTTGGTTGCCCGGCCACCACGGATGTGCACGCCCTGTGTTTCATTGCTTTATTTTATTTATTATCATCTTTTGATATTTCGTTGTTAAGTGATCTCTACACCCAACGTGGGCCACAAACTCACAACCCCAAGATCAAGAGTCACGCACTCTTCCAACTGAGCCAGCCGGACGCCCCTCATGGCTTTGTTTTACGTCCCACACGCTGGCACTGGTTAGCTCTCTGGCTGAGGTATATCTGGCCACCCAACAAAGTGTTTGCTGTACACATTCCAGACTTTGAAATGGCACAGTCACTCCCCGGCAGAATCTCAGGTCTCCGGTATAGCGTTGCTGCTTCCAGAAGCGCAGACTGAAACTGGGCCTTGGCAACAGTTTCCGGCCAGGGCAAGGGCTCCGAGAGACCATGTTGTAAAGTATCTGAAAGCTGGAGGCACAGTGTTACCATGCCACACCGAGGGCAAGGTAGGGACAACTCTGAACAGAGCAGATATGGTGCTTCTGTCCTCTAAGGGCCCTCATGTGCCAGAGAGTGCTTCCATCCACACCCCCAGGGAGCCCAGAAGGAGCCACCTGAAGTTAAGAAGTGCTGGGAGAGGGGCGCCTCGGTTAAGCTTCCGACTTCAACTCAGGTCATGATCTCACGGTCCGTGAGCTCGAGCCCCGCGTCGGGCTCTGGGCTGACGGCTCGGAGCCTGGAGCCTGCTTCGGGTTCTGTGTCTCCCTCTCTCTCTGACCCTCCCCCGTTCATGCTCTGTCTCTCTCTGTCTCAAAAATAAATAAACGTTAAAAAAAAATTTTTTTTTTTTAAAAAGAAGTGCTGGGGGAACATTTGCCCAGGTCCCTCACCCACATGATCCAGAAAACAGGGCTCAGAGCCCTTCCTCCCTCTACGGTGTCTCATTCAACATGGGATTCAATTCAACGAATAAACTACGAATTCCAGCTGGGTTCATGTGAGAACACGGTGATGAAAGAGGAATTTCCGCGGGGTAGGAGGAAAACAGGAATTACACAGAGGGAAAAAGAGAAGTCAGGGCTCGAAGGCGAGAGGCTCTGGGAGCAAAGCCTTGTTTTCATGAACTGCGGTGGGGCTAAATGCAGGGGAGTGAGGCAGGAAATACAGGTGAAGGTTCTGTCCATGACTCCTCTCCCACGAGTCAGGCACTGTGCTGGACAACCAGAACACCGCAGAGAAACCCAGAAGCGCTGGCCCCGGAGGCTACAGGCTGAGCAAGATGGCGGAAAAGTCAAGGCCATGGAGTGCAGGGGACTTTCGCACTGAGAGCAACAGCAGGCAAAGGTGTCCACTCTCTAGGCAACCCGTTCTTCTGGTGTAGGGAGGACCTCTTTTATTTCTTTTTTTAAAGTGTATTTATTTATTTTGAAAGAGAGAGAGAGCAAGTGGGGGAGAGGCAGAATCTCAAGCAGGCTCCACACTGTCAGTGCAGAGCCCGACACGGGGCTTGAACTCACGAACTGCGAGATTGAGCCCTGAGCCAAAATCGAGAGTTGGCCACTTAACGGACTAAGCCACGCAGGTGCCCCAAGGGGAGGCTTCTTAAGAACAGGCTAGTTAAGGGGCATCTGGGTGGCTCGGTCCGTTAAGCGTCCGACTTCGACTCAGGTCATGATCTCACGGTTCGTGAGTTCGAGCCCCGCGTCAGGCTCTGGGCTGACAGCTCGGAGCCTGGAGCCCGTTTCAAATTCTGTGTCTCCCCCCGCCCCTCCCCTGCTCAAACTCTATGTCTCTCTCAAAAAAATAAACGTTAAAAAAATGTTTAAAAAAAAAAAAAAGCTAGTTAAGTAAACACGACCCGGGTGAAGGTGAGGTTCGGGCCGGTGGGTCCTGACAGCAGAGCTAGGCTAGGAGTGAGGAGAAAGGGTAGCGGGAGCTGAGTTCGCAGAAGTCAGCACCCGGCCTTGCTGGCTGGGAAACCTGGAGCTTTTCCCGAGGGTGTCGGCAGGCGAGTGCCACAACACCTTGGTTTTGCAGGGTGTCCCCGCACCGGAAGGTGGGGAGACAGGGAGGGGTAGCCACCAGGAACTTCTGCAGATACTTCTGCAGATACCTTCTGAGAAGCGAGAAGGTCTACACCAAGGCCTCCGTGCCCTGGCCGTGGGGGGCTGGGAAAGAAAGGGGGAGAGAAGCAGGAATGCCATCTTGTCACGGTGCCGGAGGCGAGTCCACCATCTCAGGGCCAGCGTCGTTTCCTGACAAGGTGCGGACCGCCACCTTGTCACTGTGTCCTCACATGGGCAGGGGATGAAAGGGAACGTTCTCTGGGGCCTTTTTAATGAGGACAGCAATCCCATCACCGGGGCCTCACCCTCCTGACCTCACCCAAAGGCCCCATCTCCCAATATCAGCACATGAGGGGTTAGGGCTTCAACACATGAATTTGGGGGTGGCGGTGGGGAGAGGAGAGGCCACAGATCCATGGCAGAACGGGATGCTTTAAATCAGAGTATCAAGTCCTGGACACATCCCATTTATAAAACTGACCAGGATCAACACAGCAAAAGCTTTGAGAGCTCCTCTTTGGTGTGGAATCCTGCCCGGGTTTCAGACCAGCCTGTGGGTAACACACAAGCAGCAGCCCACAAGAGCATAGCAAAGGCTTTGAAAAGTAATTGACATTTAAAACATAGCCCACAAAAGGGGGCCAGGACATGCGTTCCTAATATCAACAGACGGACTGCCTGCTAAAATAGATACGTAAAAAGGGGAGAGTCTCATAACCTTGTCCTCCAAATGCCCAGGATACCATCCAAAATCACTCATAACAAGAGCCAAGGAAATCTCATACTCGAATGAGAAAGGATAATCCGCAAATACCAGTACGGAGACAACACAGATGTCGGAATTATCTGACGAGGATTGGGAAGCAGTTATATAAATGCTCCAACAAGCAATTACAAGCTCTCTTTAAGCAAATGGGAAAAGTAAAAACATCTCAGCAAAGACATGAAAAAGACAATGAAGAACCAACTGGAAATTTTAGAAGTCAAAGATACAATAAAGTCAGCAAACGACAAAAATAACACTGGCCGAGCGTAAAAGCAGAGTGGAAAATACAGAGGAAAGGATCAGCGAGCGTGCAGATAGCTAATAAAATTATCTAATTTGAACAAGAAGAAAATAATTTTCTTTTTTTTTTCTTTTTAAGTGATCTCTATGCCCGACATGGAGCTCGAACTCACCACTCTGACATCAAGAGTTGCAAGCCCTACCAACTGACTGAGCCAGCGAGGTGCCCCAATAATTTTCATTCTTTTTTTAAATTTATTTAATGTTTATTTATTTTTGAGACAAGGAAAGAGAGTGAATGGGGGAAGGGCAGAGAGAGAGAGAGAGAGAGAGAGAGGGATAGAGGATCCAAAGCAGGCTCATGGTGAAAGCAGAAAGCCCAATGCAGCTCTCAAACTCACGAACCGTGAGATCATGACCTGAGCCAAAGTCAGACACTAACCGACTGAGCCACTCAGGTGCCCCCCCTCCCAGTGCCACATCTAGCCAGAGCAATTAAGCAAGAAAAAGAAATAAAAGACTTAATCTCTGTTCACAGATGACATGACCTCATATATAGATAACCTTAAAGATTCCACAAACACTTAAAGATTCCACAAACACACAAAAGAAACTGTTAGAACTACTAATAAAGGAAATCAGAAAAGTTGCAGGATACAAAATCAACATGCAGGGGCACCTGGGTGGCTCAGTCAGTTAAGCATCCGACTCTTGATTTTGGCTCAGGTCATGATCTCATGGTTCTGCCAGCACAGAGCCTGCTTGGGATTCTCTCTCTCTTTCTCTCTCTCTCTCTCTCTCTCTCTCAAAATAAATAAATAAACATTAACAAAATCAACAAGCAAAAATCAGTTGCATTTCTAGTACACCAACAATGAGCTGTCTGAAAAAGATTATGAAAGCAATTCCATTTGCAATGGCATCAAAAAGAATAAAATAATTAAAAACTAACTTAACCACAGAGGCAAAAGACTGAAAACTACAAAATACTGCTGGAAGAAAGTAAAGAAGACACAAATTAATGGAGAGACATTCTGTGTTCATGGGCTGGAAGACTTGGTATTGTTAAGATGTTAGTACCACCCAAACCAAACTACAGATTCCGTGCAATCCTATAAAAAATCCCAATGGTATTTTTTTATAGAAATAGAAAAATCCATCCTAAAATTCATATGGCATCTCAAAGAATTTCAAATAACCAAAACAATCTTGAAAAAGAAGAATAAAGTTGGAAGACTCCTACTTCCTGATTTCAAAACTTTTTACAAAGCAAAAATAATCAAAAAAGTGTGATGCTGGCATAAAGACAGACATATAGGCCAAAGGAATAGGATAGAGAGCCCAGAAATAAGCTCCCACAGATGTAGTCAAATGACTTTTGACAAGAGTGCCAAGACCATTCAATGGGGAAAAGGACAGTCTTTTCAACAAATGATGCTGGGAGACCTGGATCTCCTCACACAAAAGAATGAAGTTGGACCCTTACCTCACACCACATACAAAAATTAACTTGAGGTGCCCGGGTGGCTCAGTTGGCTAAGTGTCCAACTCTTGGTTTCAGCTCAGGTCACGATCTCACGGTTTGAAAGTTTGTGCCCCACATCGGGCTCTGCACTGACAGTGCAGAGCCTGCTTGGGATTCTCTCTCCCCCCACCTCTGTCCTGTGCTCACTCTCTCTCTCTCTCTCTCAAAATAAATAAACTTTAAAAAAATTAACTCAAAATGGATCAAAGGCCTAAACGTAAGGGCTAAACCTATAAAAGTCTTAGAGGAAACATAGGGGGGAAGCTTTATGACATTGGATTTGGCAATGATTTCTTAGATATTACTGTAAAAGCACAGACAACAGAAGACAACAAATTTGCCCTACAACAAATTTTAAAACTTTTTTTACATCCAAGGACACAATCAACAGAGTGAAAGGCAACCCATGAAATGGGAGAAAACATTTGCAAATCATACATGTGATAAAGGGTTAGTATCCAGAATATACAAACAACTCCTATAATTCAACAGCAAAAAATAAACAACCCATTTCAAAACTGGGCAATGGATGAGAATGGGCATATTCAAGTGGAAATTCAATAGCAGTCTCCAAAGAAGATACACAAATGGTCAATAAGTACATGTAAAAATGTCCAACGTCACTAATCATTAAGGAAGTGCAAAATAAAACCGCAAATGAGATACCACTTCACACTCATAGGATGGCCACTATACCCCAAAAAGAAAAACAAAACAAAACAAAACAGGAAATAAGATGTGTCCGTGCGGATGTGGGAATTGAAACACTTGTGCACTGTTAGAGGGGATGTAAAAGGGGGTATGATGTTGCTATGGAAAACAGTATGGTGGTTCTTCAAAAGAATTAAATATAGACTTGCCATAGGATCCAGCAATCCCACCTCTGCATATATGCCCAAAAGAATCGAAAACAGGATCTTGAAGAGATCTTTGTATACCCACATTCCTAGCAGCGTTATTCCCAAGAGCCAAAAGGTGGAGTCAACTCAAGTGTCCATCAACGAATGAATGAATTAAGCAAAACATGGCGCATCCATACAATGGAATATTGTCCAGCCTTAAAAAGGAAGGAGTATCAGACACCTGCTACAGCATGAATAAACCTATAGGACATTATGCTGAGTAAAATAAGTGAATCACAAAGGGACAAGTACTGGATGATTTCTATCAGGCCCGCATGCAATGGAGAAGGAGCAGTTTCTGAAATAAAAAGTGGGAAATGTACTGAGTATAAAATAATGACAATCCCCACAGATCCAAGGGGACTGCGACCAAATGGCAAGCACCCACAGGACCTCAACAGACCTCCCTACTGGGGCCCAGTCTCACTCCCACCCTCATCGTCCCGAGCAGACTCTGCCCAGGACTAAACTCATGGGCTGTGTGGCCCCCACACCAGCCATGTTTGAACCACCCAGCTCGGACCTGACTTGGGTTCAGAACAGAGCATAGGACAGACTCAGCAGACATTTCCCCAGACGGTGGAATGCGACCAAGAAAGAATCTATTCTCTTCCGGGCACCTGACCCTGTTGGTTCATGGAAATCTAACAGCTCTAGGGACCACTGCTGTGAGTGGAAAACTGGAAAGCAGAGAAGTCTAATTGCTAGGAAACAGGAGGGAAGGAGACGCCTGGAGAAAAGGCACAGGAAGGGGAAACAGTACCTTCCAGGCTTCTGGGCAGCTTTCCACTCCGGTGCTTTCCAGGAGTCCGGCTGCCTTCTGGCCTCGGGTTCCATGAGGTACTGCTGAGTTCATGGGATGAATTCCTTTCTTGTAAGCTACCTGAAGTTGATTTCTCTTACAAAATCACAAATAATATAGGTTAATGGGGATTTCAGGGTGTTGATCAGGAAGGAAGGCTGTTCTTTGTTGTTGTTGTTTTTTAATGTTTATTTACTTTTGAGAGAGAGAGAGAGAGAGAGCAAGTGGGGAGGAATGGGGAGGCGGGGGACACAGAATCCAAAGCAGGCTCCAGGCTTTGAGCTGTCAGCACAGAGCCTGACGATGCAGGGCTTGAATTCACAAGTGGTGAGATCATGACCTGAGCTGAAGTTGACACTCAACCAACTGAGCCACCCGGGCGCCCCTGCAATGGTCAAGGCTTTAGGTTCTCTAGAAGCAGGGCCTCCCACATCCCCTGTGACATCAGCCGGAACACGAGGCCTCAGGCTTGGGACAATGGTCTAGAACACCAAGTTACAGCTTAAGGGGAAAACATCTGTCTGAAACATCTGGTACGAGGGGATATTCCTGGGAGGAGACCACCCAGAGTCTGCTCATCCTGAGGACTAAATTCTGTAGACATACTCCTCCTAGTTCCATCTCAAGGGAACCAAATAAGCTGGGCTCTCCAGAGCAATCCCAACTTCAAATGTGCTACCGATATCCGACCCTGTGTCAACATTTTTGGTGAAGAAATATGGTCACCATAAATCTATCCCAAGAGGCTTCCAAAGGTTTTCAAAGACACCTCTCTCGGGGCGCCTGGGTGGCTCAGTCGGTTAAGCATCCAACTTCAGTTCAGGTCACAATCTCGAGGTTTGTGAGTTCGAGCCCTGTGTTGGGCTCTGTGCTGACAGCTCAGAGCCTGGAGCCTGTTTCAGATTCTGTGTCTCCCTCTCTCTGCCCCTCCCCCTCTCTCAAAAATAAATATTAAAAAAAAAAATTTTTTTTTTTAAAAAGACATCTCTCTCAAGTACATAGTACTGCTTACCCCCCAGAGAAAGGACCTGGTGATCAGAAGATTCTGGATGGCAGGTATTTCACAAGGACCAGGGAGCTAGTGCTGCTGTTAGTTTTGAAGCCAGAAAGCACCTTCTGTATTGGGCTAACTTTTTATATAATATAAGTACACAGGAAGAGAATGTACCTTGCATATTTTACGTTAAGCTAGGCAAACCGACAGTGACAGTGAGAGGGTAAACAACTGAACAGATCGCGAAGCTTCCATGAATGATAATGTTCAGAGTTACCAAAGGCCTTCCAGTGAGCGCACTTGAAGGTTGCCCCTACATTAGGCTTTTAAAATCAAAGCATTTTTTTCTTCTAAGAAGGTTTTTCCAGAAAGCTTCTCCACCCCCCGCCCCCAACTTCCACCAACCCCCGATCTCATTCTCTCTGTAACAGGTGCCCCACCTACCCAGATACTCACACCAAAACCCGATCACCCCCACGCCCTCCCTTTTCTTAGCCCTCCCCTCTCTCGACTACTCACAAATCCGCAGAAGTACCTTCCAGATGTCAACTCTACCTCCTAAAGTTTACGAGGTTTAGAATCGAGCCACTACACCCTTGAACAAGGGTGACAGTAATTTTAAAGCAGTTGAAATGTATCATTTTTATGCTGCTTAATTTATCAGAGAAGCTCAGAGTCCCCTGTCCTCACGTTCTCCGGGCAGTTGCCGCCTCATTTCCGTGAGCCCCTCAGGAGAGATGCAAAGGACTGGCCTGATGGGTCATAGACAGTCACTCAACAAACTTTGTGGAAATAGTGTTTTCAAAATGGAGTGTTTGCTGTTTGTGGGTTCGAGCCCCATGTCAGGCTCTGTGCTGACAGCTCGGAGCCTGGAGCCTGCTTCGGATTCTGTGTCTCCCTCTCTCTCTGACCCTCCCCCACTCATGCTCTCTCTCTCTCTCTCTCTCTATCTCTCAAAAATAAACATTACAAAAATAAAATGAAATGAAGTGAAATAAAATAAAATAAAATAAAATAAAATAAAATAAAATAAAACGGAGAGGAACATGGAGGAAGAATCCTATTCCCAAGTCACTGCTCAGACAGTCTAGAACATTACCTCCTCAGGACACTGTTTAGAAACTATAAAAATGGATATCTCAGAGCCTGTCTGTTTGGATGTCTGTCTGGTCTTCTAAATGGGGGATGGAGACTTGGCACAAGTCTTGGCCGCGTCCATGCTGGTCTCCAGTGCAACGTGTGTGACCCATCAGAGAGAACGATGAACTCATGGCCAAGGGTATGATGAGTGTGGAAATAGGAGTTTTGGATTTGGAGACCCCATTCCCATGGGGAGGGTTTTATTTGAGGTGTGCTGACAAGTGAACCTGTTTATAAAAGTCCTGTTTCTGAGTATCCAAAAGAGATGCCTAGAGGCGCCTGGGTGGCTCAGTCAGTTAAACGTTCGACTTCGGCTCGGGTCATGATCTGACAGTTCATGAGTTCGAGCTCCGCGTCGGGCTCTGTGCTGCCAGCTCAGAGCCTGGAGCCTGCTTCAGTTTCTGTGTCTTCCTCTCTCTCTGCCTCTCCCCTGCTCGTGTTCTGTCTGTCTCTCTCTCTCTCAAAAATAAATAAACATTAAAAAATATTTTTAAAAAAGGAGATATCTATCTTTTGAAATACCCAAGAATTGCTGACCTTGGGGGCTGTCTCCTCTTCTCAGGCTGAATCTGTACTGAAGAGATTTTTATTGATTGGTATGTTTTGCTTACAAATGTTTTAGATGCTTTTTTTGTAAGGTGCGTAAATCCAAGCAGCATGAAATTGCTCTCATAGGACTGATACATAAAGTAAAATGTTCACGTCCGCTTGTACGGATGTAACCCATCATTTTTAAGGCTCTGCTGGAATTCTCTTCCAGAAAAAAAAAAAACACATTTTTTTTTATGTTTATTTATTTACTTTAGAGAGAGAGAGAGCAAGCATGAGCAAGGAAGGGGCAGAGAGAAAGAGAAAGAAAGAATCCCAAGCAGGGCCCACACTGTGAACGTAGAGCCTAACTCGGGGCTTGAACCCATGAACTGTGAGGTCATGACCTGAGCTGAAATCAAGAGTCGGACGCTTAACTGACTGAGCCACCCAGGCGCCCCTAAAGAAACATGCTTCTTTGGAACATGGTTTAGTTCCTGGAAAATAACTGATGTATAACACAGGATTCCTTTGTTCAAGGTCAAAAAAGAGCCTTAGAAGATGTCTCACCCCTTGAAGCCCATCGGCTTCGTCCTGTCCCATTGGCGTGATGTCTTCTCCGAGGTCTGAACAGTCCTGATTGTTGCTCTTTGGGAAACTTGACTCCCTGGAGGTGAGGACACCCGGTCTCCTCTCTCTGATGTAGGAAAGGGCCACCAGGATAAAGCACCTGCTGGGCTGGAGGCCAGCTCTGGGAGAACTTGAGAAATGCAGTGGGAGAAGACCTTGAAGGGAGGGTCCAGCTACATGGTCTGGCTATGGGGAAGGGCAGATAAAGTTAGCGTGGGGCCAGGAGGGGCCGGGACCCACCTCAGCGGGGCTCAGAGCCTGAAATGGGAAGGCAGAAACTTGGGCTGCCTTGGCATCCGGTACAGCCCTAGGGTCTGGAACAACACTCACAATATGTTATGAGACACAAAACGTATCCGGTGGATGAATGAATGGAGCGTTTGCCTATAGCACAAGCACCCTGCTTTAGGAGAAACTCCTAAATATAATACCCCATTCAAAGCAGCGCTGATGTCACTCGAGGCTTACTTCCTCCTGCTCTGAGCACATTGCTAGCTCAGTTTGTCTGAGGCAGTCAGCATCAAACGGGCTAACGTTAGTTGCTAAGCCTCAGAGGCTTCCCCCTTTTACAAGACCACTTCCTGACCAGGAAGCTTTCAGTGTTTCATAATTGTCCGAATGTTTCCATTTGGAAACGCCTCTAAAGTAAAGGGCGTTACAAGGGTGTGATGTTTCTGGAAGCTTCCCACAACCTTCCCACCTCCAGGTGTTCAGCAGCTCCTCTGCCTGTAGTTAACAAACAAACGTGACGGGACATTTGTACCTTGAGAGGCTTCAGTGACGGGTCGTCCGTGCCCCATCTTCATGACAGCGACCTCATTCAGATCCTACCATCCCCAGAGTCTGTACAGAACTCGAGACAAGAAGAAGGAAAGGTAGTGAAGAAGGCAGAGGAGAGAACGAAACTGAGGAAGATAAAACCCACAGAGGAGAAAGCTGGCTTCGTTTTCTGGAAAGACTCTCACACAGGAGTTAGAAGAATCCATTCTTGACCCGATTCATCTGACTGACAGAGGTTAGCCAGATTCATTTAGTTTGATTAGTACAACATGCAACTATGCCAGCTGTGAACAGGACTTCAAGCCTCAGGATGAAGCCATGTCGTCCAGGGTCCTGGACGCAACCAGCGGAACGAATCCCATCAACCGTCAGGGATTTCTACCTAAGAAAGCAGGCAGCTCTCTCCTGAAGTTTCTGTATTGACTGTTCTTGGCCCGAGGGTATTAATCCGGGCTTGGCAGAATCCCGTAGCAACCGCACCGTCTTAGCCTGCAAGGAAGAAGGCCAGGGAGATTCCACCATCCAGACCAACCCGGCCAGTGAGCTGAGGCTGCCCTGAATGTCTTTGAGAGCCGAGGAAGTATCACTGATCACTAGTTGATCAGCTTGTCCCTGATCAACTAAAATCAGGGACAAATGTCATATCATCTCATCAGGACTCAAACCCAGATCAAGACCACCATCTCCCAAAGAAAGCGGCTTTCCCGGTTTATCAAGACCCCACGGGGACGGCTCTGGCCCCCACAGATCTATGCTTCTCTGTCCCCCTGGCTGCGGTCCTTGTGGTCTCTGTGAAGGACCAAGACTTTCCCTTGGTCAAGGCCAATGACCAACTCTCATTCACGTGCTCAGGGTCTGGGCTGGGAGACCCAAACAACCAGATCCCCGATGAGCTGGCTCCACTGGGCGTCCACCTCTCTCTCTGTCTGCTGTCCCCACACGGTCTCCCCACATGGCCGCTCAGGGTGGCAGACTTCTCTCTCTGTGGTGAAATGCTCCCAGCACGGATGTCCAGGGGAACCGGCAGAGGCCACGTGAGCTTCTGGATCCCAGCCTCACAAGGCTGGTGGCCTCTGTCCCACTGCATCGTCAAAGGCCAAGGTTTAAGGGCAGGGGTTTTTGCCTCCGCATCTCGATGGGAAGAGGGAGAAAGAATTGGTGGGTGTTTGACAACCATCATGGGGACAAAGGACAACATCGTAGGAGGGTGAAGATCGGGAAATGTGGGAAAAGGCTCCCACGGGTTTTGCAAGGCTTTCTCACCTTGGGTTTGCCTGACTTCTCCTTGATTCGGTTCACCAGTTCTCCACATTCTGGGAAAGCCGGGCCCTTCCCCACTTCCCGGCCTCTGTCCCTGCCTTTCCTTCTGCCAGGCGTGCCAACCCCCCGCCTGGCAAATTCATCCCTCGAGTTCCAGTTCCACGGTGCCATCTGCCAGGACGCAGCCCTCCCTTCCTGCCCTGACCACGAAAACTGTGAGTGCCTCCTGGGCTCCTTCTCCTGCAGCGAGCAGGACCCCACACAGGACAGGACACAAAGAGCCACCCAATCACCGATGCCCCCCTTCCTCGGAGGCAATGGCAAGGTTCAGTGCGCAAGCACAGGGTTGGTCTCAGCTCAGAGGCTGGCACCTGCGTTTATCCCTGAGGATGCCTGGGGCCTGGGACTGACCCTTGGCCACACCCGAATGAAATGCATGAACTCGTGATTAAGAGGGTCCTACACTGGTGTCAGAGACAGACCAGAGGCTGCCGGTAAACAGCCTGTCTGCACCATTTACAGAGCGGGCACCAACTGATGGGCTTTTTTGGGTTTTGAGAGAGAGAGCATGTGTGAGTGGGGGAGAGGGGCAGAGGGAGGGAGACAATCTTAACCAGGCTCCACACCCAGTGCGGACCCGACGCAGGGCTCAGGCCCTATGACCCTGGGGTCACGACCCGAGCTCGTATCAAGAGTCAGATGCTCAAGCGACTGAGCCACCCAGGCGCCCCCACCAACTGACAGTTTGCACCTGGTTCCTCTTATGTTCTTTTGGTTCCTGAAACTGAGCCTGGTGCGGCCGTATGACCAGCAGGGTGTAGAAGGTCCCTTTGGATGAAGCAGTGGCCCCGAGACCTGGGTCTCAGGGAGGTCCCATGTGCATGGCTGGTCCCCTGCTCTCTCTCCTCCCACCACTCGTCTCCTGAGGACTGCAGATGTGGGGGGTGGCAGGGGAGCGCTTGCCTCCGAAGGCAGGCCTGGAAGTGACAGTTGGAGGACTGGGTAAGACGAGCAGGACTGCCAGCCCTTCCCCACGCAGACCCAGGCCCCTCCCCGTCCTGGGCATAGCCGCCCCAGCTCAGGACACACAGAGGAAGAGCCTGGATGCTGCCCTGGGCAGACCAGCCTCTGCAGGTCCTTTCCAGCCAGCAGAGCAAGGGAAGGGGTCACTGTCCCCAGGGAAAATCCAGGGGTCATCTGTCCCCAGCCACCAGCAGCCTTCACCCAAGGGTACCCCAAGCGCTCTGGCTAACTCTGTGTCCCCCCCACCCCTGCACTGCCCAGCAAGCGTCACAGGACTGCTTGGCCCGGGGGTGAGGGGGGCAGCTGAATACTCCCTTAGACCCCCCCTTCCCCTTCACAGCCTCTCCCTGTTCTCTGCCCCCGGGGTTCTGATTTGCTGATGAGCCAGGGCTGAGAGATCTCCTGTTCGGCAAACCTCAGATGCGAATTTCGGATAGACACGAGGCTTCAAACCCTCCTTACCACCCCCCGCCCCTGGCGCCGGGGGAGAGAGCCCAGACACCGGCCGCTCCCCAACACAGGGGACCAGCGGGTCTTACTTACTTCCACCGGTTTGGAGTCCCGGCCATGCTCAACGAATGTTTCTGTTTAAAACTGCAACAGGACGCTGCAGGGGCCAGGCTGTAGCCCCCAGCCTCGGGTGGGTCATGAATACTGTACTTAGTGACTCCAGCCCCATTCTGCAAACTGAGCCCTTCTCTCTAGTGGCACCAGCACCACATCTGGAAGGGGTCGCTGCCCAGGCACCGTCACGGCGCCTGACCCCCAGCCTCACCTCTTGCCCACTCTCCCCTTCCTTCCCCGGATGGCAGAACAGTGGTCTTGCACCGTGAGGGTTCTTAGAGACAGCAAACAAGACCCAGTCTGGGGAGGGACTGGGCCACGGTCACAGGGACACCAAGGCCTTGGCAGCCTGGCCCCCACCCCTGGTTCCGGCCCACAGCAAGAGTCAAAGCCAGAGCTCACGTCCACACAACCCTGGGCGAGGCCAACCAGTAAAGTCCTGACCTGGACCAGGACCCTGAACTGATCTGAACCTGACATTTCCTCTCACTCTAACCTTAACTTGAACTCCAACCTTGACCCTTATTCTAATCTGACACTGACCTTGCTTCTGACCTTAACCCTAACCCCTAACACTGACCTTGACTCTAACCCTGAACTTACCCCTTCCCCAGTGGCCACAGGAGGGCAGTCCCTGCCCCTCACTGGTCCCACGGTGGGCGGCCATCCCTCTGGGAGAGACGACAGCTGAGGCCACGAGGCTCACTTAGGTCCCCGCTCAGGGAGGGCTGGCCTCCCTTTAGCGTTGCTAAGGCTTCTCCAGCAGCCCCGTGCCCCTCTGGCTGCCCCCCCCCCACCCACTCTCCCTCCAGCCTTGTCCAAGGCTGCAGTGGGCAAGGGGTTTGTCTGGGCCGTGCCCTGGCTCCCAGCACCCTTGGGGGCGATCAGAATAGAGGCCTAGTCCGAACTGGCATCCCTCTAGATGCCTGGCAGCTCCCATTCTCAGTAGCTGTGGACTCGGCTTCTCCCGCTTCCTCTACTCCCTGTCATCGGTCCCTTTCTGGGAGGACAGCTGGCCCTTCTCACCTGAAGAGGGCTGGGGCCTTGTTGGCCACGTCCCAGATTGTAGCCTGTGCAGGGAACGGGGCTGGCATCCAAGAGGCCCCTGGTGAGGCTCGCTGACTGAGGGAGGGAGGTGGGGGGCTTCGTGGGGCCCCTCTGTGCCCTGACCGATCTCCACCAGCCACAACTGGTCAACAGGTGTAACCTGGCCGCCTCGTGACATTTCCTGCTGTGGGAGCGCAACACCCGCAACAGATTAGCGCCCGGAGACAACCTGCTGGACTGGCCACATTGCTGCCGGGTGTGGTGCCCCGGGGACAGGAACCTGAGCCCCAGACAGAGAGGGCGTTGTCTTTTCCCCCCTTTCTCTGAGGGTTTGGCAACAACTTCCCGGCTGCTCCTGGCCTGAGCGTGGCCAGCCCTCCGTTCCACGTGGGTCCCTGCCTGTGCTGGTCACACCCGAGGGGCTTCTGTTTTCACAGATGCCACCCCGGCCAGTTTTGAATGCGGACCCGGCCCGGGGCTGGGGTCCTTCACAGTCCAACCTTTCCCAAGTCCACCTGTTTCCACCCTCACGCTCACTGCCATCGCTGCTGGCTCAGGGAGAGGCGGAGGGCGTTGCTGCGCGTGGAGATCGAGGGCGGGGGAGCAGGCATCCACCGTCAGGCACCAGTAACACGACTGGGCCAGGGAGCGGGCCCTGGAGCGGGGCCGGGGGGCTCATTCCTTGGGACATGAGGGCCTCACGTGAGCTGGGCCTGTGAGGATGGAGCAGCCTGGGACCCAGGGGACCGGAGGAGGGCGCGTGTGGGGCACAGAACGACGAGGGGCAGGAGCTGGAGAGCAGGCGGACAGGAAATGCGGGTGCAGGAAGCAGGAGTTGAGGGGCTCCATGGGAGGCCGCATGTAGGCCCAGGGCTGCCGTGGAAGAGACGGGGTGGTCAGGCTGTGACTCCAACACGTCTGCTCACTGAGAGGTCATTTAATGTCTCGGGTGTCTCTCTCTCAGCCCCAAACCCAGGCCCCCGGGGACAGGGCTGGTGCGGCCCCATGCAGCCTGTCAGAAAGCCACCTGCAGGTGTCAAGGAACGGGGCCCCCTTGGGCTCACAGCTCTCCGGCACAGGGGATCATGAGGTCCTGGTGGGCAACCTGACCTCCCGAGACGTAGGACCCTGCAGCCAAAGGGGCTCCCGCAGCAGCTGGGAGAGGTCCTCGCTGGGGTCCCCGCAGGTGACCCGTCTCCATCAGCCTCCCGAGACGCCCATGGGGCAGGCTGGCTGCCCGGTTCCAAGCGTCTCTTCTGTGAATGCAGCACTGACCTCGGCTGGCAATGTCCTCACTGTCTCGGGTTTTGGCTGCCACAGCGCGGCCGCCCTCGGCCTCTCCTGTCCCTGTCCAGAGGCTCCAGCTCCACTGGTACTGGGCAAGGCCCGGCCACAGGGCGGGTGGAGGGGTCCTGGTGAATCGGAGCTACAGTGAGAGTTCTCGGATCCTGACGGAGGCCGGGTGGTGTGGGGGGCTGGGAGGAGCTTGGGGGGGCAGCCTCTGGGGTGAGGCTGCAGGCGTCCTACCACTCAGGGCCGCCATGAGGCAAGCGTGTTCTACTCGTCAAGGGACAAGAAGGAGCTGATCACCGTTGAGAGGATTAAAGTAGCAGTGGCAGCGTCCTGGGTAAGCTCGAAGGCCCACGGCATCCGGATATCCTCACTCTTCCTGCCCTCCATCCTCTCAGGGTCTGTGGGTGCCCCCAGCCACCACCAGCCCCCCACCCTGAGACTCCTGGGGGGCTTCCGCCTGGGGCTCAGGAGTGGCTGGGCTTTCTGAGAGCCTCCCTCACGGGCCTCGAGGTCAGTGCTCATTTATGGAGAGCACACCTGGAGCCAAGGACGGTGACCTGAGTTGCTCACGATCCAGGGCACGGTGGCAGGGCGGCTGTGGCGGCTGGGTCCAGCTCTCCCTCCAGGGCTACATCCCTGCATAAATCCACCCTCTCCCCATGCTTCGCCCCTGGACTTCTTCAGATCAGTCACCCCGCTTATTGTCACACGTCTCCTGTGACAGGGGAGGGGGAGCCCCCGCAGGTCACCAGGTGGAAGCCCCTCGATGTGGGGAGAAGAAACTGAGGCCAGGCAGGGGTGAGGCTGCCCCAAGATGGAGCTCCCGTGTCTCTCAGTCCCACACGGAAACCATTGTGGGAACAAAGTCCTCCCCTCCCCAAGGCCCCTGAGACCCCCTGTCCTCCCCTTGCACCTGCAGGGTCTTGACCCTGGACAGAGAACAGATGGCCCCATGCCACTGCTGTCCCCCTGCACGCGGGCCCGTGGGCTCCAGGCGTGTGGCTCTTAGGACCTTGCGGGAGGCCACCCAGCAGGTCAGGGTGGACTGGGGTTTGTCCAGCCCCGCAGCCCAGAGAGACCAGCTCAGTCCCGGGGCAGAGTCAGAAACGAGGCAGGACCCTAGGAGGCCACCCCCGGACAAAAGGCCTCATGAAAAGCGGCCTCACCAGCAACGTGGAGCCTCTGACCAGGAAACAGGGAACACCACCGACAATGATGTGAGAATCTCAGCCCGGCAGCCTAAAAAGTCAAACTTCCAGAAGGACTCCGGGATCCAGCAAGACGGGCGGAAAGCCCGTCACAGACCATCTAGTCCGCTGGTAAACAGAGGACGACACCGAGGCCCCGCGAGGTCCGTGTGGGAGCCAGGCTCGGGCAGCAAAAAGGCCCGTGAGCCGCGGCAGGTCAGGGAGGTCATCTGACACCGACCTAGGGGCAGGGCGAGGGGGAGGGGGAGCCCCCGGCTCCAGGCCCACGTGTGTCACCCTCGCCCTCGGCCCACTGCAGGCAGCAGCGTCTCCCTGGAAGAAACTAACTGCCCCTCCTCTCCGGGAACCGCCTCCAGGGGCCCCTCCTGTCCTCTGCTCTGTGGGCGACGAGGGCCAGGCCGGACCATGGCGGCCCCTCTCAGCTCTGCGGTCGGCCTGGGAGCGGCCAGGCTACCGGGGCCGTCTGGAGTCCCCACGGCCGGGAAAGCGGTGCAGCCTCATATCTTCCTTCTGGATGTGCTCGTAACAGGACTGGCGGGAAAGAGGCGAGGCTCAGCGGGGAGCTGGCCTGCCAGCCCCCAGCCCCACACAAACACAGCCCAACACCAGGGAGCACAGCCGCCTCCTGGGCCGGGAGCACCATGTCTCCAGCTCAGCCCCCAGCCACAGTCTGCAAGGAAGAGGGGCCTCCCACTCCCGGTCCGCTCAGGGATGCAGCCTGGAACATGCCCAGGGTCCCGGGGCCCCGGGGCTGGGGTGAACTGCGGGGCCTCCCCCCCCACCCCCAACAAGGGCAGGCCCGGAGGCTCAGTGAGGCCCGCCCCGCAGAAGCACACACGAGCAGTGAATTTGGGTTCGTCCCCACCATGCGCCCGGGTCTGTCCCACCGACCAGGGTATTTTGGCCCCAGTCCACCACCTCTGTCCCTCACCTCCAGGGCCGTGAGTAAGAAGTCATACAAGCCTCCCGTGTGGATGGGGTCCATCATGTCACGGATCAGGTGGATCTCGGCTCCCAGGTGCTGGATTCTGGAGGACATCCACCCCCGCAGTGAGAGGGAGAAGGGGCCCATCAGGGACAGGCACCACGCGGCTGGGGAAGGAGCCCCGGCCTGGGTGGCTGGACACCTGGGAGGTGATCCCCGCTCTGCTCCCCACCCGGGACCCGGGGCGGGCCTCTCTGGGCCTCCGCCTCCCGCTTTGTACCAAGAAAAGCTGTGCTCAGAAACCCTGATGTTGAAGGCTTCAGCCTGTGTCCCGGCTGGGGGCCGGGCAGGGTGGGAAGGGATCGTCCTGCAGCCCCCCCCACCCCAGCTCCCGGCCTGGCCGGGGCTCACCGGGCACGTGACACCACGTAGATGAGCAGCGGCAGCAGGTCGTCCATGGGCAGCTTGTGCTCCTGGCCCAGCACCCGCGACACGGTGGCCTCAATTTCCCCGTATGTCCTCTCCAGCACCTCCAGCTTCTCGCGGGGGTCCACCGTGGTGCTGCAGCAGGGTAGCGGGCTCCAGATCGAGGCCCCCGGGTTCAGTCCCCACCAGGGGCCCCATCACTCCCGCCTCTGGTCCCCCACCCTCCCCAGGGTGCAGACTCACATGATCTTCTGCAAACACTCAGTGGCTGACAGGAAGCACTTGTCCCTGACCAGGGAGAGTCTCTGCATGGGGGGGGGAAGGGGGGGGAAGCGCAGGTTGGATGAGGCCACGGTCTGCCCCCCAGCTCCGTCCCTCTGGCCCTCCTGGGGCTGGAGCTCTTGCCGCCCACCTTTCCCCATCACTGGCTCCAGCACAGCCAGTGCTCGAGTGACCCACGGTAAGTCACAGCTCCACCGTGAGCCTCAGTCTACTCAACTGTGAAGTGGGATAAATGGTCTCCAGGAGGTTGGGGGGACCAAAATGGATAGAGAAGATAATGATTCCAATAGCCGATAGTCACTGGGTCCCTATGGGTACCGATTTCGGTGGCCCCCAGACCCAAGGGCTTGTTGAAACACAAAGAGGCCTGAGCAAACCGTGGGGGGCCCAGCTCAGGGTTCAGGCCTCCCCCTTACCTGGGGCAGCTAACGGACCCACCTTCTCACCTGATTGGTCGTCAGCGTGAGGTCCTTGAGGGGCCACAGGTGCCTGAAATTAAACAAGTATGACACGGAGCCTCTGCCAGGAGGAGGGGGCAGGGTCTGAGGTCAGAGGGCAACCCCCCCATATACCGTGTCCCATAGCGGGACTGAGCGCAGGAAAGGGGTCCGCAACGGCACCCTGGAGCTCCCGCATGGAGACCAAGGCAAGGGAGGCTGGGACAGATCCCTGGAGAAGACGGCCCCCCCAAAACCTGGATAGGGGTGAGGGGCAGCGCTGTGGGCCAAGGGACCTTATGAGCGAAGTTCCAGGGGTTGGGCCAGACAGAGAATGACAGCAGAAGAGACTGTTCTGGAGGCTCGGTGAGCCAGTGCAGGCTGGTGAACAGGGAGGGATGTGGGTGCCATGCAGTGCAGCACAGGGCAAGGACTTGGGGAAACAATGGAGCAGGGAGGCCAGCATGGAGGAAGCAGCACAGAGGCAGCAGCAAGAGTTGGGGAGGAAGGAAGCTTGGGAAGCGGTTGGCAACCAGGTGTCTGGGCTGGTGACCAGTCAGATGCAGGAGACATTCACGATGAAAGGGGAAACAGGGCTTTGGAGGGGGTGGGTGGGAAACACCATCGCGGTGTGACAAGGGAGACCAGGTGTGGAAGGAGAGGTCCCATGCCCCCCATTGGGCAGGCGGTCACTCATAGTATCGACGGATGAGAAGGGGCACTGAGGGTAGAAGGGACCTGCTCCCAGAACAGTCCTCAGTTTCCCCTTGAGGATCTCCCTTCCCCCCACTCTCAGTCCAGCTGCTGGGGGCAGGACGCCTGCCCCAGCCCCAGTGGCAGATACTGAGGCAGGCTGGCCGCTGTAGGCCACAGCCAGCATTTAGGGGCAGGCTCCAGACCCCAGCCAAGCCAGTGAGGGACAGCTCCCGGCTGGAGCTGGGAAGGGGACACCAGCTCCCTGGGGCACAGTGCGGGGACTGAGCTGGTAGAGTATAAACCTTGAATGGCTGGTACCCTGTGTTTCACCATAAATGGGAGCCAGAGATACATCAAAAGAGACGGTGTTTCCCTTCACCGTGAGGTTAAATAGCTAGATCCAGCCACACCTGAAACCCGCCACACCAGCATAATCCTAGAACTTCATGGGCACCCGGGCCAATTAGCACCACCCCCTTTTTTGCTAAAGACAATTTGAACTGCATTTCGTATCCTGTGTACATGGGGGCCCTGGCAAACATGGCAAGGAGGGAAGGCTTACTTCTGCACGTCCAGGAACTCAAGCAGCTTGGTGTCGGGGAAGAGGCTCAGGTGGGCAATGCCCTGGCTGTAGAGACCGTCCTCCGTCTCATGGAGAAGCAGGTAGAGCGTGAAGAGCTCCGAGTAGAAGCTGGGCAGTATAAGGGGCAGCACCAATCCGTGCACCTGCACGTCCCTGAGTGAAAGTGGCCAGGACAGGTTGGGGCCAGCAGGGTGGGAGCCTAGGGGGTAGGGACCCCTACTTGGGCTGCCCCTCAAAAAGCCCACAGAGCCCCTCGTCCCCCAACAAAGTGTCCCCGCCCCCTCCATTCTCTAGAAAGCCCTTCCTAAGTCTGTTCTTGGTCATTCCCTCATTCGGTTGAAATCTGGGGTCTCCTGATTCTCTCATTTGACTCACAACCAAAATGGCAAGTGGGGTGGGATTTGATCCCCATTTGACTGAAAGCAAAACCCGGGCCCTGGACAGACAAGGGACTTGCGGCAAAGCACTCAGCTGTCATTCCAGGCTAGTCCAGTTCTGCCGCCTGGTTTTCTAAGTTTCCTAGGACTCCAGAGGGGAAATTCTACCCAACGTCTAGCCCCGTTTCCCACGCATCCTGCAGTGCAGTGACAGGCCTCCCTGATCAGGATCTCTCGGCCTGAAACCTAAAGGCAGAACGGGAAGGTGTGGTCTTGGAGGACTAGGGAGACAAGCTTAATGACACAACTCCCACTCTGCGCGACCTCGGGCTCAGCCCCTGCCAGACCTGTCTCCCCATCTGTGTGCAGGGAGGAGGGTGCCCGGGGCAGCTGCTCACCCCCTGCACACCCGAGAGATGAGGCTGGGATGGCACATTCTGAACAAAGATGCATTTGAGGCATTGTGGCGGGGCCTCCTCCCAGGTCGCTCAAGGAGCAGAGGTCGTGGGTCATTCTGATCTTCGTGGTCAATGAACAATGCGTGGTCGATAGCATGAGCCCCGAGATTTCCCCAGAAGCCCCCCCCCCCAATCCTCCGAAGGAGGCTCCAGAGGCTTCCCTGGACCTAGCCCCAGGGGAGCAATCACCTTGTCTCTGTATCTTCGTCTCCCTCTGGAGCCTGGCCCTTGCGCTGTAAGGCCACCTGCAGCAGACCCCTGCAAACCAACGACAGGGAGAGCTGGGCTGCCACCTCCCATGGAACCCGAGTCCCCAAAGGACAGGGCAGCGGGCTCTGCATCCGCCCCCACCACCAGAGCCGTGGAGCGTGAGGCCCAGAGCCCCGGCTCCCAAGCCTCTGCAGTTAGGAAGCTGGGAATACAGGGCGTCAGCCTGACAGCGCTGGAACCCCACAAGAGAAGGAACTACAGCATCTAGCCCCCATCTCTGACGTTAGATGGGGTCTGAGTCCAGAGTCAGGCTCAGCCTGCAGTGTACTGGAGCTCCCCTGGGGTCAGGGGTCAGCTCAGGGCCCGTCGAGGCTCCGACTCTGGCTCCAGGAAGTCCGTGCTATAATCTCCCTGCCTTCTAACCCCTTTGCTCGGCCTCCGGTTCTTTCTCAATCCAGAGGCACCGTTCCTGCCCAGGGGGCTAGGCAGAGCACCTGACATCCGGGAAGAGCAGAACTCTACCTCCACAGGGCTGTGGCTGTCCCCAGCAGGCCACCGAGCTCACCTGTAGGCGGCCCAGAGTTCCCGGGCATGCTGCTTCACCTCCTCCTGGGCCAGCGCCTGCAGGTGCTTGTTGGCCCCGATGCCGGCATACGTGGCCTGGAAGGTCAGCATCAGCGTCCGGAGCAGCTTTCCCAGGGGGTGCAGCGAGTTGCTCAGAGCCTGGCAGGTGCAAAGGCAACAAAGAGGTGACCGGGGCCAGGGGCTGGAGCCCAGTCAAGACTCCCAAGAATGCTCCCATTTCACAGATGAGAACACTGAGGCCCTCTGAGCAGAAAGGGTCCCCGGGCTGGCCCCTCAGGCCAGCACCAGGGGCAGTGAGGAGGCCCCCTCCCCGCAGACCCCCCTGCCCAAGGGCCCTCACCTTCCTGAGGCACTGCCGCAGGGCTCTGGGCTCCCGGTGCTGCAGCAGCTCGTCCAGGACGTCTTCCATTCTGCCCGCGTGGTCCTCGGGCTGGGTCCTGGGGCACCGCGCACACACATCTCTCACCCACACCTGGGTCCTGGCCTGCCCCCTCCAGGAAGCCTTCCTCCCCAGCCCACGCGGGAGTCCCACAGACCCCCAACCCCGGCCCTCCGGATGTCCCGCTGGGCGCACGCGTGCCTGCACTCACGCACACGCCCACACCTCACCTCTCGCAGCACAGGTACTCCTGGGACTTGCGAAGCTCCCTCGAGTTCTGCACGTGGAAGCCCAGCAGGGCCTCCTGCAAGTCCCCAGGGCAGCCGGCGCTAACGAAGTCCCGGAAGGGGCCGTAGACGCCCTGCCAGCGGCTCTCCGCGGGGAAGGCGCCCACACCTAGCTGCCTGTGATGGAGGTGGCGGAGGGGGGGGAGGCAGGGATTGGAGCTGCGGTGGGCAGGACCCCGTCCGGGCCCTCGGGGAGAGGGGGATGTCCCACCTGGCCTAGAGTCGGAGCCCAGGAACAGGGGGGCGGACTGGGAGGGCTGAGCTCCAAGGCTCCAGGAAAAGAAAGGAGAGGCAGAGAGAGGGACAGAAAGAATCTGCTCCCCGGTGGAGAAGAGAGAAAGGGACACACAGGGCCCTGGAAAGGAGACAGAAAGATCTGAGAGCTGGAGGCCAAGTCCAGACAGCAAGGTCTGGCCCTAAGAGCTAACGGGCCCAAAGTCCAGGATCCCCCTGCCTTGAGACCCTGCTCTCCCTCCCACCCCAGCTGGTTCCTTCCTGAGCTTGGTCTTATCTCGGCCAACGGGCCCGGGGGTCTGGCTGCATGTGCCCAGTGGAGCGCTGCACTCGCACATCACGCTCACAGATTTTCCTACACCTGCACCCCACCCAGGCTTGGTCAGGCCTCTGGGGTTTGCTGTCTACTCCCAGGTCCTGCTGTCAGGGAGAAGAAGCAAGCAAAGAGGAAGGGTCTAGTAATCAACTCTTCTCCCCCGCCGCCCCCCCACCCCCACATCTGAAATGCTGTCTGTGATCCGTACCTTGACAGACACAGCAAAGAGTCACCACTTGAACTACGGTTCTCCAAGGAAGAACTCTGTCTCCGTGGGAAGAAGTCTATCCTCTTCTCAAATACCCCACGAGAGTGACAATAAGTCCACTTAGCAAGTTTCCTTCTTCACCTTGGCTACCAGGGAACTCAGAGCCAGGTTCATGCTCAGCCATAACCACTGTGAGGCCTATCTGTATGTTTCTTTCCTTGAAGTCCAACTCGCACTTTTATTTTCCATTTTATTCTTGTCTACGTGTGTTATTTTACAAACTGTCTTGTACCCTTCCCAGAAAAAAAAGCAGGGTGGAAGCAAAGCCTGTGCCTAATATTTTTCTCCGGTTTTGTGGTGTACGAAGTTAGGCCATAGCCCTTGATTCCAAGAGTCTCTGACTTGAGGGCTGTGTGACCTGGGCCCTCGGAACTGAATAAAGAACAAAGAGAACGTACAGAAAAGGCCCTCTGACGAGACCTGAGCCCTTGGGGTGGAAACAGACACACACAGACACACCCCAGTCAGGCTCCAGAATGCACGGGCCGGGCGGCCAGGCTCTTACCTCTTACGGGTGCCACTTGGTTCTGGCGGGAGGGCGGCCGTGTCCAGCAGGCCCTGGGTATGCAGCCCTCCTCCTGGCCCGCTGCCAAAAGAGCCCTCCAGGGTGAAGCCATTGGGGAAGGTGACCTTGCCCTGCAACCAGGGAAGGAGACAAGGTCTGTCCGTCCAGCTGCCTTCCCATCCAATCATGACAGGCCACCTGCTTGTCCATCCTGGGTCACAGAGGCTAGCGTCTGGTGGGTGGCCTTCCCACCATCCGTTCACTCTGCCCCACCCTGAGGGGCTCCTAATCCCCTCACCTTAGAAGCCCCTGACCTAGAGCTGTGCCAACGGCCCAAAGGGTCACCTCAGGTGGGAGACTGGCAGGGAGAGAGAAAGGGACTCTCAGGTCACAGCAGGAGAGCCACTACTGTGGGACTTGGTGGCGGGGACGGGGGGAGGAGGTAAGTCCAGAAGTAGGAAGAGGCCTAGGCAAGGCCTGAGGGCCTGCTGGCCCTGGGAGGGACAGTCCCTGCCTCATGAGTGTCTCATTCATAGCGCTCGGGGCCCACCCATTAGATGCCTTAGTGCCCTCCAGTCACCAGGAGACTGAAACAGCCCCACATTCCCAAAGGCCCAAGCAGGGACCCAACTGCCTTCTGCTGGGTCAGCCCAGGCAGGAACATTCTGAAGGACACTAACTCCAAGGCGTCAGTGCTGATGGAAGGGGTGGATTCCCAACGAGGGGCCTGTAGGGAGACACGGCCAGGCCGCCAGCACCCTGTGCACCAAGGCAAACCCACCTGTCCCCTCTTGACTCTGACCAGGGTTCGAAGTCCACTTCCACGTTAGGGGGTCACCGTGCCCACCCTCTGGACGCAGTGGACATGAGAGAGGCACCTCCCTACCTTCACCCACCGCCCACACCCTCAGCCCTGGGTCCAAGTGGGGAGATTACAGGCTCCAGCCAAGGCTTGACCAGGAGGGGATAGGTCTCAGTGGCCCTTACCTTCCCCACAAGGGTCAGGTCCCTGGTGAAGGTGCCCTCATACAAGGAGTCGTCTTCAGAGAGGAGGATCCCTGGGCCCTAGGGAAGGAAGCCGGAGAGAGTCAAAGCAGTCAGCTAGGAAGGGCCAGGAGATGGGGCCCGGGGAGGGGCCAGCAGGAGGAGAGGAGGCAGGCATCAACCCGGGTCCTGAGCCCTGTCACACCTCCCAGGACCATGCCTAGGTGGGATGCCAGCCCTTGGCCTGCTAAGCCCTGAGCACCCGTTCCATGGGCCTCATCCCTGGGTTATCCTGAATGACTCCCTGGGACCTGGCTCCTCCTTTCCAGTGGCTTCTCTCAGGAGGCCTCCTGGGTGACCTCCCTTCCCCACCCACAGCTCAAGAAGCCCTGGGCTTCTCCTCACCCATCCCCACTTCCCTATCACTGACCCAGGGGGCACAGTGGAACCAACCAGGCTTCCTTGTGACACTGGCCGCCAGGAAGCTCAGAGCCAAACAGGATCCAATTTGTGTCCTATCTGAATCTATTTTGTGTCCATTCTTAGCTTATTGTCCCCCTTCAATCCTTCCCACATAAACAAATGCACAAGCCATAATAACAGTAACAGTCACCAGGCCAGACATGGAGCAGGGCACCTGGCAGGGTGTGAGTGAGGCAGGAGGCAAGGGCTGGTGTGCCCGGGCTCAGGAGACCTGGTGACACTAGGCAGGTTCTCTGACTTCTCTGAGCCTCACATCTGTCAGTCATATACTGGGGACGATGACATGATCCGCGGGACTACGGGGAGGATCCCACGAGATCGTGCTGGGAGGCTGAACCCAGAGCTGGGTATCCAGTTAGGAGTCTATCAATGTCAGTTGCAGTGACTGCTGGCATCATCCTCACCACGTACCTCATTCTTGCTGATTTCACTGTGCTTACAGTAAGTAGTTAACCTGAGGTGCTGATGGGGAAACCGAGACGGGAGGGGCAGGGACTCGGCCAAGGCCAGGGGAGGTGGCAGGTAGAATCCTGCTGAGGTTCTGTCTCCCTCTAGCACCTAGGAACCCAGCTTCCCCCCCCCATCCACCGCCGCCCAGCCTCTGCTTAGCATCCGGACCCTCAGAGCCGGGGGTTCAGCCCCAGTGCAGGGAAAGGGTGGCTCAGGATACACGCGGGTCACCCCACTCACCACCATCTTGTCCGCCTGGAAGGTGCCCTGGTAGCAGACACCTGCCTGGGTGACCATGACCCCTGGGCCATGGCGCTGGTCAGCCTGCCACATGCCAATATAGCGCTCACCCCTGGGGGAGGAGCCAGAGTTGGATCAGAGTCGTTCCTGGGCACTTTTAAGCTGGCAGGGCTGGGGTCAAGGGGTGAGGGTGGTGAGCGGATAAGGAGCAGTGATATCGCCTGAATCTACTCAACTCAGACATGGGGCAAGTGAGGTCAGGACCTCCAAGAGAAACAGAAAATGGGGAGGGAGGGAGCCTGCCTGGGGGGGGGGGGGGGGGGGTGGTATCCTGGCAGGCTTCCTGGGGCGAGGTGGCAGGAAGGATGATGGAATGCAGAGCCGTGGAGGTAGGAGCCTACAACAGGTACGACAGGTACAAGGGGACATTCAGTGGTCTAGAAGGCTGGTCTAGGAGGGGCACGCAGGCAGCACGGCAGGGGTGAGGTCAGAGAGACAGGCAAGCCTCAAATACAAGGCCAAGGACCCCGGGCTTCCTCTCACAGCCCAGAGAGCCTGGACGGGCTGTGATCCCTACACGGGACTAGACTGGGGGTCAGAAAGTCCTCCTGGACAGCGCGAGGAGGGGCCAGTCTGGGAGCCTCCTTAACCAAGGAGGTCAGGGCTCCCTCATCCTGAGCCTCAGCAGCAACCAAGGCCACGGAAAGGAAGTGAGTGACTTCAGAGAGACTCTGAGGGGGCAAACGGACGGGACGCACTGACCACAGGACCCACGCCCTGCTCAGTCTGGTGTGTGGGGGTCTCCTGAGCCCCCTGACCCTGCGGGGGGCGGCCGTGGAACGCTCACCTGTCACCATCCTCCTCGATGCCGTAGCCGCTCTTTTGGCCCCTCTCCCAGTGGCCCGTGTACCTGCAGGGCTGCGGGGCCTGTGGGGGGCTCTCAAGGACCCCGAATCCGTGCCGCAGGCCCGCCTGGAAGTAGCCTTTGTACACCTCGTCGGTGCTGTACCTGCAGAGGGTCACCAACAGCTGGCCCTGCCTCCCGGAGCTCGGCCCAGGGGACGTGCCCGCCCCAA
The DNA here is from genome assembly GCF_014898765.1 of Herpailurus yagouaroundi. Lineage (NCBI taxonomy): Eukaryota > Metazoa > Chordata > Mammalia > Carnivora > Felidae > Herpailurus > Herpailurus yagouaroundi. The sequence continues at coordinate 5,145,463 of NW_024412424.1, forward strand.
GAGCCCCCCCTTGCCATGGCGCCGAGGGTCACTTACTCACAGATGCCGTAGCCACACATGCTGCCTTCCCACCAGTGGCACTTGTAACAGTCAAACTTGTCCTCGGAGGCCTGGGGCACCAGGCGGATGCCGAAGCTGTCAGTGTGGGTGCGTGGAGGGGGCGGTCAGCACCAGGCTACCACCTTGACCAGGACACCCCGTGACACCCCTCCCTGCCACCAGAAGCGTCCCCACCTCCAAGGGGCCTTCTCAGACAATGAGGAGAATCGCCCAGGTGCTCAGCCGTCTTTTCTTCCCAAGGGCCACTCTGAGGACGCCTCCCCCTGTCCCGCCCCCCTGTGCATCCTGGGAGCACCTTCCGGTCCTGACCACTCCTTCCATGACCCGCCCCTCCTCGGGGCTTTGGTTTCCCGAAGTGCAATAAGGGGAACTGGACCAAATGGCCTTAAGTTCCTGCTTGAGGTTCGGGGATTTAGGATGGGGCCAGGCTGGTGACGGTGGCGGGGGTGAAAACCACTCCCCCGCCCGCCACATTCTCCCGCATCAGCCCCGGCCTTACCCGTGCTCCAGGCCCTGGCAAAAATTCCCCACGTGATTCCGGCCATCTGGCCACTTCAGGGTGCCCCTGGAAGACAGTTGAAGGGCACACACATCAGGCCCGCTCGACCGGTCCTTTAACACACACACAGCCCCCAGCTGACCTCCACCACAGACACTCTGAGAGCCCTAGCTCCCCCCAGACTGGATTCCCTGCCCCCACCCAGCCCTTCTCTCTGAGCTCCATGACCCGCAGGGGGCTCTCAGTCCTTCTCGACTCCTGGCACAACTAGCCCAGCAGCCTCAGGCACACTCACCACACCCCACAGGGAAAGCTCTGGAAACATCCAGGTTCCCTTTTTCCCTTGACCAACAGGAAGCTCAGAGCTAAACTTCAAGCTTAAGTCAAGTGCTAGCCAGTGGCTTCTAGCAACCTCCTCCCCTCTTCTGACACGGCATTGTTTTTTCTGTTTTTTTTTTTTGTTGTTGTTGTTGTTCATTTGCTTCCTCAAGTCCTTTCTGGAAGCAGGCAAGGTATCAGAAACTAACGTGCTTATGAGCATAACCTTGGCAAGTCCCTTCTGCTTTCGGGGCCCTGGCTTTTCCAGCTGGAGCATACGGTGGGGCCACAGGGTCTTGAAAAGCCCACCTCCCTGTGACTGAAGCCAGACTCACCCTATAACCTGCCCTGAGGCCTTGGGCAGGTCATGCCAGCCTCTGGGCCTCCAGAACGGGTGATGACCCTCGCCCAGGGGGGTCTTGTAAGGGCTGGGGGAGGCCAGGTATCTGCAAACCATTTCCCCCACCAGACGGTGCTACGTGAATATGAGCATTATTCTCCCCCCGCTTCCCGAAAACAGTCACTGCAGCCCTGCAAGCCAGCCGCCTGAAGCCTGTCCCATGCCTTCTGGTGTCATCACCCTCACCAAGACTCTACATGGCACGGACCTACTATGGGCCAGGTCCTGTCCAATAGAGCTTAAGAGAGACCGGGGGACAAACAGGCTTGACCAACTGATTCGGAGTAATAGCCTTTGGTCCGTGCCCTCGGGTGATTAGGTCCATGTGGGTCCCATCTGTCCCCAGACTCCCACAACGACCCCTGCCTCGCTCGGCCCGGAGCTCCGGTCACTCACTTGCCATGGGGCCTGCCCCGGCACCACTCGCCCTCGTAGGTGGCCTGGCAGAGCCGACCCTCAGCGCGGAAGGTGTATGCCCCGCAGCGGCAGGTGGGGGGCTCGGGGGACTCCAGGCCCGCCCCCAGCATGGGGAAGTCCTTCTTCCCACGCAGGGCCTGGCACACAGCCTGAGTTACCTTCCACTGCCAGACCATCTGGTGGGGACAGGGGAAACACAGGATAGGTCACTGCTGTGGAGGCAGCCCCTCTAGGAAGCTCCAGATAGTACCCCCGCCACGCCCCTCCCCCTCTGTTCTGTCGTCTGGGGGAAAAGCCAACTAACGGCTCCATGCTGCTCCCTAGGCCCTGCATCAGACCTCGTGTGCAGTTTCGGTGCCTGCCGGGGGAGCCAGACAGAGCCGCGGGGCAGGCACCCGCAAAGGCCCCAATCCCGGCTTCACAGGGCCAAGTACCCTGTTCTCCACGGCACTCTGAGGCCCGACCCGGGCTGACTGCCGACTCGCTGTGGCCATGGTCCCAGAGCCTCCGGGGGGAGGGGGGGGGGTGGTACACCTGTGCCCTCCCCCTGCCCTCCTGCTGCCTTCCCTCACTCCTCTGGCCCCACCCCGCCCCGATTCACAACCCACCCACACTCACCCGGCCCTGGGGGTCCTTGGAGCAAAAGGAGAGCTCTTCCTCAGGTGTGAGGAGATCAAACGTGCACCTAGACAGATGGAGGTGACGAGTAGGCCCCAGCTCCGTTCCGGAGGGTGTTCCGGGAGGCCCAAGCCCTGGGGTGCGGGCGGTGTCAGGTGGGTGGAGGGAGAGAAGGCCTGGGGTGTGATTGGAGGGGGCCGCTCACCCGTCCTGCCCAGGATCCACCCACACCAGCTTCAGATCAAAGGTGTGGACGCTGTGGCCCTGGAAGGAGATGGGGCACTGGTGTCACCCAGGGCCCAGACCAGACGCTCCCCTCCTGCTCTGGGCCAGTCGTGCTCCAGGCACCAACCTGCTGCCACCCGGCCGGGCGTCCCCAGGCTACTCAGTCCGGCTCAGCCAGCCCGCTCCCCACCTCCCTTCCCATCCAAGGGCCTGGCTGGGAACCCTGGAGCAGCCCCTCCCTCGCCTCCGGCTCCATCCATGACCCTGTGCTGCTCCTTCTATCTGGAACGCCATCCCTGCTCCGGAGAGTTGGAGAGTTGACCAACGCCCCTTCCTCTACAAGACTGCATGCAGCGACCTCCTGCCTGACTTAGGTCACTGCCTCACCGCCGCAGGGGGAGGAGGCACCAGGCCCAGGCCCGAAGGGCAGGAGGAGTGTGCGAGACACAGGCAGGGACAAGAGTGGGCCTGGTACAGGACATGCAAAGGTCCAGAGGTAGGAAAGGGCACAGAGCATTGAAGTATCTCATTGGTGTACCTGGGGCACAGAGTGGAGAGGAGCTCAAAGTGAACCAGATTTCAGGAGATACAGGTTTAGACAGGGCAAGTAGCAGCCCCCGCCTCCCCCCAGGCCTCGGCCTCCCAGTCTGCAGGGGAGCCCCAGCCTGGCATTCTGAGGGGACAGAGAAGACAGCGCTATGGCTATCACAAGGGCCGTATGACTTCAAGGGTGGGGGATACTACAGGCCAGGAAACAATCCCAAACCCCAGCCCTGGCTCCGCCCTGACTTCTGCAACGTCCAGAGCCCAGGCCCTGGATCTACACAGTACTTTTTTCTAGAAGCCTCATGTGTGCCTGGATCCATCCAGCCCTCCTCAGTCACCAAGGGCCACCCCTGACCTCCCATCTGGGGCTCCCCTCCTAAGTAAGGAAGAGAAAGAACCAAGAGTTGTCCGGCACCTGCTGAAGACCAACTCACTCACAAGTGTCCCGTTTTCCAGATGAGGAAACCGAGGTACAGATGGTTAGCAACGATGGCAGCCGGGACTGGGACGCACTTCGCGCGGCCTTGCCCGATAGCTCACCCTGCTCCAGGGATGGCGGGGCCTGCCGCCCCCCACCCCCAGCAATGACTGCCTCTCGGCCCCCATCACCTCCCCAAGTTCTCGCTCCCCACTCCTTTCTCAGCCAGGCCCCCGACCCCCGCTGCGGCCCCAGGACCTCTGGGCAGCCCCACCCCAACCTGCAGTAAGACCAGGGCATCATCGAAGAGCAGCACACGCTCCGCCCGTAGCGGGGTGACCGTCACAGGTATGTCCTGGCTGTCTTGCAGGAGTCTGCGAGCAGGGGTGCAGAGCACATCCTGGGGAGGAGGGCGGGGAGGCACAGGGCTCAGGCGCCCCTGTCCCCCACTCTAACCATCTCCCGGAGGCCCCCAGCTCTGTGACAACAGTGGGGCTCCAAGGTCTGGAGGGGGTGGGGGCAGCAAACTGTCTCAGAGCTTCGCTTTGAGGCCCGTCCCACCTCGAGCCACTGCCCCCGCCGAGCCCCCCACAACACTCACCGGGGCTCTGCGGTCCCTGCCTCTCGCTGGCGATTCTTGTCCCCTTTCTCTGTTCCCCTAATTCTCTACACTGGGTCCCAGGCCGGCCACACCCTCTCAGGGCACAGGGGGCTCCCCCGCCGACCCCGGTAGGGGCAGTGCGTGCCACAGTGGGTGGTGACATGAGGACGTGATCGCCGGGTGGCGTCTCAGGACAGAGTCAGTTCTGACTGCTTTTCCCCAGAGCCGGCTCACGGCCTGGCCCAGGAGGCACTCAGCAAGTGCCTGAGGACGGCTACACAGAGGGCCCTCACAGCCACCTGGCCCCTGCCTGATAAGAGTCCCCTTTCCTGACCCGCCCTGAGGCCTCAAACTCACTCTCAGCCGGCTGCTCAGGGTGTGCCAGAGGGCCTGCGTGGCGGTGGCCTGGTCCAGCGCCTGCCTCATGAAGGACTCTAGGTTCCCAAAGAGGGTGGCCGCGTGCACCACCAGCTCCCGAGTGGGGTGACGCTGCAGGGACACAGAGCAGCTGGTGAGTGGGGGACGGGGGTGGGGGTGGGGGTGGGGGCCTGTCAGAACCTTCCGCCACCCTGTGATGGTTGCCCCGGCCCTGGCCTGGCCCCAGCTGGTCAGAAGGTCTGGATCTAAGCCAAAGTTTGTCCTTTTCTCCCTGCCAGCCCTTCCTTGAGGGAGAGGCCAGCATGAAGGTGCTTCCAGAGGACCACTGGGTGACACCCCCCACCCCCCAAAGCTGGACCTGGGCCAGGTGTCCTCACACCCAGTACATGATTCTCCATCTGCTTCCCAGGTCTCTGCTAGCTCCACTACAGCAGGGCCATGTACCCCAGAACAGGGCCACGTCCCCAAAAGCATGGCTGTGTCTTTCTCAAGCCAGGGTTCCTGAGTCAGATGGGTCCCCTGAGCCAGGACCATTCCTCTCCTGCCCCGGCGTCCCTACAAGTGACAGGCCTATTGAGCAGCACCTGGTCGCCCGACCTCCCTGCTACCTACCTCCCCAACGGTGTCCCCGAGGCTCAGCAGGAGGAGCACGTACTGCTGCACATGATGGGCGAGCGGCTGGCGGAGCGCCTGGACCAGCGTTGTGCCCACGGAGGCCTCTGAGCTCACGCCCGACAGGAGCTGCCGCAGCGCCTTCCGCTGGCCCCGCCAGTACTCGCTGAGTGGAGGAAGGGCCACACGCCGCCTTCATCCCCCTCCTACGTTCTGTCCCTGCCACCATCCCCCACCCAAACCCAGCTAATGCCCCCATATCTCAGGAGCAGTCCCAGACCCCAAACCACTCTCATATCACAGGAACACGGTCGCCTGATTGGAGAAGATTCAACGACAATATCTCGGGGTGAAGAGATCATCGAGGACAACCATCCACCCTGAACAGGACGGCCCCTCCTTCCCCTTCCCAGGGTTGGCCTTGGCTAGTGGATATCTGGATTTGGCTCACAGCCTCCATAGACTTCCCCCCCCCCCACCTTCCGGTGTGGATCAGCGTGGAATTGTTAGAACCAGGAGTGTTCAGGATGAGTCATGGGCTGTGACACGGGCTGCTGTGGCCATGGGACTTCCCCAGCCTTCCCTCCCGGACACCCCCACCGACTCAGAGCCCCCACTCCCCCATCCCCGCAGCACCCTGTGCTCACCTCCTCTTCTTTGCTGCCTTCTGAAAGGCCTGCACCACCATGCAGCTAGTGTAGGCTTCGATGTACCTACAGACAGCACAGGAGACACCCTGCAGGCCCAGCCCACGGCCTCAGACCCAAGCCCCTGCCCTTCCGGGGTCCTCGGACCCCACTCACCGAGTCCCCGCAGCCCTGGCCCAACCAGATAATTCTAACTCAGTCTTTCCTCCCTGGGAGGCCCCAAGGCTCAGGTCTGGGGTGTCTGTGATTGTGCCAGGCTAAGGCCCCAGGCCCTGAGGCTGACCCACCCCAGACCGAACCCAAACCTAAACCTGACCCGGGGAGCCCTAGGCCCAGGACGATCCCCCGCCGTCCTCGCCGCCCGTACTCTACGTGCACCCGTAGAACGCGGTCGGCGCCGCACAACAACAGCAGGGATTCCAGCCCGGCGGAGTCCTGGTGGCACAGCCTCCTCCTCAGCGAGTGCAGGCTCTCCTCCGTCACCTCCCAGAGCTGCTGGGAGCACCTGTGTAGCTGCTGCAAGAGCCGCAGGCACTCTCTGCCCTGGGGGTCCGAGGGCTCTGGAGGAGGGGGGGCGGGGCAACCACGCTGTGAGGGGGCAGGGCCTCTCCGCCTCGAGGGGAGGGGCCCCCACAGCCCAGGAGCCTCGGCCAGGGTTCTGCATCCTCCTGGGGTCTTTGGCTCTGGATAGGAAGCTGACGTGGCCCCCTGGAGCTCACCAGGGACAGGCAGCCGGAGAGCCGGGCAGCACCCTTGAGGAGTAAGTGGGGCACATGTCCCCCCCCCCCCCCCAAGCAGGGACACCACGTACACTAACTCCCCCGAGTCTCTGGACTTCCTGGGGTCTGGGATGCTGGGTCTGTAAGGTCCTATGGTCCCCTCCCTCTCACAGATGAGTGGACAGAGCCCCTCAGTGGAAGGCACCTGACCAAGGTCACTTCACAAGTGAGACCCAAACTGGAAGTAGAAACTCAGCATCCTGCTTTCCAGCCGTGCCCTGGGTGAGAGCAGGCTGAGAATCCAGGCAGAGCATCAGGCCTGTGCCCTGGAAGAGGTGGGACTTTGACTCTATGTACAGCTGAGTCTGGGCTAGGGGTCCGTGGCCTGGCCCCTTGGGGTCCCTTTGAGAAGGGAGCAGCCAGCGACCAGAGGCGGAGCCCCAGTCCCGAGTGTCCCCACTCCCGTCTGAGGCTGAGCAGGCTGTGCGTGCCTCGAACAGTCTAACGAGCTAGGTCCCGGGGTCCCAGGATGGTTCCTGCGTCCCCCGCCCTCCCACTGCAGAGCTGAGACTCACCAGCCGTGAGCAGGGGCTGGAGGACGAGGCTGTTGATGCGGGCGAGGGTGGAGGAGAAGACCTCCTCCAGCCGCAGCAGGGCCTCCTCCTCAGGGCTGCACATGGCCAGAACGCTGGACTCGGGGCCTGCGAATGGGGCCCAGACCAGACAGAGGGCGCCAGCGAGAGCACGGTCAGTGCCACGCTCTCAGCCCACGGCCTCAGACCCGGGACTGCCCACAACAGAACGGAGTGGTGAGCGCGGGGCCGCCTCAGAGGGGAACGCCCGGACCAACCACTGACCCCTGCCCTGCTCTGCACCTGGGCCCAGCAGAGGGGGACCTGATGGAGAGGCAGTGAGGGCTCAGAACTGCCTAGGGAAACACCTCTTTTTAGCCCAAAAGGCAGGTGCTCCTCAAGCCCAGTTCTGGCCTGCTCATTCCCCTGCTCAAACATCCACCATGGCTCCCGAGGTTCAGAGTAATATCTAGTGGTGCTCTGACCTAGCTCCCCCTCCACAGAGTCTCTGGAAACAAGGACACGCTGTCAGAGGAACCCAGCTTTTTTCTCAAGGCCGTGGCTCAGGCCATGCAGATGGGCACAGTGAGAGCAAAGGATCATGGGCACAGTGAGAGCAAAGGATCACGGGCATGAGGGCCCAGGCTCCAGGCGTGGCCCACAAGAGTGGCCTACGTGGCCAGTGGAGGAGTTATGGAGGATCTCAGGGCAAGGGAGCGTGGTAGGACCCAACGTCAGACTTGGGGAGATGGATGTGGTGACAGCTGGAGAGGAGACGGGGCCCGGCAGTGGCAGAGTGAGGTCAGCAGGGGTGAGAGCCAGACCCTCCACGCCCCTCAACCTGGCTGACCCTGCTGTGCCCAGAGGAAAGAGGTAGGGGTTGTGGGGGCGGGCAGGTGGGCTTGAGTCTTTGGACTCCCCACCATGGAGTGACGGACCCACCAAGCAGGCAGAGAATCCCCTGAGAATGTGGCTCTCTGACGAGAGGGAGGGTCAGCAAGGGGCCTGGGCTCCAACCCACCCCCACAGCCGGGCCGCAGCCTCCAAACAGACACAGCGCTCTCCCACCAGAGCCGGGTGCCCTCACCGAGCAAACTTCATCTGCCCGAAGGACCAGACCACACATCTCAGGGTCTCTTAGCCTGAGACCCTCAGACTGCCTGTCCCTGGCTCTGACACTCAGAGGCTCTGCCGTTAGCTGACCTAGGTGGGGTGGGAGATATCATCGGGGTCGCCGGAATGGTGACACAGGTGGAGCCCCAGCGCCCTTTCCAGGCCCCTGACAAAACCTACAACTCCCAGGGAACAGGCTCTGGGGCAGCAGGGCGGGTGTCTCAGAACTCTGGCCAAGGGCCCAGGCCCCGGCATTCCTGCCCCACCTTTCCTGCTGCTGCTGCTTCAGGAGGGCGGGGCCTTGGGAGGGACCGACAGGAAGGGGAAGCGGCCAGCTGCCCAGCTGTGGCCTGCTCTCTCTGTGGGCCCCTGTGGCAGCCCCAGTACCTCCCCCCACCCCACCTGGGGCAGAGGGACAGGTGGCTCCACGTCAACTCAGGCAGATCCGCAGAGCTCAGCCGAGGGGTCAGGGGTACAGCAAGTGGGGCCCGTCCCCCCCCCCGACCCTCCCCCATAGCTCCAGAAACTGACAGAAGGGAAAGGCCCTTTGGGGGGTGGGGGTGACCTTTCCATCCTCAGTTGGCAGCCAGTCAGTAGGGGGTGTGAACTGAGAGGCGAGGACACTGGCTAAATAAAGGTGGAGGAAGAAGGTGCAGCCAGGACAGGAGGTGTGGACTAGGAACCAGATCAGGGCGGGTGGGGACCTGCAGTCGGTAGCTCGAGGCCGAGGGGCCCTGAACACCAGGCATCCCCCACACTCACACTGACCTGGGGTCCACCCCAGCCACGTTGCACCCCAGATAGAGCTCTCTGCCCCTCTCCACCTCAGGCGTCCCCCGCCCTTCGCTGGGGGGCTGGCAGCTACCCTTACCCTGGACCCATGGCCCATACCTCAGCTGCTCCCACAGGACCCCCTGCCAACCCCCTACCCACTGCTCAGTCCTGGCCATGCTTGTCCGGAGCCCTGCTCCCCTCTGGGCTTCAGTCACCACCTCTGCGAAATAGGGGTGCGTTTAGATCAGAGCTTTCAAACTATGTTGAGTCCTCCTTAGAAATGATAAACTGGTGTGGGGAGTTGCTCTGGGTGCAGAGACCTGGTCCTCAGCCTCCTTCACCGCTCAAAGCAGCCTAGGGACCCTCCGGATGAGTCTTACAGACCCAGACTGGCATTTACTCCAGGACCCTTCCAGATCTGTGGCTCCAAAGGGACGCCTACCTCTAAGGAACTGAGGTACACTGCTCAGAGAAAAGGCCAGAAGTTAAGCATGGCTGGCGAGGCAGTGGTGGGGAAGGCTGCGGCTGAGGTTGGGGATCTGGTCTGGTGGTGCCCAGGTCCCCGCTCCCCAGCTAGAGAGCTTGGGCCTTCATCCTGGAGGCAACCAAGAGAGTGAGAGCAGGGAGCAGACCACGCACGAGTATGCAGGAGTGTGTGTGTTTGGGGGTAGGGGGAGGTGCTGAGCCATAACGTGAGAGGGACCCAGCAGGAGTAACCCCTGCTCAAACCCATCACACCCCTAACCCACCGGGCTCTGGTCACGAGTATGGCCTCCATACCCTCTCCCTCCACCCAGTTCTAAGGTTCCTTAGTGTTAGGCTGCACATGAAGCACCTATGGAGAAACTGAGGCCGAGGAAGGCAAGAGAGGGCTGAGACGCTATCTGTAGAGCATGTGCACTGCTCAGACCCAGGCCTCTGGCGGCCGGTCCTGCCGGGTCACCTGAGTGAGGTGGTTCAGAAAGGCTGGGCGACTTGCCTCAGGGCACACAGCAAGTTCCCAGCAGGACCCAGCCTCCTACCTCCTCAGGCAGCCTGGGCGCTCACTGTGGGGCAGGGTGAGGACAGAACTGGCTAGTCTTGGCGTGCCCAGGTGAGTCAGCTGCCCTTCCCCTGTCGATCTAACCAGCCGCCAGACCTGCTGTCTCCCCTGCATTCCTGGCCTCTCTCCACGCCTGGTCGCTCTCAGGCAGGGTCACCGAAGCCTCCCTTGCCCTCTCCAAGACCTGGCCCCCCGAGCCCCTCAGGCCCCTGGGCCACACCCTGTCATGGCACCCACTCTGGTATTTCCTGGTGTGGACAAGCAAGGAAGTTTTGCTTGCTCTTGACGTTTTTTTCCTGGGCTGCCCCAGAGACCCCTAAAACAGCCCAGTGGTAGACACAGGACAGAGGAACTGCCCCAGGGTGGGGGTGCTCAACTGTCACAGCTGACCCCTCAGTCTCCACTTTGGCTTCTCCCCCCAGCACTCCTTCTTGGGCTCTCCATGCCTCTAAGCTTCTTGTCCTATACGCCCCCACCCCCAACCCTTCTCAGTCTCTGACAGCTTCCCTGCCCCTCCCTGCCTGGCACCCGCACAGTCACTGGAGTTTCCCAAACATGGGATCCTGTCCCAGCCACCAGGCATTGCCCATGCCGGTCTCACTGCAGGCGTCACCTCCTCCTGGCAGTCTCTCAGGCTGGATGGGGTCCGGGGGCGGTCCTCGCACCCCAGCCCGGGACCGATCCCCTGCGCGGTGCACGAACCCCGAGCGCTATCTCTGCGCTGCCCGTAATTCCGAGCCGGGTAACCGCGGGGCAGGGAGAACGAGGCTGCAAGGCCGAAGGGCCCTGGCACGGGGCGGGGCGGGGAATGGGGAACGGGGCCGGTGCCTTGGGACAAACTCAGACGGCCCCCATGTGAGCGCCGCCTGGGACCGAGGAGCCGTGGAGGGACGGCGACGCGGCGGCCCGAGGGGGCGCTAGGCGAAAGTCCCACCTGGAGTGAGGGGCAAGCGGGAGCACAGGAGCCCGCCCACAGACGCGCGACCTCCGCCCCGCCCTTACCTGCGCGGTGCCGGTGCCCAGAGCGGGGAGCGTCGCCGCGGCCGCTGGCTCCCCGCCGCCCGCACGCCGCCCCCTCCCCGCTGCCCCGGAGCCCGCCACGCCCACTGCCCCGCCCCTCGCCACGCCCCCACCGCCGGCCCCGCCCACCCCGGGTTGTTGCTCGAGGAAGCTGGGGCGTGAGCCGACCGACCGGCCTAGCGATCTACGCGACCCCCGCACCCCCGCCCGAGGTCTAGTCCTGAGGCCTTCCCTGGAGACCTCCGGGTCCGAAAGCTCCCGGGACCCAGTGGGAGTGGGAGGTAGGGGCCTGACCCCCTCCGCCGCCTTAAACACACACACACTCACTCACTCAGGCCCGGGCTCGCCTAGCTTCCCAGGAAGGGCTCCCAGGACCGCCCGGCAGTGTCCGGGAAGCGGCCTCGCTTCTTCGTCCTTGCGGGGCCTTCCCGGGCATCCGCCCCTATTCTGACCGCTCTGGGCCTGGCTGCAACCCCATGACCTCCTCCACCCGCACCGAATCCCAGAGGCCAGCACAAGCGCGGCGCCGGGTGGGCTCGAGAAACGTACCGAAAGTGGGGTAAACCGAGGCTGCCCCGCACCCCCTTGGGCCAGATGTGTATGGCCAGCGACCATTTCTTTCTGTGTGACCTTGAGGAAGTCCCCCTGCCCCCACTCCTGGTTCTCATCATGGCCCAGTAGAGCATGCAGCCTGCGCCGGTCTGCCGGTCTGCTCCAGGGCCTGTGACCTTGGAAAGGGTGGCGGCCTGTGACCTTGGAAAGGGTGGCGGAAGCCTAGTCCCAGGAGGGGGGGGGTGGGGGCCTGGGAGGACAATGGTTCAGCCTGTAACAAAGGATCCCGCTGTCTGCTGCCTGGTCCCCCTCCAGCCACCATGCCTATGCCCCCCCCCCCCCCATCACTTCCCACGGTACACGGGTTCCAGAGGATGACTGGAGTCATTTCCCCTTTCAGGGTTGACAACACTGAGGCCAACAGGCCCCATACGGACAGTGGAAGGGCAAAAAGGGTACCCCACCAACCCCATACTCAAATCTGAGGGGGTGGAAGTCAGGCCCCACCCTGCCAGGCTGAAGAAAGATCCCCAGTGGAGGGGGCACATGGCAGTTCAAGGGGATCCTTCTCAGATGAGCAGGGTCTTGGTGGGTCTGTGGGTCCTCTGGCACGTGGGTGTGGTCAAGCACGGGGTTTCTGGGGCTTGGGGGGAAGGGCCAAGGGCCATGGAGACATGGCCACATAGAGAGAGCAAGGTTGTCCAGGAGGGTGTGGTGAGCAAGGCAGGCAGGACAGAGCCCTGAGCAGGAGGAAGCAGATTCAGTGAGTGGTGTCTCTGCAGCAGCCCGTCCCCTCTTCGGGCCTCAGTGTCCTCATCTGTACCTACAGCTGAGGGAGGGCAGCGCTGGCTGGGCTCAAGCAGGAAGGGAAGGGCCCCCTCAGCTTCCTCCCCACAGCCCAGCCTTCCTGTTCGGCCACATCTAGGGGAATCGGAAAGCTGGGGGACATCTTCCCTTACCCCCCCCCCCCCACCGACCCCCAGAGTGGGTGACCTCACCAGCATTGCCAAGCCCGGTTTTACTATCTGCCAAGTGGGGCAAGACCTGCCAGGCCTCGCTCCCTCTCTCTCTCTCGGCCAGAGCCAAGTAATCTGTAGTCCCCTAGTAGTGCCCAAAGGACAGCCTCCACGGGGTCCACCCGCCCACACAGCCAAGGGCCCTTGCCCGATCCCACCGCAGATGTGCACACACACACCCACCCCACTCTCGCATGCCCTGCACACGTATGTGATTCCACAGTCACAGGAATGTGCGGCATGTACATTTACTTGTGCCACACAGACCCATCTACTATGAACACACTGGCAGGACTTCCAAGTTGCACAGCTCAGGAGGCAGCCCTGTACGTGGGCACGGGCAGACACTGTGCACATCCACATGGACACGGACTTACATACTGCTCCATGGAACACACACTAAGACTCACAGACACACAGAGAGGCAAGTGCAGAGTGTGCATGCACTCCTGTGCACACGAGAGCCTGGGACACGAGCGCATGCTTCTGTATACACAGGTCTCACCAGGCCCGGCCCAGCCCCAGAGCTATTCTGGGCCAGGCCTGGGGCCAACAAGGTCAGAGATTGCCAGCTCCCAGCAGGCCCCAGCCACCGCGTCTCAGGCCTAGACAGCCCAGCCCCCACTCTCAGCCCAGGCCAAGTCCAAGATATCCTGGATCCCAGCCTGGCTCCGTGGCTGGGAAGATACCTACTCCCGACCCTCTGCTTCCCCAGAGCTGAGCCTTGAGCCCTGGCATTTCTGGCTCCAGGAGAGAAGTGTTCACAGGTTCCCCTAGCCACTGTCGACTGCACTGCCCATGGCTTCCAATCCAGCGGTCCTAGAGACTGGACTGGGCCCCTACAGGAAACCCACAGGAGCTAAAAATAGCATCCGAGGGACAAACAGGGTTCCGCAGGCCAAGCATTCATGCCACCATGCATGGAGGGGACACTGTCTTCCAGGGGAATGAGGCTGGGGAATCTGGGCACCTAGAGCTCTGCCACCCCAGACCTGATGGGCCTTACTGGTAGTAGGGTGCAAGAGAATACAGGGACCTCATAAGAAATAGAAAAAGTGGGGCATCTGGGTGGCTCCGTCTGTTGAGCATCCGACTTCGGCTCAGGTCACGATCTCACAGTTGGTGAGTTCGAGCCCCGCATTGGGCTCTGTGCTGACAGCTCAGAGCCTGGAGCCTGCTTCGGATGCTGTGTCTCCCTCTCTCTCTGCCCTTCCCCTGCTCACGCTCTTCTCTCTCTCAAAAATAAATAAACATGAAAAAATTAAAAAAAAAAAAAAGAAATAGAGAAAGTACTGGACAGGAGACAGAGGCCTGGGTTAGGGGCCACAGATTGAGTTTGAGGCCTCAGTTCCTGTGTGACCTTATGCAGGGCACAACCCCTCTCTGGCCCTCAATTCCTCATAAGTCCACAGAGAAGAGGAAGAAAAGCCTTCGAAGATGGAAAAGGCTTTAGCTTCAAGGATGTTTCGCTCACCATGGTATTTCACCTTTTGGAGAATTGGAAAAAACACCAATGTTTGACAACAGGGAATTGAGACAATACCCACAACAATCATAACGACTAGCATTTCCTGAAGGCTTGTGATGCACAGGTGCTGTGATACCATAGTTACACCCATTTTGCAGATGAGGGATTGAAGCTCAGAGAGGTTCAATCTGAGGTCTGAAAGCTGTCGATGTGATCATGCCCCAGGAGTCTTAGTTTTAGGCTTCAGTACCTTTAGAAGTTATAAAGTTTAAAGCTACAAATCTATAGGAAACCTAATTTGAAAGTTTCATTTCTTAAAATTTCTTCGTGCTCATTTAGTTTTGTGAATTGGGGATAATAACTTCAGTTTTGTTCAGTCAACTTTCGCCGCCTTCAGAGAGCGAAAAAGGAAATTTAAATCATTTTTCCTAGCAGGGAAAGCTAGCAACTCAGCACTCCATAATCCTTAGTTCAATATAATCCTCCTAACAGCCCTTTGATGAAAGTCTTGCCCTCTCCATTCCGTAGACGAGAAGTTCAAAGCAGAGAGGGGTAACGGCTTGCCCACGGCCACTGTCAGGCCCACTAACCTCAGCCTAGTCCAGCCAAGGCCTCTCTGACCCTGTGTCCCAAGGGTGACTTCCCTGGGTGGTCAGTGCGGCTTTCCCTAGCCTGGCCCATGACAGAGGCATGAGGAAGCAGACGCTTCAGCAAGTCATTTGGGCTTTAATAGAATCCCTATTTGCCTGGCTGGGGCAAGCCTGGGGAGGATGGGGTGGCCCAGCCCACTGAGACCCCAGACTTTGCCACTTACTGTTGAGGATCCCTCAGGCCAGCTGTCCTTTGCCAGTGGCTCTCTTGTTTCCCTGCCCGCCTGTGATTTCCCACCCCTGTCACCTGTGGGTGTCCATGGCTGGCCCTCTGCTCTCTGCTGTAGCTCTCACCTTGGCCCTTGCCCATCTGCTGCACCTCCAGGCAGGAGCCCTACGAGGCTCTGAATCTACAGGGTCAGGAAGGAAGGAAGGAAGGAAGGAAGGAAGGAAGGGAGGGAGGAAGGAAGGGAGGGAGGGAGGGAGGGAGGGAGGGAGGAAGGAAGGAAGGAAGAAAGGGAGGGAGGGTGGGAAGAAGGAAGGGAGGGAGGGAGGAGGGAAGGAGGAAGGGAGGGAGGAAGGGAGGGAGGAAGGAGAGAGGGAGGAAGGCAGGGAAGAAGGAAGGGAGGGAGGGAGGGGTGGAAGGAGAAGTGAGAGAAAGGATGGACCAGAGGAGTCTCCCCACCCCAGACCACCCTCCTCCTCCTCCTCCTCCTCCTCCTCCTCCTCCTCCTCTTCATCCTCCTCCTCCTCTTCATCCTCCTCCAAAGCCCTCTGGGTCTCCACAGCTTCTCAGACCCTCCATTGCTCCATCCCTGGGTTGTCAAGGCTCATCCTGGGGTCAGGACCAGAGTACATGTGGGCCAGGTTCAGTACGAGGTCAGGATCATGGCTCAGACTGGAGTAAGAATTGGGGATCAGACTGGGGCAGAGGCTCAAGGTCAGCCAGAGTCAGAAAATGGTCCTCCAGCCCTTCCAGGGGGAGTCGTCCCAGTCCCGTGGGGCAGCAGGTGCTGGCTTCTTCAGGAACCTTCCATAGCACCCGGAACTAGCAACTCTGACCATACCATCCCCTGGTCCCCAACCCCCACTCTAGCTCTGGTGTCCAGAGTGACCAGAGCCATTTCTGGGCAGGAAGCCAGCCCAGAAAACCCAGGACATCCCTGAGCGCCTGTCACTATGGCAACCTGCCTGCCATACCGTCCCCCCACCCCCACCCCCACCCCCTCCGCCAGCCTGGGTCCAGCAGGGTTTTTCAAATTCAGAACGTCAGACTGGGAAGGGCCTCCCAGATCAGCAGATTCTAACTCCTCCCCTTGCCCCAGATGGAGAAACTGAGGCCCAAGTGGGGCAGGGGAGCTGGGGCCTGTTGTTCAAGGACCTGACCCCAGCCTGTCACTCTCACTCCTCTCTGCCCGGCTGGATCGGGTTAGGGGAGGGAGACCTGGACTCGGATCCACCGGGAGGGGGGCGGGCCCTCCATCCGCGGTGATGTGGGGGCGGGCGGCAGGGAACCAGACACCGACGATGAATAAATGATGCCCACTCGCCGCCTGCGACCAGATCGTCACCGCGAGCGCCGGCTGCCTGGCGGGGCAGTCACCGGGCCAACCGCGCCCGGCCCCCCGCGTCGCTGGCTCCCCCCACCTGCGGCCTCGCCCGCCCGGAGCCTCGGGGCGCGAAGATGGCCGGGCAGCAGCGAGGCGCGGGGCCCCTGTGGGCGCTGGGCGGCGTCGCGCTGGGGGTCTGCCTCGCGGGGGCCGCCGGGCAGCTGGTGGAGGTGAGGCGGGGCGGCGTGAGGGGCTCGGGGAGGCTGTGACCGCGTGGCAGAGGGCTGGGGACGCCCTTCTGCCTTGGGAGCTGCCTTTTTCCCTTCCTCCTGCCCTCGGGGACCTGGATTAATGGGGGGACCCCCCCCCCCCCGGGGGGCGTCCAGGGGGGGGGGGGGGGGGGGGACTCAGCCCCCAATCTTAGGGTCCCTGGTCTAATGGGAGGGCACAGCCCCTGACTTCAGGAACATTAGTCGGGTGGGGGAGACTCACCCTGATCATAAGGATTCCAAGTCTGACTGGGGATACAGCCTTGCTCAGTCGCTGGGGGACACAGCCCTTATCCTCTTGCCTTTGTCCTAATGAGGGCGGGGGGTGGGGGGGGGGGGGGTGTAGGGAGAGGCATGATCTTTGGTTTCAGTGACCTCTATCTAGTCTGATAGGGGAGATCTAGTCCCTGATCCTAGGGTCTGCCAGAGGAAAGAGCTTCTGCCTCCAGAGATCCTTCAGGGTCCCCTGCCTAATGGGGGAGACATAGCCTTAGGAAGCAGGCGAGGGCATTCCAAGCTGGAGGGTAGGGGCAGGAAGAGGAGGAGACCCTTTACAGAGCAGCGGTGTGTTGAGTTCAATTCCATGTGGAGCACTTGGCCCTGGAGGGGAGAGGCAGGCAGGCCAGGACCCAGGGACTCACTCGGGGGTCTTACTTGGTCCTGGTGATAATGGAGAGTTGGCAAAGGTCTCTGAGCAGGGGAGAGTTGTGATGGGTCCTGGTGTGGAAGGAGGAGGGTAAGTTGGGAGAGGGCGCACGGCTGAGAGAACTGCGGGGAGGTGCCGTGCCGCCCAGCAAAAGGGAAGGAGGACAGCCCGGGGGGGTTCGGGAGCTCAGCTGGGGCCAGGCAGGGCGGGGAAGGCAAGAATCGGGGCCACCTGCAGCCTCCCTGGCCCCTCCGTACCCCATTCTTGCTGAGCTGAGCAGGGGAGCCAAAGAGGCAGAGCAGACCCAGAATTCTGAAACACGAGGCCAGAGGGAGAAGGCCCAAGAGGCAGGGCCAGGGAGGAGTGGGGGGTTAGAGCCTGTGCAGGCAGAAGCAGAGAGGAGAGGCCAGAAAGACAGAAAGGCAGGAGTCAGCAAGGTGCCCAGGAGAGCCCTCGGGGGCAGGTGCCAGGAGACAGGATGGAGAGGGAGGACAGAGCCTTATCCTGAGGGTCTAAGAAGACACAGCCCTGAATCTGAGGGTCCGAGGGACATGAAGACAGAGCCCTATACCCCGATACTAGCCTGTCCCTGCTGCAGACCAGGGGGTGTGATCAAAATGCTGGGCTGGAGTCGGATGTCAGCTCCAGTGTCCCTGTAAGGGGAGCCAGGCTGGCTTGGGCCCCGCAGAGTGTACCCCTTAGTGGCTGCCCTGAGGCCTCCGGTGCAGAGCTGAGCTGGCCTGGGTGTGGCAGAAGACTGAGGGTGGGTGTTGCATCACTTCTGAGCCAAGGACTCTTCCCCTCAGCCCCCAGGAGCACATCTTCTGCCGGCTCATCAAGGAAAATTGCATTTGGAGTCCATCTGCCTGCCATCTGCCTACAGCCTGAGCAAGGGCCTGGCTGAGCCCAGGGGACCCAGGGAAGCACCAGAGAGATGGGGAGGGCTGAGTCCACGGTACCACCCACCACGATCCCTACAGCCATCATCCTCCATCTGATGGAGGCCGGAGCTCCCAAGCTTTAGAGTTCAGACCCCCCAGCAGTGCCCACCACGAGGAGGTGCCCCACTCTTACGTGTTACCCTCTACCTGAGATCCCTATCAGGGAGAGATCGTAAGCTCAATTCCACCCAGAACAACGCTGGAACAAGGTGTCAGAAGTGGGCTCTCAGCTTCCCCGGGCTCAGAATCCAAGATCTCTTCTCTGGACCTCGGAGTCTTCCAGCCACACAGCCCAGCCAGGCCAGACACACTGAGCCTTAGGACCCCGGCCCTGACTCTACAGACAATATGTCTGACCACACGCTCGTACTCCAACCACACGTGTGCCCCGTACCCACAACTATGTGCCCAAACCCTATGCGCTCCAACCCACACACATGTGCCCTGAACCCCCAGATGTGCCTGACCCCACACACATGTGTCTGACCCTGCAAACGGATCCAGGCCCCTGGGAGGATGCTGAGGAGGGTTATCTTCTTGTCAATTTTCCCACTCTACTTGGGTAGAGAGAGCTTCCCAGAGAACCTTGGAACCACCCCACGTTTAAGTTACAGATGGAGAAACTGAGGCCTAGAGGAAAGGAAACTCCCACCCCAGTTTACCCTGGTTAAGAGAAAAAAGCTGAGGAATCATGTATCAGTCCCAAGCACAGAGATGCCCTGTGTTACCTGGGACAGGTTGCTGATCCTCTCTGAGTGTCCCCAAACATGCCGAAGGGTGGTGTTCATTAGATGAGGAACTTGTGGTAGGTGCCAATCCATGCTCATGTACCAGGGGAAAGACTGGACGGATGGTTGAGTTGTGAGTTGCCTTTCCTTCCCAGAGAGCCAGAAAGGACTCCTCAGGTCGGTCCATATTCAGTTAATCAGGAGACAATGAATTCCACAGATGCCCCAGGGTCCTCTCTCCCTCTAAACGCTAACCGCCTCCCCCCTCCATCCCTCAGCCAAACTTGGTGACAGAGATAGGGTCATATCCCTCTCGGCCCCTTAGGTCAGGGAGAGGTCCTGCCTAGACCCACTAGGACAGGGCTATGTCCCCCAGGGCAGGGCCTTGTTCCCCTAGACCCCCAGGGCAGGGCTGTGTCCCCTCAGTACCCCAGGGCAGGGCCGTGTCCCTAGACACCCAGGGCAGGGCTGTGTCCCACTGGGAAGGTGGGAGGTGGCCTGCTAAGCTCTGCACAGGCTTGTTCCAGTCATGCTTTTAGCTTTCGGCCTCTAGGTGTCGCTGCCTCATTGCAGACAATTTATCTGGTCCTGTCCCAGGAGACTCTGGCCTATCCTTCTGGTCAGAAGAGGTGACTCTGGCAGGATAGGTGACTGTTGAGGTCACCTGGTGGGGGTCCTGGCCAGACAGCCGAGCCACGGGCCCTGAGTCCAGCTTCACAACCCACCCCACACCGAGGGTGCTTGAGAGCAAAGTCCCCCAGGGCAGCACAGGCCTTGCCTTGTCTCTGGCCTTGGTCCTGAGACCCCATCTGCCTGTGGGGCCCAGGACTGGAGCAGGAAGAGACCAGCAGGCTGCCGGAAGGGGCCTTGAACCTCATTGGGACAAGCCATCCACCTTTGACCCTTCAGGCCTTGGTGTCCTCAAGCATCCCAAGTACCCTTGTACTCCAGGTCCCTGGCTCCATGGTTCTGGAGCTGCTTTCTTCCCTTGCTCTAAATCCGGAACTTCCCAAGGTCTAGGACGTTGACTGTGAATGTCGAAGACTCTAGATTCTAGGAGATTCCAAAACACTTGCGCTGAGTCCTTGCTGAAACCTGGGCCTCTCTCGGCCCAGCCCCAGCCCCCGGCCTCTGCCTGGCTCATTCTTCTCTCTCCTGACCTGCAGCCCAGCACGGCCCCGCCCAAGCCCAAGCCGCCCCCATTGACCAAGGAGACCGTGGTGTTCTGGGACATGCGCCTCTGGCACGTGGTGGGCATCTTCTCGCTCTTCGTGTTGTCCATCAGTGAGTAGCTGCTCCCCGCCCTCTACCACCCCACGCCACCCCCTGCACCCCGCCCCCGGCGCCACCCCCAGGGGCTCAGAGCAGCAATTCCGGGCAGTACAAGCAGGCCAGTCGCCCGCAGGAGGCCCACTGTGGTTTCTGGCACCTCCTGATCTACACAAAGTCCCTGTGGAGGGCTGACAGGCTGGTGGTGACCTGAAGTATTCTGCCCAACTGGGACACAGCCACATGGCAATTACGGTAATTACAGGGGACTCCACTGAACCAGGATGAGGACGTGTCATTTTTCCCTATCGCTGGCCTCCTGATGCTTCTCCTGCTGTTTGGCCAGGCTTAAAGGGCCCACACCCAGAAGCCCCAGCAAGGCCATCCTTGGCCGCAGCCCAGCCTGGAGGCTCCCCAGACACCCGGCAGATGTGGCTCCCAGGCTGCAAACCCTGCCTTGTCAGATCCCGTCCCCCTGGAATGACCCACACCCGCCTCCGTTAAGAGCAAGGGACCCCTTCCTCTCCTGGGACTGAGTTGCTTGACTCCAGCTCGCAACAGAGATGGGCTTGGCGTGCCCCCTTCGGCCCTTCCAGAGCAGGGGTCTGGAGTTGGAGAAAGAGGGCAGAGAAATGTCGGTGGATAGGGAGACCACCAGGGTGCAAAGCAGAGTCCGACGAAGGTTCCTACACGTCAGAGGTTTGGGGGAGACGCAGGCAACGAAGGGACAGAAAACCCCCTCGCCCTGCACAAGCTTCATGGAGGAGGGTCCTCTCCGCTGCGGATGCGTGTGGGGACGCATGCGGTTTGGCTGGGTAGGCTGCCCCCCCAAGAATTCCAGGCAGAGGGCATGGTGCGGGCAGAGCAGGGACTGAATGGCCTCCACACAAGGTCTCAGGTGACCCCTAGAGGACTTTTACTGTGTGCCCCCCAAGTCGGATAAGTTCGAGCTGGAGCTGGCTCAGGATGAGGTCCCCTGGAGGGCAGCGCCACAGCAGAGGGCCCACCCAGATGTGAGGACTCTGAGGGAGACAGGGACATATGATTTGCATCTGTTTCTCCTGGCACCAGAAAGGCCCTCCTTATGGGAAAGTCTCCACGCACACCCCCACCACCATTTCTTCATGGCTGGGGTGGGAGCAGGATCTGAGCAAGGGGCTG
Organism: Herpailurus yagouaroundi; assembly: GCF_014898765.1. NCBI lineage: Eukaryota > Metazoa > Chordata > Mammalia > Carnivora > Felidae > Herpailurus > Herpailurus yagouaroundi. Next base: position 5,166,632 of record NW_024412424.1, read on the forward strand.
CATTTCATTCCTAGCCCAGGTGAGAATCAGTCAGGCGTCTCTCTGGAGGCCCTACTGACACACCGTTGTGGCTACAGCCCCAGCCCAGGTGCTCAGAGAGGAAACTGTGCCCCCCAGCCCGCAGCACCAAGAGCATCTGCCCATAAGGAGCAGTTCAGGGTGCGTGTCCAGGGAGCAGCTCCGGGGCACTCCACGGAGCAGGGGTGAAGGCACTGAGGGGCCTCTAAACACAGAACGGCCTCTCCAGACTCTGCTGGGCCCCGGACAGTGGAGGTGCCCAGGGCCACACAAGAAAGTTGCAATGACAGACCCGAAGAGGGGCTTGGACATGAAGCACGCAGACCAGCCCCTACTCCTCACCCTGCTTCCTAGGAAAGAGGAAGGGAGAGTAAGGGAGAGTCCCAAAGTCTTCTGAGCAGCAGGGCACCACTTGTTACCTTCCATGCAGGGCTCCATGCAGGGCCCTAGGGAGTAGGGATGGCATCTCCCGGAGAGGAAACCTCTTTCCTGCTTTCCCGGCTGCTTGGGCCCAGAACCTCGTGCAGAGGGGCTGGGGTTGGGTGGGGGTGCCTCTGGGGGTCCTTCCAGCCTGGGGACTCACATTCCAAGCCCCTGCCTGGGCCCTGGGACTCGATCCAAAACACATGGTTTTTTTCCCTTCGTTGAAGAGAAGTGACTGGGCCAGGCTGGGTGGGGCAGGCAAGGGGCGGTGTGTGGGCCCTGCTCCAGCTGCCAATGGCTGAGCTCCCTTCAAAGCTGAGGCCTCATAGAGCCTGGGACCAGCCTCTGTGGAGAACCTGAGTAAGCACGGTCAGAGGACGTGCCTGGTGGGGTGGCTGGAAGAGACGGCCCAAGCCGGTAGGACTAGGGCCATAGGCCTACACACAAGGGTCTGGAGAAGACCAGAACCCAGCTCTCCGGATAAGAAAGGTTTGCCGTTTACCCCTGGACAGCAAGGTACAGACCTACTGCTGGGGCCTCGTGCAGCCCCCCAGAGTGCCCGGATGCTGTTAGCTCCCCCTACCCACCCATTCGGGAGTCTAGTTCTGTCCTCAGCAGCAAAGGCTTCGAGGCCATCTCATGCATGTATGCATTCCTTCCTTCCTTCCTTGTTTTTCATTCCATGAACCTGGGGGAGACTTAGCGGGGCCACGATATTTGGCTGAAAGAGTCACACCAGTTGACTCCAAAGGGTGCTCCAGCCCTGGCTACATTGGTCTGATGCATCTTCCCTAAAATAGGCCTGGCTTGTCCCGCTTGGCCGTCCTGCCCCCAGGAGTCTGCCAGGAAGTTATGTCTTGTCATCTGATTTATAATAGGAAGCAGCCCCGTCCCCTCCCCTGAGGCTGGGGCCAAGGTGGTCAGACTGTGGGGCCTTAGAAAAATAAACTCAGTCCAGCCGGGCCCTGGCAGCCCAGCACTGCCCTGCCCATCACTAGACAGTCCAGCTTCGTTCCCTGGCCCAGCTCGCGTGGGCACAGCTGCCCTGAGCCGGAAAACCGCTCCTGGAATAACTGTGGGAGGTGAACGCCCCAGGGCAGGGTCTGTACCCTCTCGTGGGCTCTCGTGGGCTCTCACGGCCAAGAGGAGCTCAGGCTTGTCCTCAGGGGGGTTGAGGAGGACACAGCTACGTCCTCCAGTGTCTGAGGTCCTCTCAGGAGCCTGGGGAGGAAAACCTAGGAATTACTAGGAGCTGAGAGACCTGGGTGGGAACACAGGACAGCCTCCAGGTAGCTGTAGCGTGAGTCACCGTGCAGTCCTCTGCCCTGCCCTCCAGGGGCCTCCATCGAGTCAGAAACTGAGACCAGTGACATGATTTAGGATCCAGGGCAAAACGAAAGTATGAGACCCCTTGTTCACAAATTGCTAAGAACATTGACGGCAGAGCATTAAGCCAAGCGCGAGGCCCTTCCAAGAGCGGGCCCCCGTGTGAAGCCAGTCCTGCTCTGGAAATTGCTGAGCTGACCTCGGAAATCCCAGAGCCCACAGGGGTTCTGTCCAAACACAGAGCCTTCTGCCAGAGTCTCTTGGGTGAGACACATTTAGGTAGATGAAGGCAGGTCTGCAATGTGGGCACCATTCCTGGGGTGTCTGAGCTCCAGCCTCGGCCAGGCCTGCTCTGTCGTCCCTACAGTTATCACTCTGTGCTGTGTCTTCAACTGCCGTGTGCCACGGACCCGGAAGGAGATCGAAGCCCGGTACCTGCAGCGAAAGGCAGCCAAGATGTACACGGACAAACTGGAGACTGTGCCGCCCCTCAACGAGCTCACAGAAATCCCCGGAGGTGAGCAGACCGGGGAGGGGCCCCCAGCTGCACCACCGCCTGTCCCTGCCGAGCCAGCCAGACCCTCAGTCCTGCCACCAAGAGTGGCCCTGCTCCCCGCCTCTGCCCCAAACCTGTCCCTGGAGACCAGAGCACAGAAATGGGCCCGAGTGAGAGAGACCCAGAGGCAAGTAACACCCGGAGTTCTTCTGCAGGCAGGAGAAGTTCGGTAGGAAGGAAGAAGTGAAGGGCTGGATGTGGGAGGCTCTGGTGGGGGCCCTAGGACCCTGCCTCACTCCTGCTACCTGCCTTTCCTCTACCCCACAGAGGATAAGAAGAAGAAGAAGAAGGATAGTGTGGACACAGTGGCCATCAAGGTAGAGGAGGATGAAAAGAATGAGGCCAAGAAGAAGAAAGGAGAAAAATGAGAAGGGCTTCCTGGAGGTGGCAGCTGGGGCTGGATAGCCCTGGGGCTCAAGTCCAGGCCAGGGTCCAGGCACCTCGGACTCCAAGCTCACACGTGGACCACAGAGGTTGCAGAACACCCTCTTCTCAGCTCCGACAGGGTGGCTGAGGCCCCATCGTTACGGCCCGTCAGGGGCAGAGACAGGACTGCCTCAGGTGTCCTGCCTCCCGGCATGGACTCAGCTCCTGTCGCCTCACCCATGTGGCTGTTCAGCCAACGTGGTCTCTGGCCACTGTTGCCCTGCAGATCCAGATCACACCCACCCGGACGTGCCTCTGTCCCTTCCGTCAGGAACAGCAGTGGCTCTACAGGGTTGACGGGAAGCAGTTTCCTCTCTCCGAAGGGGATGGCCAAACTGGATGGGCTGCAGTGTGAGGCCATGCCCAGAACAGCCACAAGGAGGCAGAGGGTGTCTGGGGGAAGCTTCAGCTCTCAGACCTGGCTAGACAGCAGCCCTGGTGGCCAGAAAACTGTTCTAGGCCCCATGGGGGTGCTGGCCAGGATGGTGAACAGAGAGGCCCAGAGGCAGGGGCTCCAGCCCAGCAGATACCCTGTGCCGAGCAACTGCGATGGAGTGGAGGCTGCTGGGGGCCTGAGCGGAAGGCCTGGGGGCTCAGGGCTGGGAGCTGCAGGGCTGGGTCAGGGGTGCAGAAGGCTGAGACCAGCAGGCCAAAGGGAGAGGGGAAGAAAGCTGGTACTTGGGCTCCATCTTGGGGATCCAGGGAATCAAGAAGCCCAGGGGAGGTTTGGGCCATGCTGGCGGTCCCTTCTCTGTGGTGGCGGTGGGGAGGGGGTGTCAGGGCCCTAGGGGATCATCGCAGAGGGCAGTTAGGGGCCGGCCACCCCCCCCGCTTGTGAAACAGAACAGCACACAGCTTCCTCCTCTACCATCTCAGCTCTCATGCCTCAAAACATCACTGCTGTCCCGAAGGGGAAGGCCCAAATACCACCTAGAGACTGAATCTTTGGGGACGGGACACTCAGAGGGGCTTCCAGATGGCAGCGAACCTCTGCTGAGGCGCTCAGGTCTGAGCCTGCAAACCAGAGGCTCCTGAGCTGGGGAAGCTGCTGGAAAATCTCTCGCTGCCTCGGCAGCCTGCAGACACTTGTAAATAAAGCTGAGTGCCTTCTCGTACCCGAGTGACCTGAGATGACCCCTCGGGACGCCCTATCCCTGAAGCATTTATGTGCAGGGTGACGTGGCAGTGACGGGTGGCACCGGCCAGGCTGAAGCTCCCTCCCCTGACTATTCTCCCAGGCTGAGTTAGGATGAGCTGGAGGGAGAGGTGGAGGCCGAGAGAGGCAGAGGGACAGCCGCAGCCAGCTGGGCATTAAAATGGGGGAGGAAGCCGCCCGCTCTCCGCTCCCCTCCCCTCCACTTTGTGGCTTTCAGTAGGCCTTCCGTGGCCTGAGCCTTGTGCTGGGGACACGGAGGAGTCAAATCTGGATTCTGACCTACAGCTGGATCACTGTTCTACAAGAAGACGCGAGTCTACAGGCAGACACGAGTCACGGAGCAGCGAGGGGGCAGAGAAATTGCAGAGGACCCGCTGTGGGCGCTGAGAGTTCAGTCCGCCAGGCAGGAACACTGACTCTGCCCTCAGGGTCCAGCCTTATGGGCTTCTCATACAGCAGGTTCAGGCTGTGGCAAAGGTCATTAGACCCATACAGGCCAGGGCCCTCCTGTGTGGCCCAGGCAACAGAGGCCCAGAGGAGCAGGGGCCACTTGAAGTCAAACAGAGAACCAGCTGGTAAAGCCTCGGGGGTCCAGGCCTGAGCTCCATCTGCCCTGCCAGCTGCTCCCTGGCCTCTGCCCCGGGGTGTCCGCTGCTCTTTTATGGACAGGCATGGCTGCTGGCGGATAATGTCTGGTCCCAGTGGGCACCTGCCCCAGTCTCTAGGCAGGGGGCGGGGCCGGACGATCAGAGTTCACTATGGTGCTTCAGGACAATGACAGGGTGTGTTCCAGCCACCAAAGTCAAGCAAAGTATCACAGAAAAGAACACACTCACCTGCGGGGCCCAGACAGAGCTGCACCTTTACCCCAGCCTCACTCTGCGTCCTGGCAGCCCAGCTTGAGCCCGGACAGAACACTCTAGGCCATCCATCACCCCAGCATCATCCCTATACACTCCCACCTTCTGCAAGAGCCACCCCAAACCTAGAGATGGAGGCAGACCCGGGGGGGGGGGGGCTCTGCGCTTTTCAATAGAGACGGTCTGGAGTCCCCCCATGAAACCCCCGTGTGGCTTGCTCACCTCCCGCTCGAGCGCACCCAGGAAGGAGGAGGCTTGTGGAAGAAAAGTGTTTAATTGAGCAGCCCATCTCTGCCCCACTTTGCGGGGCTGGGAGAGCTACACCTGCAGCCTTCTGGGCTCAGAGGGGGAGGACGGCACCCCCCCAGGGACGGCACAAGGGTGTCAGAGGGCAACGAGGAGGCTGAGGGGCAGTGCTAGCACCAGGAGCAGGGCCCTGGACGGGGCTGGCAGGGCCTGCCCATTGACGCGTTCCCAGATCCAGTGACGGTAGGAGGTGACCTGTAGGTAGATGGGCGGGGCCTTGCTCTTTTCGCAACCTGGGCCCCAGCTCACCAGTCCCACCAGGTACCACGTGGTGTCCACAGGACAGACCAGGGGCTCACCGCTTATCTCCTGTGGGGAGGGGTGGCGGAACAAAAAGGGTCAGGGGAGCCAGGTGTGGCTGGAGGGAGACCTGCCCCAGCTCAAGGACAAGCAGGGACCTCGCAGCACATCTCTCCCACAGCCCCCCACCGCCCTGCCCGGGGGGTGCCCTCGAGATCCAGACTCAGGAGACCCTCCCTCAGAGGGGTTCATCTCCCCTCTCTCATGCCAGGTCCCGACCCCCCGTCTTCCCACCGCCCCCCCTTCTCTCTCACCCCTCCCTCCGTGCTCCTGTCCCTTCCCCTTCCAGCCCCGCTGCCCTGCACCCCAGCACCCCTCCTGGCCATGCACCCTTGGAGGTGAGGGAGCACGAAGAGGAGCACTCACATAGCAGAAGTGTTCCCTGTCGGAGTCCTCGGCACAAACCATCTGGGAGTCCACGATCTGGACCATAGAGGGGACTTTGGAAAACTTGTGGTAGAACTGGTTGCATTTTTTGTTGCTCAGGATGGTGACCTCCTTCTCCTGAATGGTCCGGAACTGGGGCCACATGCCTGTGGGGCAGGCCCCCCCCCAGCTCAGGCTTGGTGCTCTCACGGCTGCAAGCCTGGCGGCCCTCCTCCCTGCTCCTGGCCGCTCCACCAACCTCTCAAATGGCCCCCCATGGACAGCTTGGAACAGGCTGCCCTCAGTCTGGCCTTGCTGGGTCTGCTCTCACCCCGGCAGAGTCCAGTCCGCGGGGTCCGTTCCTGCCTCAGCGGCTTGGCTTCTGACCCTTCTGCTCCCGAGGCCTGCCCGGCCCCACGCCGGTCCAACTCTCCGCTTTGCTCAAGCCCTCCCCAAAGGCCTCTTCTGCCCTCACTAGCCCAGACCCCCCCTCTGTGGGCCCCAGGCACTGTGTGCTTCTCTCTCTCCTCCTCCTCCTCCCCCTCCTCCCTCTCACCAGTGTGTCTTTGTCTCTAGCCAGGAGGCCCTGGGGGACAGACTTCCAACCATCCCCAGCCGTTCCCCAGATAGGCCACAGGCAGGAAAGACAAACAGCCACCCCCACCCCCAGGGTGGAGCTGCTCTTTTTAGGCAAGTCGGCTCGGTGAAGCCACAGGCAAGAGCACCTCTCTTGTGAAAAAGAGGAGCTCCCTAAATGGACTGGGCACTCGTCAGACTCCTAAAGAAATGCCCCCTGGGGGGGCCTGGGATGACAGGCTGCTCTTCGGGCCTTGCTCCATCCCTTGGGGGGACAAAGGGATTGAGGCCCACTGGGGGCAGGAGGCAGCCACACGTGGATTCTGAGTGACTCCCAGCCTTTGGGTGCGGACTGCCCTTAACCAACCATGTGAGGCGTCAGGGGATCTTTTTACAGAACCTCGTTCATGGCACTGCAAGATGTCCTGCTTCAAGTCCTGATGTCCTACGACTGCGTGCAGTCAGCAAGATATTACTCTCCACTCCCTCTGCCTTCAAGGAAGTCCTGTTTACATGCCCCGGCCTGGGGCGGGGGGTTCATGGGCACTCTGGGGCCTCTAAGGCCTGAACGGCCACGGAGCACTCACTGCCGAGACCCCCAAGGGGAAGGAGGTGAGAGCCGGACAAGAAGATGTCTCAGACCCGGGCCTGCACCTGGGTCCTCTCCCACACGCTCCCCACCCACCCAGTCTGGGGAGGCTCTGACTCACCATCAACCCTGGGGAGTCCCCAGCCTGTCACAGTGCAGACAGAGTGATCCTTCACCTGGAAGTCCAAGTTAGGCAGGCAGATGGGCCAGACGTACGTGTTGTACTTGAGTGCCCATGCAAGCTTGACAAGGGCAATGTTGTTGGCCTGGCCCACCCAGGACCAGTACCGATGAGACTGGTACCTCTCGTTCACGATGACCTGGAGTGCCGGAACGTCGGCGGTAGTCTGAGATATCTGGTCAATCCTTGGGCTCCCTGCCCGCACTGAATAGATAAAATCATTCCTGGGAGAACCACGAGGGGGGTCTGTCATCAGCTCCAGGCACCCCACCCCCGCCCCCACCCCACTGTTGTACTCTGAGCAAACCCAGGCAGGCCACCCACCTGCTTCAAGCCCCCCGAGCCTTTCTCTCACGACAGATGTGGACAGGGCCCTGCGCACAGACCGTGTGGTCCAGCTTTCACAACAACCCTTGACTTTGTGGAGAGGAAAACCGAGGCTCAGAGGAGCCCAGCAAACAGCTCAAGGCTACACAGCTAGGAAGTGGCAGAGCTGGGATGTGGACCATTTTTCTCTGGTTCCAAACTCTGGACTCTCTGTCTGGCAGCCCGTGCTGGGCCCTGGAAGTGACAGGGGCCCAACACACTCAATCAAGGCAAGCATCCGTGGCCTCGCCCTCCAGCCTCCTTTCCCGGCATGCCCCTGAAGTCTCCACCTCGGCCTTCAGGCGTGGAGCATGCTTTTCCGTGGTCAGCCCTCGAAGCCAGCATGGATGTTGCATCCGGGCTGCTGCCCTGGCCCCCTGGAACATGTGCAGCCCCCTCTCTTGTCCCCACACTGCCCAGACTCCCCTGTCTTCTCATCTGTGTTTCCTGGCACCCCAAGAGGAGTGATGTGTCCCCTCCCTGCCCCCAGCACCCAGGCCGGGGCCTGGCTCCAGAGGAACGTCAAAGGCTTTGAGTCGAACGAGGAAGAAATGAGTAAGTAAAGCAAAGGGTGTGAAACAAAAGAACTGGGAGCTCTTTTCTGTGGACAGGAGGAAGGAGGCCTGCCCTGTGGCTTCCAAGCCCCCCCCCCCCACCCCCGTCCTATCTGTGGCATGACAGCTCAGGACAGGGGAGCCAGGTGAGGGGAGCAAGCACCCGGCTTGAATCCAGAAGGAATCTGCAGGACTCAGCCTCCACCTGCTAAGAGCTGAAGTGGGACTGAGGCTGGGCCCATGGGGTTCTGCAGAGGCCACAGTTGCTGCCGAGGGACCAGCTGCCAGGAATGACTGGGCCCCAGTGGCTCCAGACGCCTTTCTACCCACCAACCTAGGTCCCAACTCACCGGATCAGGCAGTGGGCCACGGTCAGCACCCACTGGGAGGCAATGAGGGTGCCTGCACAGATATGTGTGCCATTGGCCCGCACACTGACCATCCACGGCCACCGTCGAGCCATGGCCTCCGGGTCCCTGAGGGTGGGGTCTTCCTCAAAGGAGGAGCCGCAGGCTGAGGAGGAAGGTGAGAGTTTGATGCAGGATGGGACCTTCCAGCCCCATCGCAAGTCGCCTTCCCACCCCTCCCCTCAGCCCGATTTCCCGCCTCTCGGGCTGCTGGCCCACGCTCATGCGGTGATTCTCTTTCCCCACTGGTCACCCTGTTATGATGCTGTGCACGTGAGGACTGAGGTCTGCAGTCTCCAAAGGGCCTCAGTGCTCCCCAAGTAATCCCTCTCTCTGGTCCCAGGCCCCAGGGCATTCCCAGCCACCAGCCTGGTGCAGCACTGGCCCCTTTGTCCTGGCCGAGAAGCCCCTGAGCTCTGGCCAGAACCTCCAGAAACTCATCCATGTTTCCATCTGGCTCCCCCTACTTTGGCCAAAGCAGACCCCTCTCCCTCCTCTGGGAACCCCTCCTGTGAGTCAGTGAGGAAAACAAACCAGACGACCCAAGAGAAAAAGGAGCCACGTGCATGAACAGACACATCCCGAGGAGGGAACCCCAGCAGCCAGCCAACACAGAAGCTGTTCAGCCCTGTGAGTCCTCAGGGAAATGCAGACTTGCATCACAGTGAGGTTCCGCTCCACCCCACCTGCCAGGCCAACTCCAGGGTCCCTGACACCATGTATTGGTGAGGATTACCGCCCCCGACCGCCCACTCCCCGCTGGAGCGAGTGTCAGCGCGTGCAGCCACTTTGGAAAAAGTTTTCAAACTGAAGATGCACATCTCCGACCTCACAGCAGCCCCCCTCCAGGGTTTTTCCAGGGAGATTCGTGGATTGTGAGATGAAGGTGCATGGGCCAAGACCAGCGTTTGCCAAGGCTAACATAGGAGAGGGGAGGTCTGCACGCACTGGGTCCTGTGGGAGAGCCTTTCTGTGGCAGCTAAACTGTGTGCATGGAGTTCCAGGATAAGGAGTGATTCCGCGGGTCTCTGTTCAACATGCTGGAGGGCCACTGCTGCAAGGCTCCCACCCCAAGACTCCCTGAAACCTATCCTGGAGATCCCCTAAGTCCTTGGCTGGAAGCCTGGGTCAGTTCAGGGACGCAGGGACATGCAGCCCGCCGCAGGCTCCGCCAACTTTCCTGGCCTCCTACCTCACCAGGATGGGGGCCTGGCCCACGGTAGATGCTCAATGAACCCTTGGAAAAGGAACGTCTCTTCCCACTTCTCCCTGCCCTTCCTCCTCCGCGCCCTCCGTCCCTAGGGGTCAGAGGTCCTCAAGACTGCCCCGCATCCTCCTCCCCCGGGGAGTCCATAGTACTCACTGGGAAATAAGCTGATGCCTTCTTTCGAAACAGGGCTGGTCTGGAGGGTCAAGGGCGGCGACAGGACGGTGGGGGCCTGGCGAGGAAGGCGAGGCCCGCCTGAGGGGCAGGTGGCAGTGGGTGCACAGGGGACGCCAGGGTCGGCCGGAGCAGGCTTGGAGGGTGTCCCGGGAGTCTGGTCCGCCAGGCGGCCTGCGGAAGGACACAGAGGGGTCAGACGAAGCCCGGTGAGGGCCCAGACGAGGCCCGGTGAGGGCCCGGGGGAGGCGGACGGGGAGCGGGACGGGGCTTACCAGCGGGCCTCAGCAGCAGCAGCACCAGCAGCAGCAGCAGCACAACGGCAGAGGCCCTGCGGCCCTGGGGGCCCTGCCTGCGGGCCCGCTTCCTGCACTGACGCTCCATTGGGAGTAGCCGCTTCTGCGCCGCGGTGCTCCTCTCGCGACGGCGCCCCCAGTCGGCCTCCCGCGCAGGCGTCTGCTGCGTGGGGAATGCGGGCGCCCCCCAGTGGCCACCCTCGGTGGCGCTCCCCGTGTCCGCCCGGCCCGCGGGCGCCCCCTACTGATTGGCCTCCCTTCCACCCTCACTGTGTCAGGGCCCCAGGGCGCGAGCTACCGCTGGCGCCGCGGGGCCACGCGCTTTCTGGAGTCCCTCGGGCTACCCGCAGCCAGTTCCTGCACCTCCTCCCTCCTGCAGCCCACTTGCCCTGCTGGGGCCTGCTTCCACCCTTCCCCTGGTGACATGAGACCCGGCCCCTGGGGCTGGCCTCCAGGGTCTTCAAGTGGCCCGCCTGCCCCTTAGCCTGCTGACTACTGTAGGGCTTTGACCCCGGGGCACTGCAATTGATCAGATGGAAAGGTTTTCAGGAATGATTTTTTGAAGATTAAAATTTTAAGCAGCAATCCCCTCCCCCCTCCCCCCCCCCCCCCGACCATTCAGCAAATGCTCTTCTCTTATAGATCCATCCGCTTCGGAAAGACGGCAGAGGAGGTAGGTGAGGTTTCTCCTCAGAGAAAGAGTGATGGTAACCAGCAGAGCCTCTGGGAGCAGAAGGCCACTTGAAGGTGGGTTGGAATTTGGGGAACATTTTGATGGCTCCGTGACACAGACAGATAACACAATTAAAAAGTGTCGTGATGAAATCCTATGGGGGGCTTAAAACTGCTGGGAAATTCTAGGTGACAGTGGAAGCAAGTCAGGACATTCTAACTTTTGCCAGGACCCGCTGTCTTGGAGGACACTCAGGCTGCCCGTTCAGTGCCCCAATCTCTGCGAAGACAGCAAATCACACCCGCTACGCTTTTGGCGCCCAAAGGGCAAGGGCTCTGAACCTGAGGCCGACCGGGTCTGAGCCGACCCCACGCCTACCTCCGCACGGAGGCAGGGCTCTGGCTCCCTGGGGCGTTGATGGAGGTCACTGAGGCGGCTTGGGAGCTCAGGGCGCAGTCACCTCACACGATTCATCCCAGCAAGTACTCTGCCTTGCCCCGCCCAATTCCCCCCCCCCCCCCCCCACCCCGTCACCATCCACCTCTGCCAGGGAGGGAGGAGGAACCGGTCAGCTTCTGTAGACCCTTAGGGGGATCTGAAGGGGGTTGGGAGAGGCTCACAGGTTCTGGAACAAAGTCCATAAATGCAGATCTGGTCATTGTGAGTTTCTTGGGAAGAGGCCAAATTCTCTTAGCAAGGCCCGAGGGAAACTCTCGTCAGAGGCCCCAGGGAGGGCCATGGGGACCCAGGGAGTTGCTGAGGTGGTGACAGGATTAAGCAGGGTTTAGGGGTCACAGAGTCCCACCCCAAAGTTGGCAGAAGGGGAGAGCACAGCCCCGAGGAGGGAAACATGGCCAGCACAAAGCACAAGTAAGCCCCTCAGGAAAGGCTCCCCTTGAGAGGACAGACAGGCCCCCCGGGGCTGCGGAGGCTCCGGAGGGTTCTGGCCACAGTCAAGAAGAAAGATGATGATTTCTGTGGCGCAAAACTCAAGAGCATCTTCATTGAACAACTCTGAACACAGCAGCTCTTGGACCCTCCCCCAAGGGCGCTCTGCCCTGATGTCACGTGTCCCCTGGGTCTCCACTTCTCCTGAGGGCAGACGGAGGGAGGAAGAAGTGGCCTCCGGGCGGGCCTGCCCTGGAAACACCGCTCACAGGAGCCACATGGAGCCCAAGGACACCAGCAGGATGTGGCCAGTGACCGGGCTCAGGAAGGCAGCGCTGGCCCTGCTGATGAACCTCATGTCACTGATCTGCTTCTGGATCCAGTAGGTGAAGTGGGGGGTGCTGGTATAGATGCTTGGGAAGCGTCGCCGGTTGCAGCGAAAGCTCCAGCTCACCACCCCCACCTGGATCCAGGAGTTGTTCACCTGACACACGAGGGGGCTGCCAGAGTTAGCCTGTGGAGGGGAGGGGGGAGACGTGAGGGAGGCGGCAGGAAGGGAGAGCCTCGCTGCAGGCCCTGCCGAAATTCACACCTTCCTGGGCCATAGGCTTAGCATGAGCTGCGTTAGGCAAGTGCTGTCCCTGGTCACATGGCTATGAGCCTGCTCTGTGGCACAGAAGCTCGGCACCGGGGCCCTGGCTCAGGACCACACTGGCCTCTCTCTCCCTTCTCCTGCAACCTCTCTGACCAGAAACCCCGGGTCCTCTACCTCTGTCCTTCCTTAACTCGTGGGAGGCCTCCAAGGTGTTGCCCTTGACCACCTTCTTTCCTATACTCCTGCTTGCAGAGTGAGCGGTTTGAAATGCAAACCAGCCCCCTCCTTGTTGTGCAAAGCATTCTAAAGTTGATATGGAAGGACACTGGGCCATGAATTCCATGACAGGTCTGAGAAAAGAGAGCAAATTGGAGAGTCCGGCTGGTGGTAGATTTGACCTAGCAGAGAGTTAGATATATTTCAAAGCTGTGATTACAGAAACTGGCACTGACATAAAAATAGGAAAATTGACCAATCATGCAATGGAGAGCCAACCTGATGTCTGCATGTGAGGAGATGTGGCACATGTTCCAGAAAGTTCTGGGAAAGGTGGTCTCTTGTAATGGTGGGAAAACTGATGAAGAAAAATGAACTTGGGTCCTGCCTGCCATAACAAAACCTCAGAGGAATTAAAACCCTCAATGTGAAAAGTTAAAAAGGTAAAGCTCATTAAAAACATGTAGGATCATGACTTTGACTTAAGATGAAGCATATGGTTTTTAAAAAATTTTTTTAACATTTATTCATTTTTGAGAGTGAAAGAGACAGAGCATGAGTGGGGGAGGGGCAGAGAGAGAGGGAGACACGGAATCCGAAGCAGGCTCCAGGCTCTGAGCACTCAGCACAGAGCCCGACGCGGGGCTCGAACTCACGGACCGTGAGATCATGACCTGAGCCAAAGTCGGACACTTAACCAACTGAGCCACCCGGCACCCCGAAGCATATGTTTTAAAACAAAACTCGGGGCGCCTGGGTGGCTCAGTCAGTTAAGCATCTGACTTCGGCTCAGGTCATGATTTCACGGTCCGTGAGTTTGAGCCCCGCGTCGGGCTCTGTGCCGACAGCTCAGAGCCTGGAGCCTGCTTCGGATTCCGTGTCTCCCTCTCTCTCTCTGCCCCTCCCCCACTCATTCTCTCTCTCTCTCTCTCTCTCTCTCTCTCTCTCTCTCAAAAATAAACATTTTTTAAAAATTACATAAGACTCAAAACCCACAAACTTGAAGAAGGGAGATGTGTTGGGCTTAAGTACATCAAATTTATGACTGTTCAGTGAAGGACACCATATCTCATTGAAGATAGATGATGAATTAAGATAGGGCATTTATTCGGTCTAAAACCAACTAGAGGTCAATATTTAGTATATGTAAGGACACCCTGAACAGTAACAAACAGAGAAAGAGACTTGGGAGACTTCTGGGGAAGGTGATGGGAGTAGGAGGATCCTGGGCTCACCTCGTCCCATGGATACACCTAGAGAACACCCACATCAGAGTAAATAAACCAGAAAATGACCCAAAGCCTGGCAGAACAGACTCACCACAGCTAAATGCAGAGAAAAGGTCACCTTGAAGAGGGTAGGAAGGGTGGACAGCCAATCAGGAGCCAAACTGACCTGCAATACTGTCTATGGGAGGAAGGGATGCCACAGGTGCAGGGCAGGGAGAGGAGCAGACCCCACACCAGGCACCCCAGGCATAGGGGATCCCCACTGGGAAAATGAATCATCCTCATACATTTGGCTTTGAAAACTAGAGGGGCCTAACTTTGTTGGTTCTTGCAAGCAGTAGAGCTTAATAGAACTTTAAAAATCAGTGGCTCAGCTCTGGGAGAGCCAGAGGGTAATAGGAAACTGAGTCTTTGCTCTTAAAGAGATGGCATAACAAACAGCCAGGGAGATACAGCACAGAAGGAGCAGCTTAAAAAACACCTAGGGTATATGAAAAGGAGACGTACTTACTAATCTCAGAGTGTGTGCTGGAGGGGCAGGGATCTTTGGGAGACTTCTCCAGGAACAAAAGGGCTGGCAGGTGCCGCCTGCCTCTCCTACCCCCCAGCCTAGATATACAGACACCTGCAGGAACCAGCTCATTGAGAACACTCTCCACCTAGTTTGCAAACTAGGTGCAAACCCCTGCATTCACCCCTGCATTCTCCTATGGACACGCCCCCTCTATCCCAGCTGGCCTCAGCAGTTTTTCCAGGCAGCCACAGCTCATCCTCCTGCAGTGACGAGCACAGCCCTTGCCGGCATTGGGCACCCCACATCACATTCTCCTATAGACACACTCCCTCCAACATGCCCTTGGCAGGAGACAATCCAAAGCAGTGCCACAGCCTAGCAGGGTGCCAGTACCACTCCAAGGTGACTCCTGCCCCAGGGAGAGGGGAAGATAACCACACATACCAGTCCATCAGCGGTCCCAGCAGTGGACTGAGGGCAGACATCTGATCTGACCGCAGGCCCCACCCACTGATGAAAGTTTTCAGGGGATGACACAGGGAAAATACCCAGCGATTCAGTGCTACCACAGTTCTTGCAAACGCCTGGACTGACTCAACTCAAGCTGAAGGCAGCCCCAGACTGACCCACTAACAACACAGAGACCAAACCCTACCCACAACAGGCAAAGAGGGCCATTGCAGGTGACTGGACTGAAGGCAAACATGGCTCAGCCACAACAGTAGGGTGCACACAACACACATAGGGGACACCCCTGAAGTGCCAGGTTCTGGTGAACAGGGGATATTGCAGTGCAGGGCACAACAGGACCTCTTCTTCATAAGTTTGCTACTTTCAAGAACAGGAGACACAGCTGACTTTCCTAACACAAAGAAACAGACACAGAGAGTTAGACAAAATGAGGAAACAGAGGAATATGTCCCAAGTGAAAGAACAGGAGGACAAAATCACAGCAAGGGAGCTACACAAAATAGAGATAATATGTCTGATAGAGAATTCAAAGTAATGGTCATAAAGATACTCATTGGACTTGACAAAAGATCGGAGGACTCCAGTGACCCCCTCAACAAAGAGACAGAAAACAAAAAAGAATCCATCAGAGATAAAAAAAAAAAAACTCAAATAAATGGAATTAAAAATACATTAGAGGGAATTAATAGTAGACTAGAGGAAGCAGAAGAATGGATCAGTGACCTGGAGGACAGAATTATGGAAAGCAATCAAGCTGAACAGGAGAGAGAAAAATACAAGTGGCCAACAGACACATGAAAAGATGCTCAACATCACTCATCATCAGGGAAATACAAATCAAAACCACATTGAGATACCACCTCACACCAGTCAGAGTGGCTAAAGTTAACAACTCAGGAAACAACAGATGGTGATGAGGATGTGGAGAAAATGGAACCCTCTTGCATTGTTGGTGGGCATGCAAACTGGTGCAGTCACTCTGGAAAACAGTGCGGAGGTTCCTCAAAAAATTAAAAATACAATTACCCTACAACCCAACGATAGCACCACTAGGAATCTATCCAAAGGATACAGGAATGCTGATTCACAGGGGAACATGCACCCCAATGTTTATAGCAGCGCTATCAACAATAGCCAAATTATGGAAAGAGCCCAAATGTCCATCAACTAATGAATGATGTGGTATCGGGGCCCCTGGGTGGCTCAGTCGGTTGAGCAACCAACTTCGGCTCGGGTCATGATCACGTGGATCATGAGTTCAAGCCCCATGTCAGGCTCTGTGCTGACAGCTCGAAGCCTGGAGCCTGCTTCGGATTCTGTGTCTCCCTCTCTCTCTGCCCGTTCCCTGCTCGTGCACTGTCTGTATACCTCTCAAAAATAAGTAAACATTAAAAAAAGAAGAAGAAGATGTGGTATATACATACAATGGACTACCACTAGGCAATGAAAAAGAATTAAATCTTGCCATTTGCAACATCATGAATGGAACTGGAGGGTGTTATGCTAAGTGAAATAAGTCAGTCAGAGAAAGACAAATATCTTATGGTTTCACTCACATGTGGAAGTTGAGAAACTTAACAGAAGACCATGGGGGAAGGGAAAGAAAAAAATAGTTACCAACAGAGAGGGAGGCAAACCATCAGAGACTCTTAAATACAGAGAACAAACTGAAGGTTGATGGGGGTGGACCACCAAGCCAGCCCTATACGAAATGTTAAAGGGGATGCTTTAAGTGGAAAGGAAAGACCATAAGCGGGAGTAAGAAAAGTAGGAACCACAAAAGCAGTAAAAACTATATCTATAAAAATCAGTCAAGGGACTCACTAAATAAAAGGATGTAAAGTATGACACCATCTACCTAAAATGTGGGGTGGTAGCGGGGAGAAGAAGAAAGAATGGGTTCAAACTTAGGTAACCATCAACTTCATATAGACTGCTATATGCAGAAGATGTTACATACAACTCTAATGGCAAACACACATCAAAAACTGGTCATAGATATGCAAAAAACAAAAAGAAAGGAAGCCAAGCATATCTAAAAGCCAGCAAACTGTGAGAGAAGAGAGTAAGAAAAAAATCAGAGAACTACAAAAATCATAAAACAAGTTAACGAAATGGCAACACATACACAACTACCACTAATTACTTGGAATGTAAATGGACTAAATGCTCTGTCACATTCAGTGATGGAACAGACAAAAAAAACAAGAGCCATCTGTATACTGCCTACAAGAGACTCATTTCAGATTGAAAGATGCATGCAGATTGAAAGTGAGGGGATGGGGAAGCAGTGATCATGCATATAGAATTGGGGGGAAATGGGGCACCTGGGTGGCTCGGTCAGTTGAGCGTCTGACTCTTGGTTTCAGCTCAGGTCATGATTTCATGGTTTGTGAGACTGAGCCCCACGTCAAGCTCCAGGGCACTGGTGTGGAGCCTGCTTGGGATTCTCTCACTCTCTTCCTCCTGCCCGGCTTGTGCACATGCCCTCTCATGCTCTCTCTCTCTCTCTCTCTCTCTCTCTCAAAATAAATAAACTTAAAAAAAAGAGTTGAAAAAAAAAAAAGCTGAGGTAGAAAAAGAGTTGAGGGAGACACAAGAGTGTCCACTCCAGTTGCCAGCTCCCTGACAGTTTGGCAAGGCAGGGAACCCCTCATCCCCCAGGAGCACCGGAGGAGGGAGACGTGGACGAACTTGGCAAGGTTTAAATCAAATTGATTTTTAAATCGACACTTGTAATCAGACAGGGCGTATAGTAACTAAAAGTGACTGAAAACTGTATACTCTGCCCCAAATGATGTTTGGGGGAGGGAAGAAGCTTTGACATAGGACATGTGGAGGGGAGTGACTTGAAAAAATAAAACCGTTTCATGTGGATTCTCTAACAAATTGAGACTCCTCAGCAAACAAATACGGGAGGGGATATGTAGCACAATATCATTTATGCAAGTTAAAATACACATTCAGCAACACTATGTATTTTTCAGAGACGCAGACATCTTTAAAGAGATGTAAGAAAGAGATTTGAGTAGGTGCCTTTGCAGGGCAAGAATATGAAAGATGAAGGGGAAAATCAAGATGCTGATAATCAAGCTAATGATAATGTGAGGGCCGTTCCCCAGGAGAGATTTACTGGACTCTGGGAGCTCAGAGAAAAAGAGAACTCAGAATAGTGGAGAGAGAGAGAAATCTCAAAAATGGACATTCTCTTACCACAATGAAATAAAACCAGAGCCCATAACAAAATGGGAACTACCCCATCAAAGGAAAAGTTAATTTTCAAAAATGTTCAAGTAAAAACAGAATTAAAATCCACGATTGTTGTGTAGGGCAAAAAGAATACCACATGTGGCAAAGTCCGGGGGATAGGGGCCTGAACTGCACAAGGAAGAGTCCCAGTCTAAATATTTTTACCGAACAAGAGAGAATGAAACTAAGTTATTCATTATTATCATCAATTATGTATCCCTGCACATTCAGCTCAAGACACTTGAAAAGGAATTAATAAAGACAAAAAGGAGAACATCCATGCATTAGAAAGCAGAAAATCATAGCCTTGAGAAGTTAAATCAAGAGGTCATTCTTCAAAAACAACAAAATAGGGGGAGGGCGGGTGGCTCAGTCGGTTGAGCGTCTGACTTCGGCTCAGGTCATGATCTTGCGGTCTGTGAGTTCGAGCCCCGCGTTGGGCTCTGTGCTGACAGCTCAGAGCCTGGAGCCTGCTTCAGATTCTGAGTCTCCCTCTCTCTCTGCCTCTCCCCTGCTCACGCTCTGACTCTCTCTCAAAAAATAAACACTAAAAAAATTTTTTTTAAACAACAAAATTGATTAGCACCTTGTAAATCTTTCCAAGAAAAACAGAAAGAGAAGGAGATGCAAATACTTTGTGGCATGAGTAGAAAAGAGGCTAGAACTGCATCCAGGGAAAATACACTCCCTCAGAATCTGAAGAATGTAACTTCCTCTTTACGTATTTAAATTCTGGATGAAATGAGTAATTTCTAAGAAAATGCAAATCATGTAAGTCCAATAACCATGGGCAAAACAACTTGAAATACTGTCCACAAACTACCCCTCAAAGGAAAACAGTCCCACGTGGTTTCCTGGGTTAACTTCTCCCCGGCATTCAAGGAGCAGGTAATTTATGTTTTTCAAATGTTCCAGAACATGGACTAATATTTTTCAAGGGAAGCGTAGTCCTGATTCTATGCCTTGATACAGGGGGTGCCTTTCTCAACACGCCTTTAAAAGGAGCCCAGCCTCACTGGAGGAAGAAGACAAAACACAAAGGCCGTGTGGGTCGTGCTGTGTGGATGGTGCCCCACGGGACACTCCCTTCCCAGGCCAGTACCCTTCCTGGGCCCTGCACCCACACTGTCCTGTGCCTGGCCCAGGGCCCAGCACGGGGTGTCTGTTGGATGAAGGAACAAATGAAACACGTTCTAAAACAAGACATTATAAATCTGAATCCGACCTATGAAGGAAAAAAAAGTACACCATGAACGGGGAGGGCGATCCTGCACGCAGGGGACACAGATCTGAGGGAATCTGTTCATGGAGCTGACTCAGCACATCCCATCAGAGCATGGAGTCATCCTGACAGCTACAGAAAACACATTTTAGGAAGCAGGGCATTCATTCCTGAAGTAAAAATGCCATAGCGGAACAGGAAGGAGTGGCTCTCTCCCTGAAAGACGATATGCCAGATGAGCACCACGCTTCATGATCAAGTGTGAGAAGCGCGTCCAAGAAGGTCGGCAACAAGAAAAAACACAGCTCCATTCCAGGTCGCTCAGAGGAGAAGTGCCCAAGGCAATGAAAAAAGTAAATATCGTGGAAATAAAAGAGGCAACATCATTGCTAATGGCAGCTCATAGGAGTGTAGGCCTGGAAAGCCCCAGAGAGTCAACTAAAAACTCTTAGGTAAAACAGAAGAGCTCAGCTCACCCTTTTCAACAAGAGGATGAGTCTGGGGATGGAAGTGAAGAAAGTGAAAATGAAAGGAAGGTCTCATCCTGCTGAGGAGGAAGCTGAAGATGCCAATGAACTCTGGATGTTCATATATTAATATTAAATGTTAAATATGAGCACGGAAAATGCAAGGTGACCGATAGCAGACTGAAATTGAGACATGACAAATTACAAACCAACAGCAGAAAGGCGGAAGTGGAAAACAAAATCAACCCAAAAGGCCAGGTGGGGGAACAAAACCCAACATTCTTTTTGGTAAATGGATTAAAGGATATTCTCCCAGATGTACCAACAAAAACAGCATCCAGGTTTATGCTGTTGAACAAGAAACAAACTTAAAACAAAATGGCATATGGGATGCTGGGTGGCTCAGTCGGTTGAGCATCCAACTCTATTTTATTTTTATTTTTTAAAAAAAAATTTTTTTTCAACGTTTATTTATTTTTGGGACAGAGAGAGACAGAGCATGAATGGGGGAGGGGCAGAGAGAGAGGGAGACAGAGAATCGGAAACAGGCTCCAGGCTCTGAGCATTCAGCCCAGAGCCCGACGCGGGGCTCAAACTCACGGACCGCGAGATCGTGACCTGGCTGAAGTCGGACGCTTAACCGACTGCGCCACCCAGGCGCCCTATTTTTATTTTTTTTAATGTTGATTTATTTTTGAAGAGAGAGAAAGAGATGGAGCATGAACGGGGGAGGGGCAGAGAGAGAGGGAGACACAGAATCTGTGTCAGCACAGAGCCCGAGAGCCCGATGCGGGGCTTGAACTCACAAACCGTGAGATCATGACCTGAGCCGAAGTCGGATGCTTAACTGACTGAGCCACCCAGGTGCCCCAAGAGTGTGCAACTCTTGATCTCAGGGTTGTGAGTTTGAGCCCCACAGTGAGTATAGAGACCACTTAAAAATAAAACTTTAAAAAAAAAGAGAGAGAAAAAAAAGAAATGCCCCCTTTATTATATCCTACATTCCCATCTTGTTTTGGTCTGTTTCTGCCTCTTGCAGTCTCATTCCTTTGCCAACACCACTCTTAAATTATTGTAGCTTTTGAATTCTTGTTTTTCTTTTGTATGTGGTAAGGCAAGTCCTCCTTCATTATCCTCCTTTTAAAGAATTTGCCTGGCTGTTCTCCCACGTTCATTCCAACTGAACAATTTTAGAATAATGTCAAAAAGAAAATCATGTGGCAATGTTGGTGGAAATTAATAGATTAACTTAGGGAAAATAGACTATTTTGTTCTATTTCTTTCTGTCTAGAGCGAGGGGTTTACAGCTTTCTCCATATAGTTACTGCCTGATGCTGCTTAAGTATATGCTTATGTGTTTTGTATGTCTGCTGTGAGCAATATGTTTTCTTTCATTATATTTTCTGCTTAAATATATATACATTTATATATACATATTTATATATATACATTATATATATTTCTATATATTTATGTATACACATACTATATATATGTATATATATACACAAGGTAAATATATTATAAGGTAATATATATATACACAATATATACGTATATGTATATACAAATACATGTATATATATACAAGGTAAATATATATATATTTACATATATATATTTACAATATGTATATATACATATGGTAAATATATATATATTTAAATATATATATTTACAATATGTATATATACAAGGTAAATATATATCTATATTTAAATATATATATTTACAATACATATATATACAAGGTAAATATATATATTTACAAATGTGTATATATATATATATATATATAGTGTGTGTGTGTGTGTGTGTGTGTGTGTGTATTTACCTTGTAACAAGCATCCTTTCTGGATCTAGTTGATTCTCTTTAATTTTGTAGGTCCAGAGACCATCATCTATATACAGTCATCAATTTACCTCCTTCTTTTCAACATGTGTACTTCTTATTTTTCTTGTCTACTACAGTGTAAGAACTATATTTCAGAACAATTAGTCTGTCTTCCAGGAGACACTGTGCCTTTTTTTTTAAAAAGGAACTTTGTTTTATATTTTAGAGAGAGAGAGCAAGTGCGAGCCAGGGAGAAGGGCAGAGGGAGAAAGAGAATTCCAGGCAGGCTCCACACTCAGGGCTCAATGCAGGGCCTGATACAGGGCTCAATCCCACGACCCTGAGCTGAAATCAAGAGCTGGATGCTCGGGGCACCTGGGTGGCTCAGTCGGTTGAGCATCTGACTTCGGCTCAGGTCATGATTTCATGGTTTGTGAATTGGAGGCCCATAACGGGCTCTTAGGCTCTGCGCTGACACAGATTCTGTGTCTCCCTCTCTCTCTGCCCCTCCCCACTCACGCTCTGTCCCCCGTTCACGCGCTGTCTCCCTTTCTCTCTCAAAAATAAATATGCATTAAAAATTAAAAAATAAAACAAAGAGTCTCACACTCTTCTGAGCCTGCCAGGCTCACCTAAAGGGGGCATTTCTATTCATTGCCCCAAAACACATTAAAAGCATTCAATAAAAGATAATTTACATAACTGGCTATGTTTGGAGAAAAATAAAATGGATGCCTTCTCTCGACCTTCCAGATGAAACAAAATTAAAATGTTTAAAGAAAAGAATTGAGAACACGTATGAGTGAATAATTTATCTTATATGTTATATATAAGATAACATATCTTATATGTTATAAATGGTTAAAATTTCCAGTTCCCAAAGTTTTTAATAACTTTTTTATTTTGAAATAATTTGAGACTCACAGAGAAGTTGCAAGTATAATATTTTTACCCAGATTTACTAATTGTTCATGTTGTACCATATTTGTTTTATAATCTTTCCCCATACGTGTATATGTATGTATGTATGTGTGTGTGTGTGTGTGTATAGATACACATATATATATACACCATTTTAAATTAAGTTGAAAAGACATGATGCTCCTTCCTGATAATTACTACAGCATATAATATCCAGAGTGTTGACAAATCAATAAAAACAAAAGTAGTTTAATAGAAAATCATGAGCCAATGGCAGGGAAAAGTGTAAATGGTACACTGAACACAGCAAGCATCTTTATCTAGACTCCCTTTGTCATTTTACAATTGATTTAGAAGGTGAGTTCTTTCTCTGACCCTGGGTAAACACTTGGGCAAAACCAGAAGGTTTTGCTCCCTGTGGTTAATGTAATCATAGGCGCTATGAGGACACTGTCACATAAACATATCTCAGTTCAGAAATCAGAATATGCGTTTCCACACAATAATTACAACGCCAGACTTGATTTAAAGTAAGAACTTTTCCCCACTGCTGTCTAAGGCTTTTGGACGCCTGGGAAGGAGGAAGCCAGATCCGCTCCCCTCTCCCCGCCCTCCCTTCCTGCTCCTTCCCTTCAGCAACCGCTCCAACCCCATCTTGCTAACCTGTTTCCTGTACCTGCCAAAGTTTAAGCTGGAGGGTGAGGAAGCAAGAAAACCAGCTTATCCCCCAGGTACTTCCTGCTCTCTGGGTCTTGAGCAGATTGACAGCTGACTCTGCCCCTGAGTGGGCACATATCACACTCCCTGAATGATCTTGTTGAAACCCCTCCCAGGAGATCTGACACCCCACCCCCATCCCTTAAAGGGGGAAGGGTGAGCACACGGGAGCAGCTCTTTCCAGAGAAATCCTCCTCATAAAATCACCTCCCACTCTACTCTCTTGACCCTTTGGTATGTACACATAGTGGAATGTCACACAACTATCTCTGAACCCTGATACATACTGTATTTTGATGACTTCACTGAAACTTCCTATTTAATATCCTGTTGCACCGGCAATTTACAAAATTGCTTGATTTCATGAAATTAAAGCAAAAATAAAAGTTTTAGTCTCCCAGAGGAACAAAAGTTAAAATAAAAATAATGCCTAATGCTGATGATGATGTAGAGAAAAGGGCCCTCATATACTGTTGGTATTAGTGTAAATGGGTCAAAATATTTGAGGAGGCTAATTTGTCTGTAGCTCTTAAAATGTTAAATGTGCATACAACTGCTCTTGTAATTACACTTCTAAAAATTTATTTTAGAGAAATACTTGAACAGATGTGCAAAGATCTATGAACAAAGATTTTTACTCTAGCATGGCAGAAAAATATTGAAATGAGTTCAGATGTCTATCAGTAGAATGGTTAAATAGATCATGACACAGCAATATGAAAGAATTACTATTCAGTATTCAACGAGAATGGAAGGCATTTATATAGATAGTCCAAGACAGTCCAAGATCTATTTCAAGTGAAAGTAAAAAAGTTGAATAAAATTATAATACAATCTTTCATTAAAAATAAAAACTAGAGGGGCGCCTGGGTGGCTCAGTTGGCTAAGCGTCCAGCTTCGTTCGGGTCATGATCTCACGGTTTGTGGGTTTGAGTCCCGTGTTGGCCTCTGTGCTTACAGCTCAGAGCCTGGAGCCTACTTCAGATTCTGTGCGTGTGTGTGTGTGTGTGTGTGTGTGTCTTTGCCCCTCCCCCGCTTGCTCTCTGTCTCTGTCTCTCTCAAAAATAAATATTAAAAAAGTTAGAAATAAATAAAAACTAGAAAACAACCCTAAAACTTATTTAGGGTTTCATATATGTATAGAAAAGAAATGTTAAGGATAGAAGCTAAATAACTTAGGGTGGAAATTTCTGGAGAGTTTGATTATAGGAGAGTCTCATTTTCTAATTTTTGCATTTATGTACTACTTTTTAAAGGCAATGCATCCATTTCCTTTCAAATCACACTCTATGTATATATTCTTAAGTAAGGTAGTGATAATTGAATTCACAACAGTACAGAATTTAAGAGATGAAACCAACGTTTAGTTAAAAGATAAGTTTTGGGCACCTGGGTGGCTCAGTTAAGCGTCTAACTCTCGATTTCGGCTCAGGTCATGATCATAAGATCAAGTCCCGTGCCAGGCTCTGCACAGGCAGTGTGGAGCCTACTTGAGATTCTCTCTCTCCCTCTCTGTCCCTTTCTCTCTCTCTCTCTCTCTCTCTCTCTCAAAATAAATAAAAATTTTTTAAAAAGATGATTTTATGGTTTTAAATACTTCAAATGCAAAACTAGAAAGGGTAAATCCTTTTGTCCAAGAAGACAGAAAAAGAAAACCAAATCAAGCCCAAAGGAAGCAGAAGAAAAATTAATAGAAATAAATAATAATGAAATAAATGTTTAAAACTTAACTGCATACCAGGCTGCCAGGCAAGTTACAACATATTCCATTTAACTGGTATCGCCATAGAGCCTATTTTATGACCACACAGAAATTGGGTTGGAAATCATTAACAAAACAAATAAGTACACATGTATTTGAAAATCAAAAAAACACACTTCTAAATAAGTCATGGGTCAAAATGAAATAAGAATGGGAATTATAGAAAATATTTAGAGCCGGGTAACAGTAAAAATGCTACATATTAAAATATGTGGCATTAGGCTAAAGCATTTACTAAGAGGGGAATTTGTAGCCTTAAATACTTGTATTAGAAAAGAAAAAAGTAAGGGGCGCCTGGGTGGCTCTGTCAGTTAAGTGTGAGGCTCTTGATTTTGGCTCAGGTCATGGTCTCAAGGTCTGGGAGTTCGAGCCCGGCATAGGGCTCCATGCTGACAGTGCAGAGTCAGCTTGGGATTCTCTCTCTCCTTCTCTCTCTGCCCCTCCCCCACTCACACGTGCTCTCTTTCTCTCAAAATAAGCTTTAAAAGAAAATTTAAAAGTCCAAAACTACATTGGATGTCTTCTTTATCTATTCATCTATGGATGGACACTTGGGCTGCTTCCGTATCTCGGCTATTGTAAATAATGCTGCAATAAACATAGGGAGGCATATGTCTTTTCAAATTAGTATCTTCAGATAAATGCCCAGCAGGAGAATTAATGAATCATAGAGTAGCTCTATTTTTAACTTCTTGAGGAAACTCCATACTTATTTCCACAGTGGCTGCACCAGTTTGCATTCCCACCAATGGTGCAAGAGGGTTCCGCTTTCTCCACATCCTTGCCAACACCTGTTGTTTCTTATGTTGTTGATTTTAGCCATTCTGACACGTGTGAGGCAGTATCTCATCGTGGTTTTGACTTGTATTTCCCTGATGATGAGTGATGTTGAGCATCTTTTCATGTGTCTGTTAGCCATCTGTATGTCTTCTTTGGAAAAAAATGTCCATTCAGGTCTTCTGCTCATTTTTTAAATCAGACTGAGTTTTTTGGAGGGTTTTTTTTTGGGTGGGTTTTTGGTTTTGGTTTTTGGTGTTGAGTTGTATGAGTTCTTTACATATTTTGGTTACCAACCCTTTCTCAAAAATATCATTTGCAAATACCTTCTCACATTCAGTAGGTTGCCTTATCGTTTTGTTGATGTTTTCCTTTGCTGTGAGAAGCTTTTTTAGTTTGATGTAGTCCCAAGTGCCTTAATTTTGTTTTGCTTTTGTTGGCTTTGCCTGAGGGGGCAGATTCAACAACAAATTGCTAAGAATGATGTGCAAGAGTTTACTGCCTATGTTTTCTTTTAGGAGTTTTATGGCTTGGGGTCTTACCTTTAGATCTTTAATCCATTTGGGGCTCATTTTTGTGTATGTTGTAAGAAAGTGGTCAAGTTTCATTCTTTTGCATGTAGCTGTTTGGTTTTCCCAACATTATTTATTGAAGGGACAGTCTTCCCCATGGTATATTCTTGTCTCCTTGGATTAACTATTGATTTGTATCTATTTTTGTTTCAGTACCATATTCTTTTGAGTTACTCTAGCTTTGTAGTATAGCCTGAAATCTGGGATTGTGATACCTCCAGTTTTTTCTTCTTTCTCAAGACTGCTTTGTCCATTCTGGATCTTTTGTGGTTTTATACAAATTTTAGTATTTTTTATTCTAATTCTGCAAAAATTACTATTGGTATTTTGATAGGGATTGCATCAGATCTGTAGATTGCTTTGGATAGTATGGACATTTTAATGATTAATTCTCCCAGTCCATGAGCATGGTATATCTTTCCATTTATTTGTGTTATTTTCAGTTTCTTTCATCAGTGTCTTACAGTTTTCAGAGTACAAGTCTTTTACCTTTGGTTAAATCTATTCCTAGGTATTTTATTCTTTTTGATGCAATGATAAATGGAGCTGTTCTCTTAATTTCCTTCTGCTACTTCATTTTTAGTGTATAGAAATGCAACATATTTCTTTATATTTTGTATCCTGTAACTTTACTGAATTTCTTTATTAGCTCTAATAGTTTTTTGATGGAGTCTTTAGGAGTTTCTACATGTAGCATCATATCATCTGCGTATAGTGACAGTTTTATTTTTTCCTTACTAATTTGGATGCCTTTTATTTCTTTTGTTTGTCTGATTGCTGTGGCTAATCTTCAGTACTCTGCTGCATAAAAGCAGCAAGATAAAGTAAAAACCAGGTGAAATTTTTAAAAATAAAAAATAAATAAATTGGCAAGTGAACATCCTTGTCATTCCTGACCTTAGAGGAAAAGCTTTCTGCTTCTCACCACTGAGTAGGATGTGCTGTGGGTTTGTCATATATGGTCTCTATTATGTTAAGGTATCTTCCCTCTATACACACTTTGCTAAGAGTTTTTACCATGAATGGATGTTGAATTTTGTCAAATGCTTTTTCTACATCTGTTGAGATGATCATATGATTTTTATCCTCCATTCATTAATGTGGTATATCATGTTGATTGATTTGCAGATACTGAACCATGTTTGCATCCCTGGAACAAATCCACTTGATCAGGTGAATGATCCTTTTCCTGTATTTTTGAATTCAGTTTGCTAATATTTTGTTGAGGATTTTTGCTTCTATTTTCATCAGGGCTATTGGTCTGTAACTTTCTTTTTTTATAGTGTCTTTGTCTGGTTTTAGTATCAGGGTAGTGCTGGCCTTGTAGAATAAATTTGGAACCGTTCTTTCCTCCTCAACTTTTTGGAATACTTTAAGAAAGATAGGTATTAACTCTTCTTTAAATGTTTGATAGAATTCATCTGTGAAGCCATCTGGTTCTGGACTTTTGTTTGTTGGGAGTTTTTTGATTACTGATTCACTTTCACTACTAGTAATCAGTCTGTTCCAATTTTTTTTTTTCCTTCCTGACTCATTCTTGGAAGATTGTATGTTTCTAGGAATTTATCCATTTTCTTTGTATTTCTGTGGTGTTGGCTGAACTTCTCTTTCATTTCTGATTTTATTTGAGTCTTCTCTCATTTCCTTGATAAGTCTAGCTAAAGTTTATCAATTTTACATTTTCAAAGAGCCAGCTCTTAGTTTCACTGATCTTTTCTATTGTTTCTTCAGTCTCTATTTTATTTATATCACTCCAATATTCATTATTTCCTTCTACTTTGTTCTTATTCCTTCCTTTGTTCTTATTCTTGTTCCTTCAGGTGTAAAATTAGATCGTCTCAGATTTTGTTTCTTGATGTAGGCCTGCATTACTATAAACTTGCCTCTTAGAACTGCTTTTTAAAGCATTCCCAATTTTGTTTATTTTCTTTGGAAAAACTGCTCATTACTTTCAGTGTTATGTTATTGTTTATTCCGGTCTCTATTTATTTCTGATTTTTTTATCTCCTTCCTCTACTAAATCTCAGCTGTTTCTTCTTTTTCTGGTTCCTTGTGGTGTAATGTTGTTTATTTCAACTTTTCCTCTTTATACGAGCATTTATAGCATAAATTTTACTCTAACATCTGCTTTTGCTGCATCCCATAGGTTTTGGAATATTGTATTTTCCTTTCTTTTGAGACATATTTTAATTTGCCATTTTATTCCTTATTTGGCCCATTGCTTGTGCAGTAGTGTGTTAATATTTACATATTAAATATTTAATATACACATTGTAGATTTTCCAGCTTCGTTTTACCGTTGTTGATCTTTAGTTTTATACCACTGTGGTTGGAAACTATCCTTGGTATGATTTCAGTCTTCTTAAATTTGTAATATTTATTATGTCTCTTTTTGTGGGATTTAACCAGAGGATTCTTCTATGTGTACTTGAGGAAAATGTGTATTCTATTTTTGTTGGGTGGAATGTTTTATATTTATCTTTTAGAACCATCTATTCTGAAATATGCTTCGAGTAGAAAAAATGTTCTTGTTGGAAAAAAGCGGTAACTTTAACTGAGGGTATTCATTTAAAATAAAACATGTCAGAGGGGAGGTGGGTGGGGGGGTGGGTGGAACAGATAAAGGGGATTAAGAGTACACTTATCATAATGAGCACTGAGTCATGATGTATGAAATGGTTGAATCACTATATTGTACACCTGAAACTAATATAACACTGTATGTTAACTATACTGGAATTAAAATTAAACACTTAATAAATTTTTTTAAAAACTGCTTTTGCTGCATCTCAAAGAGTTTGAACCATTGTATTTCCATTTCCACTTGTCTCGAGGTATTTTTTAATTTCCTCTTTGATTTCTTCATTGACCTGTTATTTATTTGGTAGCGTGTTGTTTAGCCTCCACATTTCTGTTTTCTCCAGTTCTGGTTTTGTTTTTTTTTTTTCTCGTCACTGATCTCTAGTTTCATACTGTTGTGGTCAGAAAAGATGCTTGATAGGGTTTCGGTCTTCTTGAATTCACTGAAATTTGCTTTGTGGCCTAACATGTGATCAAGCTCTCCTGGAGAATGTTGTATGTGCCCATGAAAAGGAAGTGTATGCTGCCGTCTTTTGTTTTTTGATGGAATGTTCCATATATATACTTTTTTCTGTATATTAAGTCCATCTGGTCTTGACTTCAATAAAATCTAAACTGCTGCTCAGCAAAGGACAGTGTAAACATAATGAAAAGATAAATTAAAGAACCGGGACAAGATATTGGCCAATTACACAAGGAACACGGAACCAAGATCCAAAATATAAAATACAATAAAAAGAAAAAGGCAAACAATAGAAAATGTGCAGAACAGCTGAGTCAGTGATTCACAGAAGAAGAGTCACGAATGGAGAATGCACACAGGAAGCGACGTATAGCTGCACTGGCCACTGGGGACACACGCTGCAGCCACAACGGGATACTATTGCTCTGTTTCTCATCTAACAGGATGGAAAACGTCTTATAGTCTGACAATACCAAAGATGTTGCCAACAATATGGAGCAGAATTCTCAAACACTGATGTAAGAATATGGATTAACACGATCCCTTTGGAAAACAATTGGCAGTAACAATTTTAATTTTTTAATGTTTTATTTATTTTTTTGAGAGAGACAGGGACAGAATGCAAGGAGGTTAGGGGCAGAGAGAGAGGGAGACACAGAATCCAAAGCAGGCTGTCAGTACAGAGCCTGATGCGGGGCTCGAACCCACAAGCCGTGAGATCATGACCTGAGCCGAAGTCAGACACTCAGCCAACTGAGCCACTCAGGCGCCCCTTAATATTTTTTTTTCTATTGAGAGAGAGAGAGAGCAGGGAATGGGCAGAGAGAGAGAGAGAGAGACAGAGAATCCCAAGCAGGCTCCATGCTGTCAGTGCAGAGCCTGATGTGGGGATTGAACTCATGAACCACGAGATCATGATCTGAGCTGAATCAAGAGTCAGATGCTCCACCAACTGAGCCCTCCAGCGCCCCAGCAAAAACTATTAAAGATGAAGGCATGCACAGCCTATGACCCCCCAGTTCCCTGCAGGACACATCCTGTCGAGAAATTCTGGAACACGTAAATAGGGAGATGTGTGTAAGAATATTCAGAGCAGCGGTTTGTGATATGAAAAAAACCCTGAAAACCACCTCAATGCTATAAACAATAGAGTGTATAAATTGTGACATGGTCACAAGAGAATATCCTAGCTCGAGATGTCAATTAATGAATGAGAGCTGCACTTTTCAATAGGGATAAATCTCAAAAACAATGTTGAACCAAAGATGCAAGAGACAG
Source organism: Herpailurus yagouaroundi (assembly GCF_014898765.1). Lineage (NCBI taxonomy): Eukaryota > Metazoa > Chordata > Mammalia > Carnivora > Felidae > Herpailurus > Herpailurus yagouaroundi. The sequence continues at coordinate 5,197,147 of NW_024412424.1, forward strand.
ACACACGCTTACGGAACGATGCCATTTATGAAAACCAGTTCTGCCAGCACCGGGCCCCCATCTGGGCATGTGACTGATGTTCAGAAATGTCCAAGAGACCTGAAGAGCACTGCCATTATTACCATTATTGTGGACAGGCACAAGGAGTTTTTTCACCCTATTTTACAGACTTGGAAACTGAAGGCCAAGGAAAGGAGACCTTCCTCAGGTCACCGAGTGCCGTGTGAGAAGGAAGACGCGATCCCTGAAAGTCCCCTGCCTCCCCTGGGCCACACACCCTGCACCTGACAAGAGTCCATGCCCAATTCTGAGGAGGCACACAGCATGTCCTTCCCAATGAACTTCTCTTTCTTCAAGAAGAGAAACTGGTACTGCTGACGGCAGATACCGTTGCTAACGATCCTGACGGCCACCTCCTGAAGACTGTAGGGGCTACTTGAGGTTTCTGAAGAGACAGAGAGAGAGACAGAGAGAGACAGAGAGATCCTGCCTCATCATCCCTTCAACTATTTGACACATCTCCATCTTGAAGTTGTCCACATTCACCAGGGTTGTGAGACAGGGCTACTGTCCCGGGATGGTGATTTATAAAGGCCCCATCCCACAGCCTGACTTTTGAAACACCCAAACTCCTTAGAAAGACCAAGCAAAAGCCTCCCAGGGGGCTCAGAGCAGCATCTAAGCCCTGAATGAGGACCAGGAGAGACTACTGCAATAGTTTAGGTTTCAACAAGGGTGAAACCCTACTCCACGGCTACCTGCCAAGGTGTCAAGACCCAGGAGCCCAAAATGTGCCATCCCCTGGAGGGCAGGATCCCACAAACACTCCTCGATTCTAGGGCTCTAGGGTGGCACCAACCAGGGATTATTGGTGCCTCGAGGTAACAAGTATGTATGATGGCTGTCCAGTGCCTCAACACTTCCTGAGATCATGGCCCATGTGCCACTTGTAGACAGGGAATCCCATTAGTGGCCCAGGATTAATCTCCCTGCCATGCTGCAAGGTGAGGGGTTGGCACTGGACTTAACTCTGGGAACTGAGGCCCACGTAGCCCATGTGTGTCCTTTACACTAGAGCACTATGGATCTCTTCCTATCAGCAAAGGTCAGGATAGTGTGTAGCAAGCGTAAGTGCTCGGGAATGTTCGCTGAGGGACTGAACGAGTGAAGAAGGGAATGAACAAACGAGCCCACGTCAGAGCTGTGTTCCGAAGAGGCTGCAGTCTTGGGACCTCTGCCTGCCTTTACTCACCTTGTTCATTTTTATGTCCCCACCCGATCACCCAGCACATGGTCCCGAGCGAGAGCTTGAATTTGGTGTTGGGTAGGCAGACAGGCTGGATGAGGGGGGAGCCAGGAGATGGGGTCCCTGAGCTTCAGGAGGGCAATGTCCTGGGATAGGAGGTTGTGGAAATCCTCGTGGATCACGATGCAAGTGAGCAGGAGCCAAGTGCCGTTTTCTGAGACCTGCTGGACTCCCACCCTCACGGAGTACTTTTTGGGGTCCTTGGATCTACAGGGCCATAAGTAGGAGGCAGATTGCCAGCAGTGAGGCCATACGTGGTTGCAGACACACAGACTGAGCACAGGGTAACCCAGCCAGGCCCCTACTCCCAGATCCCCAGATCTACTGGGCACCACCCCCCACGCCAGAAAGCAAAGCCCCTGGGAATGGCTGGCCACCCCGACTGACCTCTCTAGGCAGTGCGCAGCCATGAGGACCCACTGAGTGTGGATGAGGGAGCCGCTGCAGATGTACGCGCCCAGAAACAGGATGCTCACCTGCCATGGCCACTTGCCTACCTCTACCAGCTTCCCCTTCACCATCTTGCAGGCGATGTTGGTTTGACCACAGGCCTGGAACCAGGGCTCTAAGGAAAAAGGTAGAAAGGGGGCCATGCCAGGCCTGTGCAGACTCTCAAGACCACTGCACATGGCAGCAGACTATCGAGGAAGAGAGAGCCCCATTCTGGCCACCACACATGTGGGGAAGGGCTTCGCATACAGCCCTGCAAGTGACAAAGGCCTAGAGGCAGCAGATGTCCCACATGTTAAAGCAGTCCCCCACACAATGGGAACTGGACGGCCACCACCCCCAGGGTTTCTCTCTGCCAGCTCGTTTACACAAGCAGATGGCTAGGGGAGTGAAGGAGGAGACTCATCCGAGGAGCGAGTTGCCAGTCAAGGGATAAGTGATGGGGCACAAGTGAGCAGGACGGCTTACGGCTGTGGTCAGAAAGCAATGGACAGTGATGTCGCCTGGTACAACTCCAGCGCCTGCCTTCACAGGTCACCTCCCCGAGGTGTGCTCTCTGTGACCATATGAGAAAGTGAGTAGAGATGCTTGTCAACCCCCTCCTTGCCCCGCCCCACCCCCCAACAGCAGGAGTGGGAGAAGAGGGAGCTGTGCTGAACTGGTTTAAGACTGAGATCTTGAACTGGACCATCTCGGACTGGTATTTAATAACTGAACATCGAGGACAGGAGAGGGAGAGATTCTGCAGCCAAGGTTGGAGACCAAGATTAAAGACAAATAAAAAGGGTTTTTTGGATCTAGCCTGCTGTCAAGGTTGGACTGGCCAACAAGCTGCTAACATGCAGTCACAGATCCTCATGGAGGCAAAGCTAGACATGTGTTTACGACGTCAGAAGCTGGCATGATTCCAGAAAGTCTGTTTCCCTCAGCAGCTCAGTGTGCAATGCCAAGCAGGGCATCAGGGACTCAGCAGCAGTAACCAAGGCCTGTCCTTGCCTAGGGAGGGTCCATGACGGCGGTGGAGGGGTCCACTGATAAACAGACAAGGTTAATAGCCTATGATGACCCCGACACATTAGTGGAAACATCTGGTGTGCCCTGCCTCACAGGAAACCCCGCCCCCCCCACACACACACCATTGATGTTTTGGCTCATTCTGCTATGTCCCAGGGCTCCTGGTACCATCAGGTGTAGATGGTCAGCTCCCTTGCCACAGACTTCCGCGGCTAAATACCTTTACCCTCAACCAGGGTCTTCCCCACGGGCCCCCACATCTTCACTGAGTTTTGTCCTGCCTTGCTTTCTCAAGACTCCACTGTTGCCCATGTCCCTATCCAATGGCTTGCTGTCCTATTTTCCATTTCCCCCCAAGGGGGTGCCGCATTTCCAGCTCTTCTCACATGCTGTGGTAGGTCCGTGGCTACCTTGTGATTCGGATTACAGCCTGCCCCGATGGGGGCTGTTCCACTTTGGGAGGGAAGAGGAGTTCCAGAGGCTTGCTCTCTCCTTTCTCACAAAGCTGAGGGCCCCGTGGAGCCAGGGTCCTGCAGAATGAGCCTCACCACCTAAAAAGTGACAGTCCTAGGGGGCGGGGTTGGGCTTCACCGCCACACTCCGCACCCTCAGTGTGTTCCCCAGGCTCGGGGAACAACACTCCTCAGAGCTCACATCCAAAACACAGACTCCCACCTCCTTACAAAGGATTTGCAGGATTCAGCCTGGAGATGCCAGCACCAAGGACAGCGGTTCAGTCAGAGGGGAGCCATGATGGATTGTTTCGGGGTGTGAGGTGTCGCGGATCAACCTCACCATGGACACGGCATCACCATCACACACACAGGGAACACTCAGTGGCTAGAGTCTACTGAAAACCAGTATTGAACCCTGGCTCCACAAGCCACCTAAGTCCCCTGGGCCTTGGTTTCCCGTTGTGAAATGGAGACACTGGTAAAGGCCACCTCACAGGGTGTTGAGACCTTACAGAGGGTGAACAGTCACTCATACCTCACACATTGTCATCCTAAGTCCTGGTTCTCCTAGATTGCACCTCCCAAACAAGCTCATCTGATCCCCGTCTGTTAGCTTGTTCCCCGATTTCTAACAAGACTCTTCCCTCGTGTTCATGGTCACCCTTGCCAACTGGAAGTGCTTCGACACTATCTGGGCCCCTAAGTTGGTACACTGTGCAGTCTGGTGAGGATGTGCCCATCAGGATATGGGCAAATTCAGGAAGGAGGACAGAACCCAGGCAAAGACACCCCCTCCCCTGCCCCTCTCCCATGTCCCAAAAGCCCTACCTTCTGAAAAGAGGGAATTTCCAAGTTTGGCAGAAGAAAATGGAGATGTGAGGCTCTGAAGATCTCCTGGCCCACATGCCATGGCTAGCAGGTGCCTGACCTACACTGGCCCTCATAATAGGATGTGGGGGTAGGGTGGGGCAAAGCATCTCTACTGTGTGAGAATTCTAGAACTCACGGTTTGTTTATTCACGGTAGCAGGGACTGGGTCTCTGCCCCAGGGTTTGGGGCTCACTCAGCTAGGGCAGCGGCAGGATCCTGAGAAGGAGACAGTGCGGTCATGGCAAGGTCCCGCTGGGGCCACAACAGAGGCTGCTGCTAGGCACCTCCCTGGAATGATGCCTCTGGTACCCTGAGCCCATGACAGCACCTGCCATCTGGCCCACAACAGTACCCCCCGGGCTCAGCCTTGGTCTTGATGCTGCCCCTCTATGCCCAATCCTGAGCCCATGACAGCACCTGTGGACCCCAGTGCCCAGTCCAATCTCCTTCATGAAACCCTCTTCAGGGCACCCGGGAGGTGTGGAAACTGAGGCACTGAGAAGGAGATGGCTAGTTCCTGCTGCGGGTGACTGAATAGAACTGGAGTTTTCCTTTTTCCCACAGGTTCTGCATTTTCAAGAAAACAGCTCCTGGGTAGAGGGAGGCCCAGTGTTTGGGGCCGTGGAACGTGGCTTTCTAAGAGGAAGCAGCTTGTAAGCCTGGGTCTTCATGAGTCATCAGAATAAATGACTTGGGTCCCCTTCCCACCACCCCACTGAGGTCCCTCCCCAGGGCTCCCATGCTCCTCACACTGTCCTTTAGGACCACTCCCTTCTGCCGCACCCCATCACCACTACTGCCGAGGACTCAGGGTAACGAAGCTGCTCCCAACACTGCTGGGGGAGGGGGATGGTCCAGGCCACTGCTGTCCCCACTCTGGGATCATTCAGTAAAGCAAAGTATGTGCCCCACAACCTGCATGTCCCCTTCTGCTTGTGTGCCCTCCAAACAGGCATGCACAGATACAGCAGGAAAGATCCAAGAGACGGCTCACGGCAGTGCTGCTGGATAGAGCCCCAACCGGAAGCTACCCGACAGCCATCAAAGGTGAGATGGGAGGGGCGCCTGGGTGGCTCAGTCAGTTAAGCACCTGACAGTTCGTGGGTTTGAGCCCCACGTCAGGTCCCATGTGCTGACAGCTCAGAGCCTGGAGCCTGCTTCCCATTCTGTGTCTCCCTCTCTCTCTGCCCCTCCCTGCTTGCTCATGCTCTCTCAAAAATAAATAAACGTCAAAAACAATTTTTTTAATTAAAAAAAAAGGCGGGATGGAGGCTCACAATTACTCACCCAAACGAAAGCAGACCACCACACGCAGCAACACGGCCAATCCCATCAACGTACTGCTGAGGGAAAGAAGCCGGACACAAAAAGGTACATATTGTATGAAACCAAAAACAGAGACACATGGCAGAAAATCAAGGAAATGATTATCCCTACAATCAGATTTACCCTAGGGGGAAACAGGGAGTGGGGGGGGGGGGAAGAAGAAAGGAAGAAAAGAAAATCCAGAGAAGAAAAACCCTATCTACTCTTCTGCCTTTGTGGAAAATAATACTCTGGGGGGATCAATCAATGAAACAAAATAAGACAGTTCAATGAAGACCATCATATCTATCATCATTAGCAATGTGAATACAACCCTCTACTTTTAAAAGTAAAAGATCTTACAGTGGGTAGGAAAAAAGTCTACTCATGTGCTACTTATCAGGGACCCACCTAAAACATACTGACACGAAGCAGTTGAAAGCAAAAAGACAGGCAAAATATAGTGAGTATATACAAGTGAAAATAGAAATGGCAATGTTTATCTCTAGAAATGTGATTCAGGGGGTGCCTGGGTGGCTCAGTCAGTTAAGCGTCTGACTCTCGATCTCAGCTCAGGTCTTGATCTCAAGGTTGTGAGTTCAAGCCCCACGTTGGGCTCCACACTAGGCGTGAAGCTAAGAAAGGAGGAAAGGCAGGAGAAAGGAAAGAAGGAAAGAAAGAAACAAACAAATGTGATTCAGGTCAAAAGCTTCAAACAGAAAAAGAAAGTTACTTTGTGTTGGGAAAAGATGAAAATGCTAATGACTACATAACACCATAGAGTTCTGTCCACTGATCACATTGCATCAAACCTAGAAAGCAAAGTCAATCAGCATTGTGTGACAAACTGAAAAACCTACCTGTAGGGGACAGCCTTCTCCAGTTCCGTCTTTGGGGGATGGAATTTCTATAAAAATCAACCGCACACTAGACTACTAAGAACATCACAATAACTTCCCTAAAAGCTGAACAGTTTGGGCCACACTTTTATACCATGATGCAATCAATGAAACAAAGATTTAATAACAAGAGTGAGCAACTTATCTGAAGTTTTTAAAAATAAACTTCGTTAACTTATTTTGAAGAAATAACATTCTATAAACTCTTTAGAAAAATGTTAGTAATTAGAGCAATGCGTTAAAAACTTACTAGGTGTGTTCAAGGCAAATCCACAATCTTAAAGGTATTTATTATTGAATAACAAAGAATGAAAGTGAATTAAATGCTCAAACCAAGAAACTACAAAAGGTCTAAAATGAATCCAAGGAAAACCTTTAGGAAACATATACAAAACATAAAATTATATATCCCTTCATCAGTTAGAACAGCAGAGTTAGGAATGGATTCTATGATCCAGATCTTTGAAAAAGCAAATACCATCAAAGGCAAATTTTATATGGATAGGGTATAAGCCACCACAATGGTACAGTGAACATGTACTTTGCTCTCTTAGCAACATAGCTTTGAAAGAGAGAGCAAGAATTGCTAGAACTGAAAAAAGAAGTCTTTTTTTTTTTTAATGTTTATTTATTTTTGACAGAGAGAGAGACAGAGCATGAGCGGGGGAGGGGCAGAGAGAGAGGGAGACACAGAATCGGAAGCAGGCTCCAGGCTCTGAGCCGTCAGCCCACAGCCCGACGCAGGGCTCGAACTCACAGACTGCGAGATAGTGACCTGAGCCGAAGTCAGAGGCTCAACCGACTGAGCCACCCAGGCGCCCCTAAAGAAATCTTAACTCTTGTGGTAAACCTCTCAGAAATCAACTGATTATATAGACATAAGATATCTGAAGTGTCGAGAGGATCTGAATAATACGATCAACAAACCTGATTCAAGCAGTTATGGCTAGAACTTTGTTTCAAAAGACACAATGCTTTCATTTCAAACACACATGAAACACTCACTAAAAACTGACCAAATACTAGGCACAAATAAAACCCCAATAAGTTCCAAAACACAACAGTAATTAAATCCACATTGTGATATGAGTTTTAATAGCGGAGAAGAAAGGAAGTCCCCATCCTCCCCCAAACAATCCATCAGGAAATTAAAGAGCACCCTTCTATGTACACCTTGCATTAAATAAGAAGTATAGCATGAGGTTTAGCAACGATATTTACTGATAAGTTTTGCCTAATTGTTCCCTGTGTAATCCCCAGTTATAACAAACCATCACTTTTTCAGATTAATAGGATATGGTGGAAAGTCTGGGTTGCAAAATATTTTGAAATAAATTCTATACAAAAAATAATCATTCTTTTTAAAGTTTATTTATCTATTTATTTTGAGCAGGGAGGTGCAGAGAGAGAGGGAGAGCGAGTTTCCCAAGCGGGTTCCACGCTTAGCACGGAGCCTGCCATGGAGCTCGATCTCACAAACTGTAAGACCATGACCTGAGCCAAAACCAAGAGTCGGATGCTCAACCGAATGAGCCCCCCAGGCGCCCCAAGAATTACTTCCACATAAAAGAAGAAATATGACTACAACTGCATGAAACAAACATTACATAATAAAGTTTGGATAAAATCTTCCTTAAAAATGTATGTCGCGTGAAATTAGAAACAATATAGAAATGAATCAATGAGGTCACTACCTACCAAATCCTGTGAAATATGGTCAAAGTGAGAGTCAGAGGAGATTTCACACAGTTAAGTGAAAATATCAGAAATCAAAGAAGTCTGTAATAACTGACTAAGCACACTATATTCAAGAGGTTAGAAAAAGGACAGTAAAATAAGTCCCCCAAGAGTAGACGGTTAGAATTACTAAAGCTAAAAGAGCTTTAATGAAATAAAAAGCGGCAGCAGATTTGAGCACTAAAACCCAAAGTTAGTGTGTACCATTCAGGAGTCCCCAAATAAGAGGCTTAAAATTTGTCTCCTCTCCTCATTGGTGGTGGCTTCATCCTGAGTTGGTTCCTTTGTTGAAAAACAGTTTGCCAGGTGATGTACAGAAGTGCCGAACCACTATATCGCACACCTAAAACTAGTATTACACTGTATGCTAACTCACTGCAATTTAAATTAAAACTTTAAAAAAAATGGTTGTCAACAGCCCACATCCTTCTGCTTCCTCATCCACATTCACAGAAAGAGTGTGCATGCCCCTCTTCTAACCATGCCTTACGCTGGCTGGGTGACCCAACTGGGGTCAGGTGGCGGGGGCACTGCACTATGCTAACTCGATCAGACCAATGAGCCACTCCTTCTGGGAGCTGGGAGTGTGATAGCTTTCCCCTAAAGAACATGAGCAGCACAGCAGAGGGGGTGGGCCGCTGACCAGGACGTGGGGTAATATGAGGGTCGGATGGATACCATGAAGCTAAGTAATAAGGTATGCCAGATGGATTTCTAAAAACACCTACGGGGCGCCTGGGTGGCGCAGTCGGTTAAGCGTCCGACTTCAGCCAGGTCACGATCTCACGGTCCGTGAGTTCGAGCCCTGCGTCAGGCTCTGGGCTGATGGCTCAGAGCCTGGAGCCTGTTTCCGATTCTGTGTCTCCCTCTCTCTCTGCCCCTCCCCCGTTCATGCTCTGTCTCTCTCTATCCCAAAAATAAATAAACGTTGAAAAAATAAATAAATAAAGTAAAATAAAAACACCTACGAAACACAATAAGCTGGCAATTGTAATCTTTAAGTATTAAGAAAAGGTCAAGAGTACATATATAAATGTTAGAAATGGGAAAGAAGCCATAGGTTCAAATTTTATACATCAGTTTGAAATGTAAGAATCTAAGTTTAAAAAAAAAAAAAAGAATCTAAGCTAAAGTAAGTGATTATACTAAAATTTATGCAAAAGGAAATGAGAAACCCAACTCAGCCAATAACTATACAAGATAGTTTTTAAAGAGTCAGAGATTCGTTTGTCCTTTAAAAAGCTATTAGGCCCAGTGAGTTTTATGTGCACAATTTATCAGACGTAAGGAATAGATAATGCTGCTGTTACAGACACTTCTCTGGGACATAGGAAAATACCAGAAAGCTTCTCAACATGTTTTAAGAGGCTAGCACAGCAATGACACCAAACTTGAAGAAACAGTACAACAGAAAGGAAAGGTGTAGACCAATCCAACATTGGGGAAGAACTTCTAAACAAGATTCCAGCAAATTGAATTCACAATGTGTTATGGAATTTACCTAAGAAATCTACTAAGAACTGGTAATGAATTTCATTATGAGAACAAATTAAATAAGAGAAACCATATAATCATCTTAATTGTTCATTACTGCATCCGCAGGGCCCCAAACAGTGCCGGACACAGAGAAGTCTCTGTGAAACAGACTAACTAGGAACTATCTGTGAAACAGACGAATACTGAGATACACACATATCCCCCACCCCCCACATCGTGGCTATTTCACACTGTGTTGAGGGTCACAGGCAGAGATGATGAAATAAATGGTACAATTTTCAAAAAGGACAAGACGTAGCTGTCACCATTTTAGGTAATTTGATTAGCCAAAAATAAGGCAAAAGAAATCAACTGAGAAACTGTTGAATTAAGTCAGTTTGGCAAGATGACCGGGAATCAAGATCACTATTTTTTTTTTTTTTTTAATCAACAGCTTTAGGGGCACGTGGGTGGTTCAGTCCATTAAGCGTCTGACTCTTGATTTCAGCTCAGGCCATGATTTTGCAGTTCACAAGTTTGAGCCCCACATCGGGCTCTGCGCTGACAGTGCAGAACCTGCTTGGGATTCTATCTCCCTCTCTCTCTGCCCCTCCCCCACTTTCTCTCTCTCTCTCTCTCTCTCTCTCTCAAAAAAAAAAAAAAAACAAACTTTAAATAAGTAAATAAATAAATAAATAAATGGCTTTAAAATACCTAACATATAAAGTTAGAAAACAATAAGGGTGCCTGGGTGGCTCAGTCAGTTAAGCCTCCAACTCCTGATTTTGGCTCAGGTCACAATTTCACAGTCCATGAGTTTGAGCCTTGCATCAGGCTCTGTACTGACAGTGAGAAGCCTGCTTGGGAGTCTCTCTCTTCTCTCTGTCCTTCCTCTGCTCATGCGCGTGCTCACTCTCTCTCTCTCTCTCTTTTTTTTAAATATATAATGGGAAAAGATATCACCCACAATAAACATAACCAAAATTTGTGAAAACCAAACTCAGTATGTTTCCAGACATCCTGGAGTAGAAGAGCTGAATGAATGGAGACATATACCACACCCCTGGCTAGGAATTCAACATTGTGAAAATGATAGTTCTCCCCGTATTAGCCTGTGTGTTTAATTTCAATTCAAATACCAACAGCACCTCTAATGGAAATTGACAAACTGATCGTAAAGTTCACATGGAAGATAAACTGTAGATTAGGCAGTATTTTTTTTAAAAAAGGGGGAGCTTTTGCTACCATTTCACAAAACATAACATAAAGCTATTTGAAACAGTACAGCACTACCCTAGGGACAAACAGATCACTGGGAAAATAACAGAGGTTTCAAAAACATACCATGAATAGATTAAGACTTCCTTATTGTGAATGCAGATTTTCAAATCAGCAGGGAAAAGACAGACTCTACAAGAAATAGTATCAATGGAACTGGCTCTCCAGTTGGAAACAGAGTCAGATCCCCACCTCACACCACACATAAACAGAAATTTCAAATGGATTACAGAGTTATACACACAAAAAAATAAATTTATCAAAATAATAGGAGAAATATGGGAAGACAGCTCTTATAATCTAGAGATGGAGACGGCCACCTTCAGCTAGGTGCAAAATCCATAAAGAAGTAAAGACTGACGGATTTGACTCCATAATAATTTTAAAGGTCTTTATGGAAAAATTCCATAATTCCATCTACTCCACATATTTCCAGGAGACAAGACAATATTTGTAAAATAACTGAGCAGGGCTCAGTATTCAAAAAAGACAAACCCTTTCATAAAAGAAAAGCAACCCAATCTTAAAAATAGGCCAAGTATATGAGTAGAGGATTTACTAGAGAAAAAGTATATCTTTTATGAGCAAACACATGCAAAGATATTTTTCCAATCAAGAAAATCCAAATTAAAACAGCAATGATACAGGCACCTGGGTGGCTCAGTTGGCTGAGTGTCCAACTTCGGTTCATGATCTCACAGCTTGTGAGTTCAAGCCCCACGCCGGGCTCTGTGCTGACAGTGCAGAGCCTGGAGCCTGCTTCGGATTCTGTGTCTCCCTCTCTCTCTCTCTACCCCTGCCCCACTCATGCCATGTCTCTCTCTGTCACTCAAAAGTAAATAAACTTTTTAAGAATTTTTTTAAATAAAAAAGGCAGCAATGATACAACTTTCTATCATTGGATGGGCACCTTTTTAGAAGGTTAATAATATCCATTTTTGGCAAGAGGGGAAATATTCACCCTCCTGTACTGTAGATATGAATGTAAACAGGCTCAGCTTTGGGGAGGAATACATCTGGTAGTACTCATCCAAAATTATTAAATTTGTGTTTCCTTTGATGACCATCCCCCCCTCAGCCCCTCGGGAAGACAGCTGCAGAAATGTTTCAGAGCGTACCATCCCCCACCCCCACCACGCACACGCACACGCACACGCACACGCAGGAGGGTTTTAATGGCAGCACCACCATCATGCTGACAAGTCAGGACAGCCTAAAATTTGGTGCTGGTTAAATAACGTATGTCACACCCGCGCAGAACCCAGGCAGGAATGTAAAATTATGAATAGCCCTAGGTATTGACATAGAAAGTGTTTTAAGGTGTGTAATTTTTTAGTGTAGGCTATTAATAACACATATATAAGATCTCATTTATTTTTTAAAAATAATAAAGACATTTTATTGAAGGATGCCAGCAGAAATTACTCCTGGGAAAGGCAGCGGCATGGGTGGCTGAGAGGGGGGGATTCTTTATATGTATTTCTGAACACTTTCAGTAAATCACAAGAATGTATTCAGATATTACTTGTAATCTTTAAAGAAAATTTTAAAAGCAAAAAAACATGAAACCCTAACCCTAACCTTAATCCTAAATTTTTATAATCAGTTTTTAGTGCCATTTTTAAAAAAAGAAAGCAAGCTATATTTGGAGCACTTTATGTGGGTCCTTCCTACTGTCAGCCTACAGGGCATGCTTCGGCTGCCCCCTTCCAGCCGGCCCACTTTACAGATGAGGAAACAGATGAGGCCTGAGGCCCAGGCCCTTTCCCTATGGCCCTGGACTAGTGATATAGCAAAAACCATCAGCCTCCACTCTGGGGAGTCTGCTGGCAGAATGAATTCTAGGAGGCCCTGCCCTCCCACCCACCCTAACCTCCCAGGGTCGCCCAGAAAAAAAGAACAGAGCCAGCTCACATTTGCACAAATTTAATCCCGGCTATCCTGGTCCCCAATTCCAGAGCTCTTCTAGGCCACACGTCCCTTTTCCTGGTCACCCAAGGCCTAGTCATCCACCGCATCCCTCCCCATGGGGAGGCCAAAGCAGGGCCCCATCCTCCCGGGGGCCACTCTCCCCACCTTGACTCTTGTTGAATACCGACACAGGAACTGGGTCTGACCTTGACCTGGAACCTGGACCCATAAAGCACAGGCAAAGCAGGGAGAAGAGAGAAGAGAGATCAGGGGCCCATCTGGGGCTGCAGCAGCCAGAACAGGAGTAGAAGCCAGGCAGAGGTCTGGGGGCCTGAGAGAGCCCCATTACTTATTTGCTGCTTGATCCATTTGCTGTATTTGGTGACACGGGTGTACACGCCAGGATTCTGCGCTTTGGCACAAGCCTTCTCCCAGGACAACACCCCAGCCAGAATCCACTTGCCCTCGACTTCACAAGCCAACGGACCCCCAGAATCCCCCTAAGGCAAAGAGAGAGGAACAATGGAAGCCCTGGGCCCCGTGGGGACCCAGGACCCCAGAGGACCCAGAATGCCCACCCTGAGTTCTGTCTGGAAGATTCTTTCGCTCCTTGAGGTCCTCACTACATGGGGCCCTCCTCCTTCAGCTCCTCAGTTGTGGACCGATCCCAGGGTTATCAGGCAAAGGCAAAGTCACAGGGGATGGGAGCAGAGCATCGCCTGGTGATGCTGACAGACAGGGAAAAGCCCAGCAAGCCCCTCCCCAGGAACTTCCCCTGCCCCCACCCTGGGAGTCACTGCCGAGAGAAGCGCTGCCAGAACCGCCCAGAAACTCACAGAGCACAAGTTTTCTCCATAATTGGTGGCACAGATCACGTTCCCCAGGACAAGGGGGACAAGGTGGGGGATGAGGGACTTCTTGCGGTAAATCCGGTTGCACCTCTTGTTGTCCATGATAAACACCTCAGCTTCCCGCAGCTCTGGGGTCAGCGTGGAGTTGGCTGTGGAGGAGCCCAGTGGGGTGAGAAAGAACTTCTCACTCCACTCAGCCCTGGCCTCTCCCCAGTGTCCTATCACCTCCATTTCTGACACTCGGCCAAGCCACATCCCTTCACACCCCCGTGCCCGCCTTCACCTGCCTGTCTCCCTCCAGCGCGGACCATGTCTGGCAAGCCCCTCACCCTCTGAGGCTTTCAGGATCCCTCTCTGTGGGCAGCAGCTGCTTCTGAACCGAGCAGGCCACAATCCAAGTTTCAATGCAACCACTTACAGCTGGAGACCCCAGCCCCATACTGCTTCTCTCCGGCCTCTGAGCTTGGCACCGGCTGTGCCCTCTGTCACCTGATTAACAGTCGCTCCTCCTTCAGGCTTCTCAGACGCTCCTCCCAGATCCCTCCCGGCTGGATCTCGAGATCACCTGACCAAGTCTCGGCCTCCTTCCTTGCCAGCCTGCGCCCCCACCCCCACACTCAGGATGCCCCGCAGGTAGGGCTCGTGTTCCCAACGCAAGGGGGCTGGGGTGCGCCAGACGCTCGAGGCTCGTCAGGTGAATGAATGAGTGAGTGAGTACATTTATGATTCCCTGACTCCGAGCTTCTGTAAGACACAAAAGATCGTGCCCAGCGCAGGCGTCGCTAGACCTGCGTTAGTGCCCACAGCAGCAAGCCCAGTGGTGTAAACCGTGAGGACCGTCCTAACACATCCAAACAACTGCCCAGAGGTGGCAGCCACAAGCTTCCTGAGAGGCACCGGGAAAGGGTCTAGCAGCCGAGGCCCCAGAAGGAAGGCAGCACGCCCTCTGTGGTTCCACACCCCACCCTCAGCCCATCGTGCTCACCTGAGAAGCGCTGTTTCACCTGGCCCCAGCCAGTCTCCCAGCACTGCGTCCCAACCTTCAGGTTGTAGCCGGCCTCTGGGAGGCAGATGGGCTGCACGTACTTGCCGAAGATAGCCGGGGTCCGAAGCTGGAGAAGGGCAATATCGCCCATGATGAAGGTCCGGCCCCAGTACTTGGGGTGCATGATGATGTCCTTCACGGGGATCGAGACGCCCTTCGGGAAGTCCACGGGCTTCAGCTTGGGGGTGCCGAGAATCACGGAGTACTCTTTGGTGCTACGGGAGACACACGGCCTCGGCCAGTCGACGTCAGGTTTCCAAACAACGCAGTACTCCTACCTCCGCCGAAGACCCTCTCCCTCAGCAGAAGCCCTGCCCGGTGTGCTCTGCTCTTTCCATCTCGCTAATCCAGCCTGGAGGCCGTCAGGGCCAGGGATGCTGCTGCCTCCTCATCCCCTGTTCAAGTTGATTCAAGCTGGCCTCATCTATGTATGGTGTATGCAAGCGTGCAAGTGTTGCTATACGTGTATGTTCTTGTGTGCATGGGGGGGGGGAGGTGTCTGAGGACTGGGGGGGGGGGGGGTGGGCAGGGGAGTGTATGCTGGGTTTTCCTGTCACCTTGCTCAGGATGCAGTCACGGCTGCTTTGGGCTCCTGCCTCAACTCAGCCCCTGGCGCCCTGTGAGACCTTGAGCAGGGCTCTTCCCCATTCCGGATATCCCTTCCTACTCCCCCTTCACCTCCCAACTCCCACATTGTTTCACAGAGGAAATGAGGAGGATGGGCTGGGCCCATGGCAGCCCTGGGTCCCCAGGCCGTGGACACAGGGGCCACACTCACCCTTGGATGCAGTGGGCAGCAGTCACCACCCAGCTGAGATCAATGAGGGCCCCTCCACATATGTGTTCATTTTCCAGCCGGAGGCTCACCTCCCAGGGCCAATGTCGGGTCATGTCCAAATCTTCCGACCACCAGGGTCTGCCACAAACTTCAGGAACAAGTGTGCCGGGGAGACACGGTGACCACATATTGGAGAATGAGGATACCCGAGACCGAGATGCCCCCCCCACCCCAGGACAATTTGCACCAAGCTGTAAATTCAGGGTCTTGTTCTCATTTCAAAGATGGGGAGACAGGGTGAGAGAAAGGCACTGCGCTAGACAAAAAAATGACAATGATAGAGATAAAAGGCTTCAAGCCAGAGACATAAAGACATCACAGGAGAGAGAGAGATACTGAGACAACAGGGAGAGATTAGCTGGGAACCTCAAAACAAGAGAGAAGCACAGAAAATGCCCCAGGACAAGAAATACATTCTCTTGGATCTGGGAGAAGTCCCGAGGCCATGTTCCTAAAAGGCCATAAGCTTGCTGTATCTCTCAGATGCCAAAGGCCTCTGCCCCCACACTACTCACAGCTAAGAAAAGCTCCTGCCTTCTGTGTCAGAAATCTGTACACAGGCCATTCAAGAAAGAGCCTCCACATGGAGCCCACGGAGCCCCCACCCACAGCTTACACGGCCTCAGTTTACACGTCCTTCCAACAATCAAGTTGTACGACTGTATGAGTGAACACAGACGCAAAAATTATAAATAAAATATTACTCAACGCTGTATTTTGAAAAAATGCCCCACAATCATGTAGTGATTGTCTCGGGAGTGCAAGGGTGGTCCCACAATGGAAGAGCCCTTAGTGTATTCTCCACATAAACAGTTCTTCTTCTCTCAAGAGAAAGATCCCATGCTTTTCTCAGTAGACACAGAAAAAGACATTTGAAAAACTCAAC
The DNA here is from genome assembly GCF_014898765.1 of Herpailurus yagouaroundi. Classification (NCBI taxonomy): domain Eukaryota; kingdom Metazoa; phylum Chordata; class Mammalia; order Carnivora; family Felidae; genus Herpailurus; species Herpailurus yagouaroundi. Next base: position 5,213,468 of record NW_024412424.1, read on the forward strand.
ACATACTAATGACTAAAAAAAAAAAAAAAAAACCCAAAAACCACCTGTTACTTAGCAAGGTAGGAACGGAAAGGAAATCCTTAACAAAAGTTACATGCCACAAACCTATAGCAAACACCATATAACGTTAAGGAACACACAAAATGACACTATACTGTCAGAAGCCAGGAATGATGGTACTTTGTGGGCAGAGGGCAGGAGAATCACCGAGAGAGTAGAAGGGAGCTTTTGGCTCCTGGCATTGTTCTACTTTCTGACCAAGGCAGTGATTACACAGATGTATTCTCTACGGGATAATTTCTTATGCTGGACACTTAGAATTTGTGTATTTTTGTGTACGCAGGTAATACTTCAACAACTGACTTTCGAAATCAACGACACTTCTCTACTCCAGCACAATCCACTAGAAATTATATTCGAAACAAGATACATTCTCAATAACAAAAAAATCACAGGCACTGAGGAATTAACCTATCCAGCACTACGTAAGATTTCTGTGGTGATACACTTTAGACTCTAATAAAGGACACTGAAAATGATCAGCATAAACAGGGAGCCAGCCCTTGTTTTTACATAAACAACTGGACATTTCAGATGTCATTCTTCCCAAAGTTAATCTAGAAAGTCATTTTCCAAGTTAGAATTTTAGGAAACTTTACACTCTACAACTGACATAGAAAAACAAAGGTCCATGAATAGCTCGGTCTCTGAGAGAGTGGAACATAAAGGGACACTTGTCCTAGCAGATATCTAGACACACACCAAAACCATAATAACAAAAACAGTGTGGTATTGACAAGGACTGACAGATGGAAGCAATGGAAAAGAACAGAGAGCCTGAGGTTGTTCTGGGAACATAGGAATTTAATGTAAATAAAGGAGCCACCACCATCGGTGGGTGGAAGATGCATGTTGAGTAGACGGTGCTGGGAAAACTGACTCACTATAAAGAAAATAAGAAAAACAAAACTGGATTCTTTCCTACCAGCACTCGAAGACCTAGAAAGTGAAAATGTAAAGTTAATGATGAACTGTGTGACATGGGGCAGGAAAGGGCTCCTTAAACAAAAACTTCAAAACACAGTCCACAGGGGCGCCTGGGGGGCTCAGTCAGTTAAGCATCCGACTTTGGCTCAGGTCATGATCTCATGGTTCGTAGGTTTGAGCCCCACGTCGGGCTCTCTGCTGTCAGTGCAGAGCCGGCTTCAGATTCTCTGTCTCCCTTCTCTCTCTGCCTCTCCCTGGCTCGCACTCTCTCTCTCTCTCTCTCTCTCAAAAATAAATCAACATTTTTTTAAAATCCATAAAGCATCAAACTGATTACTTTGATTAATCAAGTTAATGACAGGCTGGGAGGCAATATTTGCAATTATCTAAAATCGGCACCAGACTTTCATTAGGAACATACAGGGAACTCTAGGAAATCAATAAGAAAAAAAGAACAACAGACAACAGGCCAAGGATAAGGGCGATTTATTAGAAGAAGAAACTCGAGAGGCCAAAAGCACATTGAGGCATGCTGAAACTCCTTAATAATGAGAAAAATGTCAATTAAATCAAGAAGCCATTTTTCATCTGTTAGATGGGCGAAAACAGATTAAAAGCTGCATCTAGTAGGTCTGTTCACAAATGGCCGATAGGAATGCAGAGGGCTGACCAAATGAGATTACGGACGATAGATAAAAGTATGGTATCCATGTAAATGTGTGAAGTTGATAAGTGGTTGATAAGTAATAAGTTGATAAGTTGATACTACGGCTACGTAAAGGAATATTCTTAGAAAATACACACCTACGTATTTAGAGACAAGGAGTCATGGTGTATGTTACCCTCAACTGATTCTGAAAAAATGACGCGTGTGTTCCTTGACCTATCTGTATTCGCACAGTGTTCCATAAGTTGGAGGAAACAGAAAGGGATCTAGAGAAACACCATTTAACGTAAGTTAAAAATACATGCACACAAAACCACAACGTGTATTTTGACGAGACTACGCACAAGCAGGGATATGCACTGGACATACAGGAAAGGCTGGAAGGACGGGGAGGGGAGGATGGCAGTGGGGCATGGACAGAAGCAGGAAGAGGTAACTTAACTGAACAATTCGTAACAAATCAGGGAGGACCCGTGACCACAGAAGGCCTTGAACAGCAGGAGCAACCCACCATCCCCGCCATCCCTGCCGTCTAAGGAAAAAGGCCCTTCGGAAAGCAGACAGGTCAGACTAAATTCCAGGTTCCCACGCACCCAGAAACACTATCTGTGTGACCCTCTTCAGAACACACCCTCCCAGGAGCTGAGGTTTTCCTGGCGCAGGGGCTCACCCTCCCCACCTGGTATGGAATTGTTTTCTTTATAACCTGGAGGAGAAAAGGGGGAACAGAAACAAAGGAAGAGGTCATGAATCGGTTAATTTGTTCATTCGCCAAATATTCCCTCCCCTCTCATTCCATTCCCAGCCTGGAGCCCGAGGCCAGGGAGGGGACAGAGCGTATCCAACAGATACAGGCTGTATGTGCCCTCTAGGAACACCCTGTCCAGCAGGGGAGACAGGAGTAAACACACACAGTCGCCTGTGTGCGATCAATGCAGGGACCAGGTCACAGGTGTCAGGGGAGCCCAGAAGAAGTGGTGGACAAGGACGCTTCTGAGAAGAAGGGTGACTGTGCCAGGCCTTAAAGATGAAAAGAAGGTAAAACAGAAAAGTGACAATGACATTCCGTGCGAAAGAAACACCACGGTGTGTGCCAGAGCCTCCAGAGGATAAAGGACAAGGCTCTAGGATGACAAGAAATGATGCCATGGAGGAAAGTCGGGGTCAGTCACGGAGGCGGGGAGGCTCAGAAGCCAGGCCGAGAAGCAAAGAGACCCTCTGGGAGGAGGGAGGAAGGGTGACATGGTCAGGCTTCTAGTGTGAAGAGGAAGTAGGAAGATGACCGACCAGGCAGTGAGATCCCACCAGAGGCTCCGCAGGACACAGGCAAGAAAAGAGGTGGTCTAAATGAGGAAGTGGCAGTGAGAACACGCATGGAGAGCTGGATGTGGGGTGCTGGCAGATGGCTAGGTCTTGGGTAACCCTCACTTTCGGATTTTAGGGAACAATGCCTCCTAGCCGCCGAGCTGAGGAGAAGAGAATAAGAGAACCCAGTTTGTAGTCAGATGAGAGCCTCAGCTTTGGACCCCAAGGAGTTGGGAGCAAGGGAGTTACCCTGAGGCAGAGAAGAATCAGGAGTTATGGCTGGAGAAACCAAGGGACTGGAAAAAGTGAAAACGGAGGAAGTGGTAGAAAAGTCAGGGACAAGGACAGAGGCATGGCCGGAATGGCTACGGATTACGGGAGAAGCGAGGAAGCAGTGAAGGCAGCACCAAGTGGAAACTGTTACTTGGAGAAACCTGGCAGTGAGGGGAAGGCGCGGGGAGAGGCAGCTCGGCAGACAGGGAGGGAGAGGTTGGAGACCTCCAAGAAAATGACCGAGCAGCGCAGCGCGGGTCCAGAGCAGGGTCAGCATCCTGACCTTGAACAGGAGGTTTATCTCTGATTGATAAAGAAAGTTGGGGGGGGCTGAATAGTGGGGTTCGGAGGGGCCTCTGCGGGCTGGAGGCACTCAAGGAGGACAGCACCTGGGGGCCTGCGTCTTCGGAGGACAAGAGGGGCGCCAACGGGAGGAGTGGGCCGGGGGCAGAAGAGGGGGACGTTGCATCCCAGTTTCAGCGCACGGAGACCACGCGCCTCTGGCCTGCAGCGCCTGCGCAGCGGCCTGGGGTCGGGGAGGCCAGACCACGCCCGGGAGGGCGGCTCGGTCTCGGCCACCAGGCCCGCGCGGACTGGGGAGGAAGTGGCTGCGCATCGGGAGAGAGGAAATGCAGGGGGTCCTCTGCCCTGCAGGTCCCCAGGAGGCGGCAGGGCGGGTGGCACCTGAGGGAGGCCAGGGCGGCAGGAGTCTGGCGCCACCCTGAGGGGTGGCGGTGGAGGGCGGGTGACCATGGGGAGGCGGGGTCCACAGAGTCCCAGGTAGCCAAAGAGGGGGCCAGGCCGAGAGGCCGCCCTCAAGGGGGGGGGGGTGCTGGGAGGGGCAGAGCGGGGACTGGGGAGGGGGAGGTGGCAGAGGACACACGGAACACAGCCGCGGAGGAGGCGCGGCCTCACCCGAGTTCAGCAGCGGCAGCAGCAGCAGCAGCAGCAGGAGGAGGCGGCAGCTCAAGCCCTGGGGCCCCGAGGCTCCAGCGCAGCTGAGCGGCGGCGAGGCGGCCATGAGGCCCGGGAGGTGCCACCTGCAGGCCCAGGCACGCGGCGCCGCGAGTCCCGACACGTGAGGGCGCCCCCAGCACGTGACGGGGGTCCGGTCATGTGATGGGGCCCCCAGCACGTGACAACGCGCCACGCCTTCCCCAACGCCCACGGGCGCGTTTCCGGCATCTGCGCTGGTACACCTCGTGCCTCTTCCTGGAAAATGACCTCGGAGCCCCTGATCTGTGATTGCCCCCCGGGTGGCCAAGCCCATGAAAACACTCCCAATTGCTTTAAGCTGGTGACAGCGTGCCCCCCCAGTCTGGGTAGTGAAGGCCCGCCCGAATTCCCAGGACCTGTGAGGCCACCTGGTCGCCCAGCCTCTGACCGCACCCTTGGTCCCCTCCCCGGGCTCGGTGCATTCGAAAGGCTGACAATTTATATTGATTTGAGAGTCTGAAAAGATACAGAAAGCACAAGAAAAGAACATTAAGGCTAGGCAACCCGGGAAGGTGGCATTTGAGCCGGACCTATGACTGGAACAAGGACTCTTGGGGAAGTCGTGAGAAGGAAATACATGCCTCCTCTTCCACAGACCACCAAGGGGATGGTCTTGAAAGAGATGATGGCGTATACCAGGCCTTGGGCCTTCACAGAGCATTTTTCCAGAAGGATCTGGTCTCTGCATCCGCTGGGTGTGACAGAGATTGGGACCTGACCACCAAGATTCCACCTTCTCTTGTCTAGTTGGGGGATGGGGGGAGGGGTCCAGCTCCGGGGACCACATTCCCCTGCCTGGTATCTAAGGGGGTCCATATAATGAGTTCCCATGACTAGCAGGTGAGTAGAAGTGATGTGTGTCACTTACATGTCAAGGCAGTCAAGAGGAGGCTGCCTTCTCTCCTCCTGTTAATGACAGCAGCGTTCTCCAGAGCAGCAGAGGCAGTGCTTGGAACTTGTTAGAGATGTGGTTCTCAGGCCCCACCCCACACCTACAGGACTACAAACTCTAGGAGTGGAACCAGCGATCTGCATTTTAACAAGCTCTCCGGGGAAATCTGATGCAGTTAAAGCATGAACCACAGGGCTGAGTGGAGCCTTACGATGGGGGAAAAGATGCCTGCTGACCAAGAACACTTGATTAAGATGTTTTAGGAAGAAGAAGTTGGGGCGCCTGGGTGGCGCAGTCGGTTAAGCGTCCGACTTCAGCCAGGTCACGATCTCGCGGTCCGTGAGTTCGAGCCCCGCGTCGGGCTCTGGGCTGATGGCTCAGAGCCTGGAGCCGGTTTCTGATTCTGTGTCTCCCCCTCTCTCTCTGCCCCTCCCCCATTCATGCTCTGTCTCTCTCTGTCCCAAAAATAAATAAATGTTGAAAAAAAAATTAAAAAAAAAAGGAAGAAGTTAAATTTATTGGGTTAGCCCATTTATATTCAGTGGCTTCTTAAAGCTGATGGTTCAATACTTATTAATAAGCTCGGTCCCAACCCCAACCTTCCTCCCACAACATATAGGATTGACACGGACTGCCCTCTGAGCCCACTGATGTATGGGATCTAAAACATTGACCCCTGGAACGACAGGGGACAGGAGACTGGGAGGAGTTGATCAGAAGCCAGACACAGACAGAGAGATGCTGGGACACCGGACCAGAGAATAAGGGTAATGAACCAGTGCCTCCCACACCGAATCTCCCTTGCCTTCCTCCCTCTGAGAGTACAAATGCTTGTTAATAAAATGGGCAGTGATAGCAGCAAGTGGAAGAAGCAGAAGAGAAGGAATATTTCTCATGCCCTAACTTCATTCTTGCTTCCAGTTTTGGTCTCTTGTGATCCTCTCTTCTGAGCTCCAGGGGCTGTTAAATTAAGCTACAAAGCTCCAGGCAAACATACTGAGTCCGGGGAGCAGGACCCAGCGAGCTAAAACCATGCAGAGGACTCCCACCCGAGCAGGTGGGGACTTACGGCTCCCTCAAGGGCTCCATGAAAACCACGAATAGTTTCTTTGACACATGGGAAACTAGTTTCTCTACAGAGTATGTCATAGGCAACCCCACAACGTTCAGGAGACTGGAACTTCAGAACAAATAAGAATGCACTGCAAATGTTTATTCATTGACATCTAAGATCTCCACAGTCTCCGCACGACTTGGGGTGAGCCTGGACGTGGCCACTGGGTACTCAAGAAAGGGGGCCCCATCGCGGGGCTGCCCCAGCAGGATCCAGGTGGATCCGCACTGGGTAGGGGGGAACTTGGCCCAGTCCCAGACACCTGGGTCGGAGGTGGAACCCCCAGGCCTCAGACCTCAGCAGGGCCCTGGTGACACCGCCTGGCTCTCTCTGCACGATCACCAAGCTCACTGTCAGGTGAAAGCCTGAGACCACAGCCACGTCGAATGCTGTCTCACTGCTCATGAGGTCTCTTCTTTGGAAGAGGCTCTCCAAGGCGTCAGGGAAGCACCGGGCTCCAGCTGGCAGGTCGGCTGGCTCTCAGGCTGGGATGCCTGTACTCCCTCCTTCCCGGCAGGCAGAGCACAGCCAAGGTGTGGGTGTGGCCGAGGCAGGTGACTGGGGCATCAGGCTGGGACACTTTCAGGGCTCCGGGCTTACTGCCACTCTCTACTGGGTAGCTCTCTACCGGGTCAGTGGATCCCAACCAGCATTGGAGGAAAGGGCAATGAGGAGGAGGGGGAGGTTGGAGGACAGGCCCAGTGTGAAGAGTCAGAAACAGGAGGGGAGTGGGCAGGGGTGATCATGGGGCCACCAGGATGCCCAGGGGCAGCACCAGGCACAGAAGTATGAAAGAGCCTGCTGAGTCCCAAGAGCAAGCCTGACTCAAGTGATCAATGACCCAGTCCCTATAGAAACTAACTTCTGTATAAACCGCAGGAAAATTTCTGCGACCACAGCCAATGCCCCAGCTCACAATTCCCACCTGGACCCATATTTCATTAAATTCACAGACCAGGGGGCCTCCAGAATCTCCCTGGAGAAAGAGAAAAAAACAAAACAAAACAAAACAAAACACAGGGATGGAAGAGAATCAACATCAGAACTGGCTTAAGATTACACTGCAGGGCCCGGGGAGATGGGCACGCATGGGGCTTCCCCACGACCTCCCCTGAGCCTGCACCAGCCCATGGCTTCTGGGAACATTTGAGAGTCGAAAGCTAAGTGAAACGTTTAACATCCTCTAGAAATCCTCCTCCTTCCCAGGTGCTCAGGGATGTACAGCCAGTAGGCCCCAGTACAGCAACAGTGCTGGTAATATATTGAATTCTCTTTGAATACCCCTGTTCCTCAACTGACCCTGAGCACCCCCATGATCCTCTCCAAGCCTCCCATGACCCAGCCACCAAAGGGGCATCTCCTGGCCCAGCCTCCGGAGTCCTCCTCCAGCTCTAAGGTTGGTGTCTATTCTAATTGCTCGGTCCTGGGCCTCAAAGGATGTGAAATATTTTGAGTATCGACCCTGCGTGAGGGTCTAACCTGAAATTCCCTGACCTTAAACCCATATATCCAACACCATGCATGCATCACTTCCCTGTGTCCAGACAGTCTCAGACATCCCGTATACCCCCCACCTCACCCAGAGCACCGCACGTCCTTCCCAGATCTGCTCTGGTGGCCCCGCACCAACCAACTCAGACAGAAACAGACAGCCCTCCTAACCTCTCCCTCGTCCCCTCCCTCAACGGCACTCAGTCACCCAGAGCTCATGATTCAACGTCAGACACACCTTCTTCACCCCCTCATCCTCCCACGTCCCGCTCGGGACTCAGCACCATCGCCTAGATGATGGAAACAAACGTCTAGCCCACAGTCCTGCCCAGACGGCGTCTAGAAGCTCGGACCAGCACCCCAGGCCACACGTACTCTGACTCCAACCCTCTTCTCTGGCCACATTTGCCACCTCATTTGGTCCAGACCTGGAAAACATTCCCTAAACGTGACACGTTCCCTGGGACCTCTGAGCTGCTCCACATGCTGATCCCTCTCCCTACAATGCTGTTCTCTTTCCAAGAAACCCAAACACTCATCCTCTAGGAGTCCTGCAAGCACCCACGGGGGAACCTGGAGCTGACATCTTTGGACCTCACCTCATCTGTATAATTGGTACGATGTCTATGCCGCGGGGTTATGATGTGGGTTCACAGAGCTAGTGGGGGTCAGTGCCCACAGTGGCTCACACCGTAAGTGCCACAGAGGAGGAACTCAATTAAAGGGACTTCTGTTATTAGCGTTACCTGCCCCAGCTTCCCCACACCGTGGCAGTGCCCCCAGGCCAGCAAGGACTGCTCCCCTTTGATGGAACAGGCCAGGCCAGCTCAGGGGAGCCACGAGGGAGGAGGAGGCTGTGCCGCTTGCGAATGAGGAAACTGGGAGGGGACGTGCTCACTGCAGGGGCCACAGTGGAGCCATGAACTGACCTTACAGATACGCTTCTTCTCTGCTCGATAGGCACAGATCATCCCTTTTCTCACCATGCTGCGAAACGTTCCTAACTGTGTCTGCAATATCCAGTTGCATTTCTTGTGGTGAAGAATGTGTCGCTCTGTCTCCTGAAGAAGAACTGGCATCGGTGCTAAAACTATGAGGAGACAAGTCAGGGTCTGCATGAGAGGAGAGAGCCCCCCAAACCCGCTCTGGCTCTGGCTCAGGGCGCTCACACTCAGTGCCTCCTCAGAGGACGTTGGGGCAGTAGGTACTGTCCCATGGCCACAGCAGGTACTTTCCCGGAGGAACAGCTCGTCCCCCTAGAGTTGAAATCCGTGCTGGAGAGAACCCATCATCTCTGGTACCCGGGCCCCGGAGCCTCCAGGTGCTAACATTCCAACCCATTCTTAACGCAGTTCGGATACTACCCCGGCAGTATGTCCTCCTGGGAAAGAACCAGCCTCCCTGTCCCTCCCTCTAGCTTGTGGGCCACCCCCAGGGCACCAGGGTGCCCCCTCAGCTCCCCCCCACCCCATCAGTCTCACCTCCTTCTTCCAGTCGGCCCCAGCCAGTCACCCAGCACTCCGTCCCAGTTTCTGCTTGGAAAGACTTCTCAGGGAGGCACACAGGCTGGATGTAGGAGGAGTAATTCACAGCAAAGGCCAGCAGAGCGAGGGCAATGTCGTGTCTCAAAGTTGTATCATCACAAAAGCGGTGGCAAACGATGTCTTCAACTGGAACCACGAGTGTAGTTTTGGAATTAGGACATAACGATTTGTCTCCCAGCCGTACTGTATACTCCTCATGGCTGTGGGAAGATGCCCTTCGCGTCGATCCCCTCCCACGCCTTCCAGGTTCTTCCCAGCCTGGCCCTTGTCTCCTAAGCCAGCCGTCAGGCACCGGCCTGCCTGCAAACCACACCCGGGCCCCAGACCCTAACCGCTGTCTCCAGTGGTTCTCCAAAGGAGGTCCCAACACTACCAGAGCAGCGCGTGGGAACTTGGTGGAAAGGTTAATTCCCAGGGCCTCATTCCAGGCTGAATAAAAAGTAGGGGGCTGGGACTTCCTTTCCAGCCGAGGAAGAGGAAGCTCAGGGAGGGGGACAAGACTGGCTCCAGGTCACAGAGCCTGACCAGGGGCCCCAAGCGCGGGGCCCGGACACTCACCCAGTGACGCAGTAGGCAGCGGTCAGCACCCACCGGCTGGCAATGAGGGAGCCTCCGCATACGTGTTTGTTACTGATCTGCAGGCTCGCCTGCCAGGGCCACTTCCTTCTGGGGGCCGGCATTCCCCCTCATAGACCTGTGGCCGCATCCTGGTTGGCTCACTAAAGAGAAGGGACTGGATGGGGCACCCGGGTGGCTCAGTTGGTTAAGGTGTCCAACTTCAGCTCAGGTCATGATCTCACAGTTTGTGGGTTCGAGCTCCACATCGGGCTCTGTGCTGACAGCTCAGAGCCTGGAGCCTGCTTGGGATTCTGTGTCTCCTCCTCTCTCTGCCCCTCCCCCACTCATGCGCGCGCGTGCGTGTGTGTGTGTGTGTGTGTGCACACGCGCGCGCGCGCGCGCTCTCTCTCTCTCTCTCTCTCTCCCCCCAAAATAAATAAACATTAAAAAGAGAGAGAGAGAGAGAAAGTACCGGAGGTGCAGCCGTTGTCCCCTACCACCCCCTCCGGATGCCCCCGGGGGCAGAGCCAGGTTTCCTCTCAAACCCTCCAAGATAGACTGAGACCCCGCGGTCTACCCACCCAAGCAGCATTCCCTTCTGGCCTCCCAGGCAGGCCTGTGCCGACCCGTACAGAAGCAGTACCTTGAGGAGAGAACGTTTGGGATCCAGTGGTCTAGGTGGACTCTGAGGCCTCTCCCACTGTGAGTGTTGGAGGCCCAGGGGTTGCAGTGGATACTGTCATCGAGGATTCCAGGAGCCCTGGAGGCGACGGCGTCTCTGGGCTTCCTGAGGTCAACGCAGGACCCTGGCTAGGGCGGTAATCCTTACCTGGGGAAGACCAGTGACACAGGAGCTGGGCTGAGCGCACCCCTAGCCTACCCTTGCCCCCTTTGTCTACTCTTTCCCAACCCCCCACCCCCGCACCCTCACCACGACCCCTCCCCGCCAGCAGCCCAGCCCCCTCCCCGCCCGCTCGCTGCCTGCCGCCGATCGGCCCCACCGAGCAGAGGCTGGAGGAGCAGGAGGCAGAGCTGGAGGCCCAGGAAGCCCCCGCGGGACGCCATGAGCTCGCTGGTGCCCGCAGCCCTGTCGCGCGCCCCCTCGCGGCGGCCCGCGGCCCTGCCCTCGCGTTGGCCGGACCCGGGTCCCCCCCTCTAGAAAATGATCCTCCTATTTAAAAGGAAATCATGATGTTGGTGATGATGTGGTGAAAAGGGAACCCTCTTGCACTGTTGGTGGGAATGCAAACTGGTGCAGCCCCTCTGGAAACAGTATGGAGGTTCCTCAAAAAGTTAAAAACAGAATTAGCCTAGGACCCAGCAATTGCACTATTAGGTATTTACCCAAAGGATACAAAAATGCAGATTTGAAGGGGTATATGCACCCAATGTTTATGTCAGTATTACCAACAATAGCCAAACTATGGAAAGAGCCCAAATGTCCATCAACTGGTGAAAGGATAAAGAAAATATGGGGTGTGTGTGTGTGTGTGTGTGTGTGTGTATAATATGTATATAATATACATATATATGTATATATACACACACAATGCACAATGGAGTATTACTCAGTGATTAAAAAGAAAGAAATCTTGCCATTTGCAACGACGTAGATGGAGCTAGAGTGTATTATGCTAAGCAAAATAAGTCAGTCAGAGAAAGACAGATACCATATGATTTCACTCATATATGGAACTTAAGAAACAAAGCAGATGAACATAGGGGAAGGGGAAAAAAGAGAGAGAGAGAAGCAAACCATAAGAGACTCTTAACTATAGAGAACAAACTGAGGGTTGATGGAGGGGGGTGGGTGGGGGATGGGCGAGATGGGTGACGGGCATTAAGGGGGGCACTTGTAATGAGCACTAGGTGTTATACGTAAGTGATGAATCACTAAATTCTACTCCTGAAACCAATTTTACCATATATGTTAGCTAACTCAAATTTAAATAAAAACTTGAAACTTAAAAAAAAGGAAATCATGACAGAAGTAATGACAATTTAAAGATCACTGCCGATGAAAGCACTACATACGAAATCACGTATGAGCCAGCTATAGTTCTAGAAAGTAATGTATCGCTTTGACCATATTATAAAACAAAGAGGACTGATAACCAAGGAGCTAAATATGCAACTCAGAAACTGAAAATGATCAATGGAGTAAAAATCAAAGACAGGATTTGGGAGAAAGAAAGGAAAAACCGGGAAATAACAGCAGAAGTCAATAGAGACAAAATTATGAAGATGAACACAATCAGAATTGTGTTCTCTGAAAAGCTTAAGAAGAGACATTCTAGTAAGACCGAATAAGATAAAAGAATGAAAAATACGGAATAAAGGAAAGTAACTTAAAGATATGACAGACAGGGGCACCTGGATGGCTCAGCCGGTTAAGCATCTGACTCATGGTTTTGGCTCAGGTCATGATCTCGTGGTTCACGAGTTCGAGCCCTGCATCCCTCTCCTGCTCGCTCTGTCTCTCTCTCTCTCAAAATAAAGAAACTTTAAAAAAGATATGACAGATATTTATTTTAATTATAGAAGAATATTAGTAAACACATGTGCTCACTTGTCCTTCTGGCCGAGACAGACTAATAGGGATTGCCCTTCCCATGTAAACAACAACCAAATATGGGCAAAAAGTATGGAACAGCAGTTTTTAAGACACTGGACAGCAGGCCACAAAGGGTAGGACTGATGGATGGAAAGTAAATGGGGTGAGTCCTATGATGACCAATGCTTGCAGCCTTGAGAGAGTTTCCAGGCTGTAGCTCAGAAAAGGGGAACCCCTCAGGGGAGCAAGTGAAGCTGGGGGCCAGGGGACCCCCAGGCAGCTACGCACTGAGGCAGGGGAGGGGAGAGAACTCTGGAGATCTGCAGAGTTCCTCGCTTGAGTATTCCCTGGTGTACTGAGCAGGGCTTGTGGGGGGGGGGGGGGGAAGGGAGGGGCTACCTGTGGCCGGAGAAATAACCACTTGAAAGGATCAGAAGTAACAATGGCTGGTGTTCGCATGGGGACAGAAATAGTGCCTGTTTCCATCAGCCACACTGGAAAAACCCAGGACTCACAGACCACTGGATAGCATATTCAAGAAGGTCTTGCCTCAACAACAGGAAATACTAGTTCCTAGACTGATGTTACAGTCCTAACAATTTTTTTTTTTTTTTTTGAGAGAGAGAGAGGGCACAAGTGAGCAAGGGGCAGAGACAGAAGGAAAGAATCCCATAAGGGGCAGAGAGAGAGAGAGAGAGATGCAGGGCTCAAGCTCACCCGAAGTGGGACTCGAACTCACGAACTATGAGATCATGACCTGAGCTTAAGTCATATGCTTAACCAACTGAGCCACCCAGGCACTGTCTGTCTAACAAATCTTTAAAGCAAGCCCCGAAAATATCAATTTCCAAGTAATTTTACTGCATCCCAAATAAAGCTCAAGAATATTTCTAGGAGGGACGCCTGGGTGGCTCAGTCAATTGGGCATCTGACTCTTGCTTTCGGCTCAGGTCATGATCTCATGGTTCATAGGATCGAGCTCCTCGTCTGGCTCCTCTGTACTGACAGAGTGGAGCCTGCTTGAGAGTCTTGCTCTCGCTCTGCCCCTCCCCTGCTCACTCACTCTCTCTCTCTCTCTCTCTCTCAAAAATTAAAAATGTTTAAAATAAACAAAAATAAAAATAAACAGAACAATGTGGGCTGTGCCCTAATACATGTGTCATTGCACTCCCAAAAGGAAGGTGCTGGACAGCAGAGACAAAAATATTTAAAGAAACACTGGGCAAACATTTTCCACATTTAATAGAAACTATTACCCTAGAGATCCAAGAAGCTCAATGAACACCAAAGAAACAAGAATGAAACTGGACAGGGGCGCCTGTGTGGCTCAGTCAGTTAAGCATCTGACTCTTGATTTCGGCTCAGGTCATGCTCTCACGGTGCATGAGATCGAGCCCCAAGTCAGGCTCTGCACTGACAGCACAGAGCCTGCTTTGGGGATTCACTCTTCCTCTCTCTCTGCCTCTCCCCCCGCTCATTCTTTCTCTCAAAATGAACTAAATTTAAAAAAAAAAAATTTTTTTTAAACCCAGAACAAAACTAGACAGAAGTACGACTTAATCAAATGGCTCAAAACCAGTGATAATATTAAGTAAAAGGAACAAAGGGAGGGGTGACACACATCATCAGAAATAACGCAAGGATGAGGTCGAGACGGCTGGATGCCTTCTAGTTTCAGCTCCTAGTGTACATACCTGTCCTGTTCCCAATCTGTCAAGCGCCACATTTTTTCTTTCAATTTTGTGTTATTTCGCTGGTGATTTTGCTGTTTAAAATGACATATCGCTTAGGGCTGCCGACGGTTGCTAAGGACTCCACGCTGTGAGGCGCAGGCAGAGAAAACAGATGTTAGGTAAGCTTCTTGGAGGCATGATTTCCACTTCTGTTGGCCATGAGTTCGATGATAACAAATCAATGGAGTATATTAAATAAGATGCCTTCAACCAGAAACAATCAGAAAATAAAGTTATATATTGACCACCTGATAAAAATGTTGTGAAACGAGGTTCCCAGGAATCTGCTCCTGTATGTCTCTGAGAAGTTGTTCGGTATTTGCTAATTCATGGCTGCTTCACAGAACGTAAAAACCGCACACACACACACACACACACACACACAAACACAAAAGCAAAACGGTTATTTTTAGCAACTGGGTTTGGGGGTGGTTGGTCACACAGCCACAGAGGACTGAAACACTTCTTGCAACTCAGACTGTCCCGTCTCAGCCAGGCCACGTGTGTCGGATGGGGCTCCCCTGAGACAGAAGTGAAAGCGAGGGTCTGTTGAGGGGCACTCTTGGGAGATAAAGCTCTAAGGGAGCAAGGGAGGCAGAACTGGGCAAGGGGAGGAGCTGAGCTATGATACCCAGCTGAGGTTTCAGCTGATCCTACAAGAAGCCCTTCTAAGTTGTCCCCAAGTGAGGCAAAAAGTCTGGGCCTTTCCAGGGGCACCTGGGTGGCTCAGTTGGTTAAGCATCTGATTTCAGCTTAGGTCATGATCTCGTGACCCGGGAGTTTGAGCGCCACATCAGGCTCTGTGCTGACAGTTCAGAGCCCGGAGCCTGCTTCAGATTCTGTGTCTCCCTCTCTCTCTGCCCCTCCCCTGCTCATGCTCTGTCTCTCTCTCAAAAATAAACATTAAAAAATTAAAAAAAGAAAAGAAGTCTGGGCCTTTCTGTCCCCACATGTCAGTCATCCGGCACGGGCTGCACCGTGAAAGGATGTAATCTTGAGTGGGTCCATCCCTCCAGCTGAGTGCAGCTTCAGTGAGGGGCGCAGACGTGAGTCAGTATTTTCAGGAGCCGGGGAATGATGTGCTTTCTCTGCAAGTGGGATTTAGCGGGAACCCCACATGTCCCTACAAGGCACCTCTTCTGGTTGGCTCCTGAGCCCTTTTGACAGCATTCTGATTGTTTGGATAGCTTCCTATCTGGTGTGATATGACATTTTTATCTCCCCCTACACATTTCCTGCTCCACACCTGGAGATTTTTCACACCTGGTCTCAGTGGGAAACTGTATTTCAACACTGCAATCTGAGCACTGGGAACATTCATTGCTCTATATCACTTGCTTCTTATGACTGGAAACCCCAGCGTTTTTTGCTTTGTTTCTTTTCTCTTTAAAGTTTAATATTTTGGGGAGAACTTGCCTGCACGTCAACCTCCTCCTTCGCCTGTGTCATTGGTCCCTTTCAAAGGGTGGTTCGGTCCGGCCACCACGCCCCTGACCTAAGGGTCTTCCTACCGTCCAGCTCTTCCCTCCTACCTGCGGTGCCCATCTTATCTGTCGCCTCAGCCCCATGCCTGCCCCACAAAACGTATTCTGCAAATATTGGTTGGACAGAATGGCTATCACTTGGAGTTGATGTCCTGCTGCCTGGGAGCCAGAGTTTCATCCTCAGGAAACCAGGCCACTTGACTGAATTCTTGTCTCTGTCCCTGCCCCCAGTAGGAAACACATTCTAATATCACATGCTACAGGACACCCCATCTGGACCACAAAGTTCCCAGAGCTTGGGGACTCTTCCTACAGCCAGGGCTGTGACCCCTGCCTGTCACTCATTTACCAAGTATTTCCTGAAGTCTTGCTCTGTTCCAAGCCTAGAACTGGAGGGTGGAAGGTAGAGAATGAGTGGGCAGAGTCCCCTGACCTTGGGGACCTAAACGTCCCCCAGTGGAAGCAAGAGTAAGGAACGGACACGAGACCACCAGGAGCCTAGAAGAAAGCACATTTCACAACCCGGGGGGAGTGCACAGGGGAGGTTCTGGGGAGGACTGAATGTTTGAGCTGGGTCTTAACCACAGAGGAGGAAGAGAGAAGGAAACGAAGCCCGAGCGATGTGCCCCGCAGGGAACATCACAGGAAAGGACAAGTTGGCTTGAAGGAAAGCTGTAAGTCAGAGTGGGATGTAGCAGGACTCGGAGCCCCAGGTCTGCCCGCGTGTGCATGTCCGTGAAAGGACAGTAGTAGCATTAACGGAGTTTAGCTGGAACCAGCTGGGGTTTGCAAAGCAGTGTCCCACCCTGGCCTCCCTCCAGCAGCAGGGGGGACTATCACAGACTGCCCGCTGAGGTCCATGGTAACTGGGAGCTCTAGCACTGGCCGCGGAAGGAACGGTGGGCAAGAGACAGAGGCTGGGGGGTGATCAGCAGCCAGTCCAGAGGACTACGGGACACTTGGTCTGGTGATTGGGTAAAGAAGCCGTACACACACATACACACACACACACACACACACACACACACACACACAGCCAGGCCCTCCCACCCACCCTCCCCTTGTGGGAACTCAGCTCTTTGGGCTCAAAGTGTCTTGACACCCAGCCCCTGGTGTCTCCTCAAGGCATGCCTGGTATGGGGCAGCACGGAGAGGTACGAGGGTGTGTGAGTGTGTCCAGCTCCAATCTCCGTTCTCTTGCTCCCCCTGCTTCTGACCCAACACTTCCGGCCAGAGATGCTGATGGCTGTAATAGGAGGGCATTGATGAGACTTAGATCAAGGTAGGCGAATTCCTCACCTCTGGATCTTCTAGACCCCATGCACTGCTTTCCAAGCTACACTGGAAACTAGTTCTCTACAGAGCATGTCGTAGGCAACCCCACAACATTCAGGAGACCGGAACTTCAGAACAAATAAGAACGCACCGCAAATGTTTATTCATTGACATCTAAGATCTCCACAGTCTCCGCACGACTTGGGGTGAGCCTGGACGTGGCCACTGGGTACTCAAGAAAGGGGGCCCCATCGTGGGGCTGCCCCAGCAGGATCCAGGTGGATCCGCACTGGGTAGGGGGGAACTTTGCCCAGTCCCAGACACCTGGGTTGGAGGTGGAACCCCCAGGCCTCAGACCTCAGCAGGGCCCTGGTGACACCGCCTGGCTCTCTCTGCACGATCACCAAGCTCACTGTCAGGTGAAAGCCTGAGACCACAGCCACGTCGAATGCTGTCTCACTGCTCATGAGGTCTCTTCTTTGGAAGAGGCTCTCCAAGGCGTCAGGGAAGCACCGGGCTCCAGCTGGCAGGTCGGCTGCCTCCTTCCCAGCAGGCAGAGCACAGCCAAGGTGTGGGTGTGGCCGAGGCAGGTGACTGGGGCATCAGGCTGGGACACTTTCAGGGCTCCGGGCTTACTGCCACTCTCTACTGGGTAGCTCTCTATGGGGTCAGTGGATCCCAACCAGCATTGGAGGAAAGGGCAATGAAGAGGAGGGGCCTCGTGTGAGAGTCAGAAACAGGAGGGGAGTGGGCAGGGGTGATCACGGGGCCACCAGGATGCCCAGGGGCAGCACCACGCACAGAAGTATGAAGAAGTCTGCTGAGTCCCAACAGCAAGCCTGACTCAAGTGATCAATGACCCAGTCCTTGTAGAAACTAACTTCTGTATAAACTCCGGGAAAATTTCTGCGACCACAGCCAAAGCCCCAGCTCACAATCCCCACCTGGACCCATGTTTCATTAAATTCACAGGCCATGGGGCCCCCAGAATCTCCCTGGAGAAAGAGGAGAAAAAAAAAAAAAACACAGGGATGAAACAAATCAGTATCAGAACTGGCTGATTACA
The DNA here is from genome assembly GCF_014898765.1 of Herpailurus yagouaroundi. Classification (NCBI taxonomy): domain Eukaryota; kingdom Metazoa; phylum Chordata; class Mammalia; order Carnivora; family Felidae; genus Herpailurus; species Herpailurus yagouaroundi. The sequence goes on from NW_024412424.1 coordinate 5,231,407, forward strand.
CTGCCAGGCCTGGGGAGACAGGCACGCGTGGGGTTTCCCTGGGCTTCCACCAGCCCTAGGTTTCTGGGGATATCAGATCAGAGAGTTGAAAACGTGAGCAAACAAAATGCGTATACACACTCAAAAAATCGTGTATAAAGAACGGAATATAAGCCAAGGAAATGGACACACTCTGAGGTAATCATAACGAGTGAAGCCTTCACCCAAGTATTGCCTGTCACATTAGAAGGGGTTCAAAACACGTGACTGGCATTACTGGTATTTTCTGCCTGAATCGCCCGTCCTCTCCCAGCTCCCTGCAGGCAGCGCAGGTCCTACTGAAGGATCCAGTCGGGCCAGCCTGGCCTTGGCAGTGTGTCCCCTGGAACCCCCTTGACTTGAACGAAGGGTGACCGGAGGGGCTGGTGGATAACACGGGCCCCACTGCCCGTGAAAGAGGAAACTGTGGCGGAACAAGATGCTAAGATAGCGAGGGCCCGTGAACTGACCTGGCAGGTGTCCTTTCCTCGGGAACTGTAACCACAGACAGCCCCTTTTTTCACTAAGTCACTACCACTTTCCATCTGTTCCTTGAGTGCCCTATTGCACTCCTCGTAACGTACAACGTTTAGCTTGGCCTCCTGAAGTTGTTCCGGAGCATCTTCGGGTTTATCTGTAGAGAAGATTTAGGAGTTGGTGGATCTGCCTAGCAGACCAAAACCGGAGCCCCGGGTGTCCATTCTTGGTCTCCATACGGTATGTTCACATACAGACACCCCCCGCGGCAGTGAATACTGTCCCCATTTGACACTGGAGGAAAGGAGGCCCAAAGTGGACGTGGGGAGGGGAGGAGGGGAGAATCAAAACGAAGACAGGAGGGGCGCCTGGGTGGCTCAGTCGGTTGAGCGGCCGACTTCGGCTCAGGTCATGATCTCACGGTCCGTGAGTTCGAGCCCCGCGTCGGGCCCTATGCTAACAGGTCAGAGCCTGGAGCCTGCTTCAGAGTCTGTGTCTCCCTCTCTCTCTGCCTCTCCCCTGCTCACACTCTGTCTCTCTCTCAAAAATAAACGTTAAAAACAATTTTTTTTTCTAATGGAGATAGGAGGAGGAAGAACAGATCAGGAGAGAAAGAGGCCTTACCAGCCATGAGAAATCAAAACCAAATGTCTGTCACTCAGGATGCTTAGTAAGAGCGGCAGTTGTCCCGTGCATCAGCGAAGTGACTTTCCTTTGGAGCAGGACCATAAACTCTTGGACAGGTAGTGCCCCAAAGGTACTGAATCCAAACTCTCCCCAGGGACAGGAGGCCCTACCAGCCTCACCAGGAGTTAGTTCTCACGTCTCTTTTCACTCACAGGAAGCCCTCCATCCACCATCACCCAAGCTGGCTTGGGACAGCTCCCATTAGCAGACAGATCAACACCCCCTGGGCTAAAGTCCACCCCAGAGAGAGTCCACCTTGCTTGTCACCCAAGACCCCAGGTCCTGAGATTCTAATCGAAATCTGTAACACCATCAATCGCTCCCTACCAGCATTCTGCGGCCTCCTCCCTTACCCTCTTGCTAGAAAATGGCCTCCCCGCCTCCCCCTTTAGCTCGTAGGCCAACCACGGGGCACCAGGCAGCCTCTTGCCTGGCCTGAGCTTAGAGTCTTGCTCCAGTCTCACCTGTTTCTTTTCGTTTTCCCCATCCAGTCACCCAGCACTCCATACCAGCTTCCACCATGAACATCTTTTCAGGGAGGCACACGGGCTGGATGTGAGAGGAAAAATTCACAGGGAACTCCAGCAGGATGAGGGCAATGTCATTCTCAATGCTTCCAACAGGATTGTAATATTTGTGAATAACGATGTCCCGGACCGGCACCTGGATGGCCATCCTGGAGGTATGGTTCACGTGGACGTCTCCCATCTTCACGGTGTACTCCACGTGGCTGCAGAGAGATCCCAGAGGGTCGACACCCCCCTTCCGCATCTTCTGGGCCTTCCCAGCCTGGCCCTATCTCCATCAAACCACTTCCCTCCCTCCAAACCGGGTCCCATCCCCGGACCCGTGACCAATCCATCCAGTGGTGCTCCAAGGCGGGTTCGCTGGTGATGCATCAGCATCACCTGGGAACTTGTTAGAGATGCGGATTCTCAGATGGCATTTCTGATCTACTGCATCAGAGACACTGGTGGGGGGGGGGGGGGGGGGGGAGTGGGGACAGGCAATCTGTGTTTTAACAAGCTCTGCAGGTGTTTCCATGCTCGTTAAAGCGTGAGACCACTAATCTGGCCAAATTGGTTTCCTACACTCCACTCTTCTTAAGTATTCCCCCTTGCCGGTCTTTGCCCAGACACTGCCTCTCAGCTGGCATCTTGCCCCTTTCTTGCCACTTGGCTTGAAGACTAATCGGCACAAGCTTTGAACCTGATTTGGGGTCTTGCCTTTTCAGGCTACCAAGGGCCCTGCCATCACTTACCTCTGCCTGCAGTCTGAAGAGCAGGGACTATGACCCCCTTCTTCAGATAAGGAAGAGGAAGCTCAGGGAGGGGGACAAGACGGGCTACAGGTCACAGGGCCTGCTGAACAGGAGCCTAAGCCCAGAACCCCAGACACTCACCCAAGTATGCAGTGGGCAGCGGTCAGCACCCACCGGCTGGCAATGAGGGAGCCTCCGCACGTGTGTTTATCCTTGATCTGCAGGCTCACCTGCCAGGGCCACTTCCTCTCTGGGGCGGGTATTCCACCAACTATCCTCATAGACCTGTGGCCACATCCTGGAGCAGGTCAAGGAAGGGAGGGGACTGAAAGTAAAGCCATGACAGCCCCACCAGCAGAGCCGGATAATCCTCAGAAGTCTCAGAACCCTCAAAGCAAGGTCATGTCCCCTCAGAACCCCCCCCCCCCCCCCCCCCCCCACCCCCGAGCAGCTCTGTATCCCCCCAAGACAATGGCCATGTCCCCTCCGAGCTCAAGGGCAGGGTTGGGACCACTCAGAGCCTCTCCTCCCCTGGGAAAAACCATCTTCGCGTGAGACCCTCCCCTAGAGCAGAGTCCCATCCCCCTGGGCCCAGGCCAGTTCTCCGCGGCAGGGCCTGGCCCGAAACATCACCTGCAGGAAACAGCGACCTTGCCGCTGGCTGAGGAATGGCCGCAGCCCTGTAGGAACCAGGGTCAACTGGGGTGACCGCCGCCATCTGTGGGGAAGTGGCAGCCTCTTGGGGCACGGGGGTCGCAGAAGATCCTGCAACCCTCGACACGCTCTCGCGGCGGTCCTCGCGGCCGCCCCCGGAGGGGGATGGGGAGGGTGGGGACGGCGCCGACCCGCCCTGCGCCCCACCGAGCGGCGGCTGGAAGAGCAGGAGCCAGAGCAAGAGGCCGAGGGAGCCACCACCCGGGGACGCCATGGGCCCGCCGGCGCCGCGCCTCTCGCAGCGCCCCCTCGCGGCGGCTGGCGGCCCTGCCCTCGCGTTGGCGGGAAACCGCGTTCCGCGGAGATCAGGGTCCCGCCGCGCCCGCTGGGTGGCCTGACGGGTGGCGCAGGCCGCGGAGTCGTGACTCGGGGAGGCTTTTCGTCCCGACTTTGCGAGCCTCCCGGGCACTTGGGGCCCGGGCCTTGGGCCCGCCACAGGGTGCCACCGCTGACCCCGCAGCCACGCACCTGCAGCCCCGCGCCCGGCGTGCAGCGCGCCTCGCCGCTCCTCCTCCCCCGCGGGTTCACGGTCAAGATCAGGACTGCTCAGCGGATACGGACACGCTGCCCTCAACGGCACCCACCACCGCCTTAGAGATGGCAGTGCCACCTTTTAAAAATCAACCTCCACCTAGGGGCGCCTGGGTGGCTCAGTCGGCTGGGCGTCCGACTCCGGCTCAGGTCATGATCTCACAGTTGGTGGGTTCGAGCCCCCCGCCCGTCGGGCTCTGTGCTGACAGCTCAGAGCCTGGAGCCTGCTTCAAATTCTGTGTCTCCTTCTCTCTCTGCCCCTCCCATGCTCATGCTCTGTCTCGCTCTGTCTCTCAATAATAAATAAACGTTAAAACAAAAATTTTAAAATCAACCTCCACCTGAACGGAGCCGTTAGCGCAGGGCAAATGCAAACCACGATGAGATATCACAACACACCAGCAGACTGGCTAAAATAACAGATCTTGACAACCCCGATTTGTCAACAAATCTTGACACGGGTGCAGAGGTACACTCAGACATTGTGGTAAGAATGTAAAAATATTACAGCCACTCTGGAAAACAGACACTGGCAGTTTCTTATAAAACAAAATGTGCAATTACCATACGAGCCAGTAATTGCATTCCTGGGCACTTACCCCAGAGAAATGAAGCTGTATTACACACACACACCTATAGGAATGTTTTTAGTAGCTTTATTTTTAATAGCCAACATCTGGAAACAACCCTGTAATAGACAGAATACGGGCAACCCAAAGATGTCGGGGTTCTAATCCCCGGAACCTGTGAATACGTTACCTTATGTGGCAAAAGGACGGTGATTAAATGAAAACTCTTGAGCGGGGAGATTATCCCAGAGTGCACACATAAGAGCGGCCGCAATGCTCTGTAGCTCCTCCTATGAAGAAACGAAGTCAGGCTGTTACTAGCCTATCACTTGGGCTGTGTGACCCAGCAAACCCCATCGAGCTAGTTTGCTGGTAAGATTAAAATGCGGTAAGGAGGTAAGGAGTCTCTGCTCTGTCCTAATTACAGAGAGACAGTATAGACTCCCACAGTACTGGAATGAGACCATACTGTCTGCAGCAAAGAAATTGTGAAATTGCACATTCTTTGAAAAGCAACCCCCGGCACGCCACCGCACCCTAGAAAGAAACTAACGGCCAGACTATGGGACATGAAGTGACTGAGAGTCCCATGCCTCCTCTCATAATGTAGATATTTAGCCAGACTCACCAAGTCATAAACTCAGCCAGACAAAGCAATTCATCATTCAATGAACATGATATATGTGGAGTTGGGTCATGATAGGTCTTGAAGACAACAAGCAAATTGCACAAAAGCAATGGCCTAGACCTTCATATCACCTACTTGTATTGAATTAAAGCTTCTCTCTCAGTTCATACCCATAGCTTTATAAGGGGTGTCCTATCACCAGCTGATGAAAGAGTAAAAACCTGGGCCTCCCTCACAGATGGGCTCAAAATTTTGGTGCCAGCTGAAAACAGACCGCTGTTTCACTAGAACCTCATTCAGGAGTGGCCCAGAATGACAGTGATGAGGAGAAATCCTGTGCATAGGGCTTCAAATAGTGCACTTGGTCATCAGCTTGCTGCAAAAGGAGAAGTGGCCCGAATAAGAATACAAATGGGCCCCTGAACAACAATGAATGGCTTGTCTGGTTGGTCAGGGGCTTAGAAAGGCCAAAACTCCACAATTTGGGAAAGACGTACCTGGATGCACCTGTGGCAGTGGAAACCACTGAGCCCACCAGTGAGTATCCACTGCCAAGGAGCCACTCAACGGCCAAGTGGATAAGATGACGCCTCCGCTGGAGATCGGCTAGCACTTGCCCTTGTCAACCTCCATGCTTGCACTGTGTCCAATAACAGAGTATTTGTGTTGGCAAGATTGGAGAATATTCGTCCACCCAATAAAACAACATGGGGTTCCTCTTACCAAAGCCGATGTAGCTACTACTGCTGCTGGATGTCCAACCTGTCAGCATCAAAGGTCAATGCCAACCCTTGAAATTCAATTTCAGCCTTAAGAGTTGCTACATCCCTAAAGGAGACCAAGCAGCTATTTGGTAGCACGATTATTATATCCATGTATTTGCACCCTGGAGGGCTAGCGGTTTGCCCTTTCAAGACTCTGTGGGGCAGTATGTGAGGGGGGATCCCACGATGATAACTCAGACGCTCCATGAGTCACTGACAGTGTGCTGAACAGGCATTCTAGGCAGACAACGCTTTCCAGCTTTCTGATACTTAAATACTTTTCTGACAACGGTAGTGGTAATATAAGTAATTGTGATTTTTGATATTGTGTCATGAAATGTGTCAACAGAGAACCAATATTTTCCGACGATTTTACAAAATTATGGTTGAAAGATCCATTCGAAGTGAAAGACCATTTGATCTTTTCTTAAATTTTTTTTCACGTTTATTTTTCGAGAGAGAGAGGGAGACAGAGCGTGAGAGGGAGAGGGGCAGAGAGAGGCAGAGACACAGAATCTGAAGCAGGCTCCAGGCTCTGAGCTGTCAGCACAGAGCCTGGCATGGGGCTCGAACTCATAAACTGTGAGATCATGACCTGAGCCGAAGTTGGACACTTAACCGACTTAGCCACCCATATGCCCCAATTTTATGTTTTTTTTTAAGCTTATTTATTTTGAGAGAGAGAGAGAGAGAGAGAGAGAGAGAGAGAAAAGCACAGGTGGGGGGAGGGGCAGAGAGAGAAGGAGAGAGAGTTACAAGCAGGCTCCGCAATGCCAGTGCAGAGCCCGACGCGGGCCTTGAACTAACCGTGAGATCACGACCCGAGCCAAAGTCAGTCGCTCAACCGACTCAGCCACCCGGGCTCCACAAGACTAGTTGATTTTAACGTAATGAGTACAAAAAGTTCAAAAAGTTGCATGTTCTACGCTGCCATAAATTTAAAAATGGGAAGAAGTCTTTAATGTTCCCTAATAAAGCTTTTTCGGGCCCACCTCATTTCTTTGCACAGACCAGTTTCCATCTGATATCATTTTCCTTCAACCTGAAGAACTTAAAATTTCTTGAAGTCCAGGAAGGAATTCTCTCAGCTTTGGTTTTTTTTTTTTGTTTGTTTGTTTGTTTGTTTTAATTTTTTTTTCAACGTTTATTTATTTTTGGGACAGAGAGAGACAGAGCACGAACGGGGGAGGGGCAGAGAGAGAGGGAGACACAGAACCGGAAACAGGCTCCAGGCTCTGAGCCATCAGCCCAGAGCCCGACGCGGGGCTCAAACTCACAGACCGCGAGATCGTGACCTGGCTGAAGTCGGACGCTCAACCGACTGCGCCACCCAGGCGCCCCTCTCAGCTTTGGTTTTTAGAAGTCTTTACTTCAATTTTATTTTTGAAAGGTACTTTCATTTGATGTAGAATTCTACACTGACTGACTTACTTTCAACATTTGAAGATGATCCTCTCTCTACTATCTTCTGACTCTCATTGTTTCTGAAGTGTAGTCTGCAATCATTCTTACTTTATTTTTAAGTAATCTCTACGCCCAGTGTGGGGCTCAAACCCCCAACCCTGAGATCAAGAGTCACATGCTCCACTGACTCGGCCAGCCACGTGCCCCAATCATTCTTATCTCTGTTCCTCTGTAAGTAATATGTCTTCCCCCCCCCCCCCCGCCCCTGCTTTTAAACTCTATCCCTAGGTTTTGAATAGCAATTCAATTATTATGCTTGGCAGTGTGGTTTTCTTTGCGTTGGCTTGGGGGCCACTGTGCTTCCTGAATCTGTGACTTCTAGTTTTTAGTCAATTTGGAAAATTTTTCGGCAACTATTTTTTCAAATTTTCTTGAAGAATAGCATTTCTTCAGGTATTTCTGCTCCCAGTTTTCCTCTACCTTCTGTACTCCAATTTCCTCACATAAGACCATTTGATATCCCAAAGGTCAACTCATCATGGGCTGATAACTGGTTTCAATCTTTTTTTATCTGTTCTTCAGCATGAATAGTTTATACTGTTGTGCCTTTGATTTCACCAATATTTCCTTCTGCCTCCCAGGCATGGGTCTAGTAATTTTTAATGAACACTGAAGGCTATTAATGTTATGTTGCTGACTATTTGAATTGTATTTTCCTTCTTTAAGGAATGTTGAAATTTGGCAGGCAGCTAAATTACTTTCAGCCCACCTTGGTCCGTTTGAAGCCGGTTTTTAAACTTTGTAGGATGAGTCTTAGAGTAGCTTTTATCCTAGGATTACCCTAGCCTTAATACTAAGGTGTGAGCCTTGTGGGTACCTCCTGATTGCCTGAGTAGTCAGCGAGGTCCTTTCTCCGGGTGGATGAAGCTTGACCCTCCCAGCACTGTGTGAACTCTGTGAGTTGGTCCTCTTCTAGCTCCCTGGCACTTGTTCTTTGCCCAGCCTTCTGGAAATTTAACCTGTGTATGTGTAGATTAGTATTCAGCCAAAGACCGAAAGGGATTGTTCTGCAGATTTCTGGAAGTTGTTTCTTGGCATATCTCCATCCTATACAGCAGGGATCAGCAACCTTTCTCTGTAAAAGACAGTAAATATTTGAGGCCTTGCAGGCCACATGTGGACTCTGCCACATGTTTTTTTTCCCCTTGAGGGGGGCGGGGAGGGGCAGAGGGAGAAAGAGAATCCCAAGCAGGCTCCACCCCCAGGGCAGAGCCCAACGGAGGGCTTGATCTCATCATCGTGAGATCATGACCTGAGCCAAAATCAAGAGTCAAATGCTTAACCGACAGAGCGGTTCTTTTTTTTAAAAGCAACTCTTTGGGGCGCCTGGGTGGCGCAGTCGGTTAAGTGTCCGACTTCAGCCAGGTCACGATCTCGCGGTCCGTGAGTTCGAGCCCCGCGTCGGGCTCTGGGCTGATGGCTCAGAGCCTGGAGCCTGTTTCCGATTCTGTGTCTCCCTCTCTCTCTGCCCCTCCCCCGTTCATGCTCTGTCTCTCTCTGTCCCAAAAATAAATAAACGTTGAATAAAATAAATAAATAAATAATAAAAGCAACTCTTTAAAAATGTGTACATCATTCTTAGCCCTGTACAAAAACTGGCTATTGTGGAATTGGCCCACAAAGCGTAGTATGATAACATCTGCTCTACGGTATTGTGACCTGCAAACTCCAGATGCCTCGATTTCCTGAGTTCCAATCTGTCTCCTTAACTTAGTGGTGCCATCGTGTTCTGTTTGGGTTCCTTTCCCCGTGCCTTCTGAAAACTGCCTGTGCTTAGGAAGCCAGGACCCTCGTGCCCCTTCTCTCTGGGGTCGTAGTCCTACGCTGTCCTACAATGCTAACTCTTAACAACTCTACTTTTCCAAAAAAGCGGAACAACCGGTTTTCCACGCATAGTATTGGCATATTTTCACTTTTGATGACGAGTAACTCTGCTTCATTGTGTGTCTTTTGAATGAGCTGTGTCACCAGAATGAGTAATGACCTTGGATGTCAATGATTCGTGTGGAAATGTATTCATTTTTATTTCTTGGTTCATAATGCGAGTTCTCAAACTCATTTCACCAAACGACACTCCTACCATCAGTTTATGGCTCTTCCTGTCACTCTACACGACACTTACTGCCACAGTTCTGTCTTTTCCCACATGGCGGGCATAAAATTATACCTTGTTATGGTTTTCATTTGCATTTCCCTGGAGTATATTCTCTTATCTTTTCTGGCCATTTGTGCTTTCTTTCTATAAAATGTTTGTAACGTCTACCCAATTTTATATTTGGGTTGCTTTTGAAGTATTTCTCATTTAGCTTTTTTTTTTTACGTGTTCTCCTTTGTGGGTAATGTGTGTTCCAAATATCATCTATCATGATTTGTCTTTTCACTTTATTACATCTTTTTTTTTTATTACATCTTTTGAAGAGCAAAACTTCTTAGTTCTAACGTAGTCAGAAATAGCAATCTTTTCCTTTATCATGTATGTTTTTTGTGTCTGGTTTTAAAAAGCCTTCCCTATCCTGAGGTCTTAAAGGCATCATCCTTTACTTTCCCCTAAGATTTTAAAGTTTTGTTTTTCATGTTTCATCTTGTATCCACATTTTTTTAAATCTGTAGTGTGAGGTAGGAATTCAATTTCATTTATTTTCCATTTAAATTTTGTTTAACATTATTCATTTTTGAGAGACAGAGAGAGACAGAGTATGAGTGTAGGAGGGGCAGAGAGAGAGGGAGACACAGAATCCAAAACAGGCTCCAGGCTCCAAGCTGTCAGCACAGAGCCCGATGCAGGGCCTGAACTCACGGACTGAGAGATCATGACCTGAGCGGAAGTCGGACGCTTAACGGACTGAGCCACCCACGTGCCCCACATTATACTTTTATTCAACAATCTTACCAAATTATATTTTCAATTTAAATAATTTGTAGATTCTTTTGGGGTTTCCTATATTGACAACCAGGTCGTGTACAAATAATTGTATTTTTTGTGCAGTGGATATGTCCTCCTTGTTCTTCTTGATACATTCTCTCATTTTGTTGGGGTTAGTCCTGTCTTGATTTAAAAAAGAAAAAAGAAAAAAAAAGCCTACACACTAGAAATTATTATTGTTTTACACAGTCATGATTTTAGGTATTTCTTATTACTTGTTTCTTTTTTTTAATTTTTTTTTTAACGTTTATTTATTATTGAGAGACAGAGAGACGGAGCATGAGCACGGGAGGGGCAGAGAGAGGAGGAGACACAGAATCTGAAGCAGGCTCCAGGCTCTGAGCTGTCAGCACAGAGCCCGACGTGGGGCTCAAACTCACAAACCACGAGATCATGACCTGAGCTGAAGTCGGACACTCAACCGACTGAGCCACCCAGGTGCCCCAATTACTTATTTCTTTACTCACCGTATTTGTTTGGGTACGGGCTAAAGTGTGTTAACAGAGCTATCTCAAAATATAGCAGTTTAAAAAAAAGTTTATTTCTTACTTAATAGTCCAAATCGAGCCCTGATTGAGGTCTGCCACCCTTAACATGGGCTCATATCTCTGAGTCCAAGATGGCACCTCCACCTTTCTATCTTCCCTTTAGAAAGGGACAGGGCCAAAATGCATACCCGTGTCCCTTTGAAGGGCATCCCCAACAGCACACTACTACTTATATCTAATGGAACATAACTTAAATACATGGGCACCCTAAGCTTCAAGGGAAGCCGAGAAAGGCACTTTTTAAGTGGGTATCAACCCAGATTGCCTGGGATCCATTTTACCTGTTTGGTGTACCTATCTCCCAGCTACTCTGGGCACTGCTGCTAGAAATTCATAGGAGCTTCTTAGGAGGCTTGCCCTTGAGCACATGGAGCCACATTACAAAAGGTGACGAGGAGTTGCATTCTTACCTCCCTACCTCCCTACCTCCCATCCCTCCGGTCAGCCTGTGGCCAATGACATGGTGTTGCAGGGCACAAAAGCCCAGTCTCCCTTGCCTTAGGTCTGGATGGATTCTCTAATGTACGCAGACTCCAGGATCATGCTAAGCCTAGACTTCACCTCTAATCACATTCTTATTAAACTCCTTTGCCTTTCCTATCTGGCTTCCCTCACGTCCATACAGGTTCTTCCTGAAAATAACTCTCTTAATAGGTTACTTGAACATGGATCCCTGTCCCGGAATCTGCTCGTGGAGAAATGACCCAGCGAATGCTGGAGCTGGCTCACGAAAGCCGATTGCAAATCGTCGGGACTTTTATGAGCTGGCTGTCAAACACGGTCATTATTAAAGTGTTAATTATAAAAGCTGTCATTAAAGAAATTACACTCAAAACAGAGGTAGTAAATACTCAAAATTCATTACTTCCTAGTTATTTTCCTGTGTTTTATTATTACCTGTGCTCTTGAGGTTAGGTCTACTGTAGCTGTTATGGCAGAACTCCTTTAGAACGGTGTACATCTCTTCCCAACTCCAGATTCAGTAATGTCCTGTTGGTGTCTCGAAATCAGCCATGGTGGAAGTATTTACACCGTGGATATCTGCAAATGTTATACATCAGGGTTTTCCCCCCTACAGAGCTGCTTGTTCAATATTTGCAGGCACAACACCAGAATGACCTAAGACATCAGGCCATTGCCTAAGACACGGTATTATGGAACAGGAAGAGAATGGACGTCGGAGCCAAACTAGAATGTGTCACATTAACCTATTTTTTAACTGAGGAAAAATCTGCATATGGTGAAATACGTAGACCTTAAGTGCACAATCTAATGTTTTAATAAATATACAGATCCATATAACTACCACCTCAATCAAGCTATATACGATTTCAAAACCCCAGAAGGTGCATTTGGGCCCTCTTCAAACCCATCATAAGCAACCACCGATCACCTGTTGTGCCTGTTTGGTCTTCATATAAATGGAATCAAAACTCTGTATTCGTTGGGTCTGGCTTCTTTCACTCAACATAATGTTTTTGAATTTCCATCCATGTTCTTGGGTCAATCAGCAGTTTACTCTTTTTGATTGCCAAGCAGTATTTCATTGATTAGCATTCATCTGTTGATAGACACTTGAATTGTTTCCAGATTCTGGCTATTATCAATAAAAGATGCTAGGAACATTCATATGTAAGTCTTTGAGTGGACTTTCTATTTTCTTCCTATTTTCTTTCTGTGGCTTCTATTTTCACTTTCTTAATGGTGTCTTTCAGTGCCTTTCAAAGAGCAGAATATAATCATTTTGATGAAATCCAATCATTGATTTTCTTGTATAGTGCATGCTTTTTGTGTCCTATATAAAGAATCTTTGCCAACTCAAAGGTCACAAAGACTTTTCTTCTAAGTTTTCTCTAGAAGTTTCTCTAGATGTAGGTTTTACATTTAGTTCTATAATCCATTTTCAGTTAATTTTTACATATGATGCAAAGTTAGGATTGAGGCGCTTTTTTTTCCCTTCAATAGGAATGTCCTATTTTTCCCGTATCACTTACTAAAAAGACTATCTTTCCTACAGTGAATTGCCTTGGCAGTTTTGTTGAAATCAATTGGCCATATATGCAGAGATCTATTTCTAGACTCTATCCTGCTCCACTGATTTATATGTCTGCCCCCTCATGCCAATGCCACACTGTCTTGATTATTACACTTTTATAGTAAGTCTTAAAGTACAGTAGCTCTTTGTTTTGGTTATTCTACATCCTTTACTTTTCCATACACAGATTAGAACCAGCTTGTCAATTTCTACACAAAGCTCCACCTTGGAAAACGTGAACAAATTAGGAGGTGTAATGCTACCAAATTTCATGACTACCTATAAAAGCTACAGTAATTAGAACACTGAAAAGTTGGGGTAAGAATATACAAATCACAAAAAGGGGGTACCTGGATGGCTCAGTTGGTTAAGCATCCGACTCTTGATTTCAGCTCAGGTCATGATCACAAGGAGATCAGCCCTGAGTAGGGCTCCATGCTGACAGTGCAGAGGCTGACTGGGACTCTCTCTCTCTCCCCTCTTCTCTGCCCCTCCCCTGCACACGCGCACACACACACACACACACACACACACACACACACTCTCTCTCTCTCTCTCTCTCTCTCTCTCTAAATAAAAAGTTTTTTATAAATTTAAAAAAGAATAAACAGATAAGGAACTGAATAGAGAATCCATAAATAGATGCACATATACACTGTCAATTAATTTTTGGTGAAGTACCAATGCAAATCAATGTGAAAATAAATGTATTTTCAACAAATGGTATTGGAAGTGGATAAACATTAAAGATATGGAAAAATATACTTGGATCCTTATCCCATACCATGCCCCCAAATGAATTTGTAGAGCACAAACATAAATGTAAAAGCTAAAAGTATAAAGCTTAGGGAAGAAAAAAATAGAAGAAAAATCTTCACAGCCCCCAGCTAAAAAGTGAAAAAAAGCAAGTGACAGACTTAGGATTCTATTCAGAACATAAGAAGACTACTTATCAATGAGCAATAAAAAAAATAATAAGCATCCTAATTAAAAATGGGCAAAAGAATTGAAAACATACTTCACAAAAGAAGATACGCAGATAACCAATAGCACATGAAAAGGTGCTCAGTATCATTAGTTACAGGGAAACACAAATTAAAACCCCAATGAGATACCACTTCATACCCATTAGAATTGGGCAAATAAAAACACCGAGGACGGATGAAGATGTGGACCAACCTGAACTCTCCTTTGTTGCTGGGACTAGCGTAAAACAGTACAACCAATTTGGAAAAGTCTTTGGAATTTCCAATAACGTTAACCATACATCGATTTTATGAGTCAGCAGTTCCGCTCCTAGGTTTATTCCCAAATGAAGTGAAAGTGTATAGATACAAAAAAGTCTTATATTAGAATGTTTACTAGCAGCTTTATTCATAGTAGCCCCAGACTGGCAACAACCCAAATGTCCACCAACAGGAGAATAAACCAACTGTGGAATATTCATGCAAGAATATTACTATTCACCAGTAAAAAGGAATGAACTAATGGTACATGTAGCAACATGAATGAATCTCAAAAACAACACGTGGAAGGTAAGAAACCAGACACAAAAGAGCATTGACTATATTATTCCATCAATATGAGGTCTAATGACATGCAAATAATCTGATGATAATCAGAATGGTGGTTATCTCTGGGAGGGGCTGATTAGAAAGGGACACATAAGAGAGCATTCTGGATTAAAACAAACGTTCTCCATCATGATTTGGAGATGTTGGCATGGGGTATACCTCTCTTAAAACTCATAGAATTGGGCCGCCTGGATGGCTCAGTCGGTTGAGCATCCGACTTCAGCTCAGGTCACCATCTCACGGTTCGTGGGTTCCAGCCCCGCGTCGAGCTCTGTGCTGACAGCTCCGAGCCTGGAACCTGCTTCAGATTCTGTCTCCAGCTCTCTCTGCCCCTCCCCCACTCACGCTCTGCCTCCCCCCCCCCCCCGCCTCTCTGTCTCTCAAATATAAAAAATAAACATTAAAAAAACTCATAGAATTTTATATGAGTGTACATATATGAGTGTGCAGGGTGTACATTTTACTATAAATTATACCTCAATAAATAACAATACGAAGTACATTAAGAGATAACAGTCATTCATCAACATAAGCTTTTAACCTTATCAATTTTAAAAACTGAATAGAGAAGGAAGCAATGGTGTATATAGTCAAGTAGGAATTAGAAAGAATTCCTTCTAAATAAATGACTTCAAAAGCTTATATTCATAAAAATCCAGAAATAAAACTCCAGATGATACCAACTGAATTAGTTAGAATGAGGTTTTTATACGAGTAACTGAGACTGAAGATAATAATGGCTTAATTTAAAAAAAAAAAAAAAAAAGAGTGTATTTCTCTGTTGCATAAAGAGCTGTGAGGGCAGAGCAACAAACTCCAAGGAGCCAAGTTCCTTCTAAATTCCTGTTCTGTGCCCTTAGCATTGTTCCTTCTGTCCCCTATCACCCGCACAAGCTCTGGTCACCGTGCACACACTCCAGCCAGGAGAGAGCAAAGAGATCTGAAGAAGGGGCTTGTCCTCCATGTAAGGACATTTCCCACAAATCACACCCAGCACTTCTGTTTATATTTTATTGGCCAGGACTTAGTGCCACACGAGCTTAGGCACACAGAACTTAGTGTCTCCCTTAGTGGAAGGCTTGGAAACACAGGCTTTATTAAGGGATGAGAGGTGTCAGAGGAGAATTATCAGTCTTTACCCCAGTCCACTTCTTTATCCACCTAAATAGTCACCTGGCACTTTCTTCTCACATGCAAAATGCTCTAATCCCCTCCCAAAAGAAAGGAACTTCAAAGTTTCAAGAACAGGGAAGGAAATCTGGAGCGGGGAAGTGCTCTGCATCTCTGCATCCGGACAAAGAGCTACTCTTGGGACCACAGATAATGCAGGACGTGAGCCAGCAGAGACCCAGGAAGCATTCAACCTGTCCTCTCGCTGAGTCTCAGCCCGGCACTCTTCACAGGCCAAGGGAAGCTGGTGCTCAAGGCTCTACATAACTCCAGGGGAAGCAGCACAAACAGGCAGAAAATAAGGGTTGCAGACTGGGTGCAGTGCCCTGACCTTTCTCTCGCTTCCACTCTCTCTCACTTCCTCCTCCCTAGAAGCAACGGCCAGCAAATTCAACTACAAAGGTCCCTGCAGAGCTGCTGGCGGCCATGAGGGGCACAGCAGCAGGACCCAAGAGCTAGAACCATCTGTCAAACTCGAGTCGAGGGCCACCCCCCCCCCCCCACCTAGGGTTTAAAAAGCATCATGTAGGTGCGTGGGTGGCTCAGTCGGTTGAACATCCGACTTCAGCTCAGGTATTGATTTTGCAGTCCATGAGTTCGAACCCCACGTCGGGCTCTGTGCTGACAGCTCATAGCCTGGGGCCCGCTTTGCATTCTGTGTCCCCCTCTCTCTCTGCCTCTCCTGTTTTAAATTTTATTTTAATGTTTATTTATTTTTGAGAGAGAGACACAGAAGGCAAGCAGGGGAGGAGCAGAAAGGGAAACACAGAATCTGAAACAGGCTCCAGGCTCTGAGCTGTCAGCACAGAGCCCAATGTGGGGCTTGAACTCAAAAACTGCAAGATCATGACCTGAGCCGAAGTCGGACATTCAACTGACTGAGCCATCCAGGCACCCCTAAAGAAATGCTTTAAAGCAACATCAACACACTCCTAAGTTAAATGTGAGATAACTTCTCAGTGTCCCCCACAGCCCAGACCAGGAGATGTACAGAACACAAAAGCAACTCTTCAAACATTTATTCAGTTGACATCTGAGATTTCCACACTCCTTAATGTCTCCACACAACTTGGGGTGAGCCTGGACGTGGCCACTGGGTACTCAAGAAAGGGGGCCCCATCGCGGGGCTGCCCCAGCAGGATCCAGGTGGATCCGCACTGGGTAGGGGGGAACTTCGCCCAGTCCCAGACACCTGGGTCGGATGCGGAACCCCCAGGCCTCAGACCTCAGCAGGGCCGTGGTGACACCGCCTGGCTCTCTCTGCACGATCACCAAGCTCACTGTCAGGTGAAAGCCTGAGACCACAGCCACGTCGAATGCTGTCTCACTGCTCATGAGGTCTCTTCTTTGGTAGAGGCTCTCCAAGGCGTCAGGGAAGCACCGGGCTCCAGCTGGCAGGTCGGCTGCCTCCTTCCCGGCAGGCAGAGCACAGCCAAGGTGTGGGTGTGGCCGAGGCAGGTGACTGGGGCATCAGGCTGGGACACTTTCAGGCCTCCGGGCTTACTGCCACTCTCTACTGGGTAGCTCTCTACGGGGTCAGTGGATCCCAACCAGCATTGGAGGAAAGGGCAATGAAGAGGAGGGGCCTCGTGTGAGAGTCAGAAACAGGAGGGGAGTGGGCGGGGGTGATCACGGGGCCACGAGGATGCCCAGGGGCAGCACCAGGCACAGAAGTGGAATGAGGAACACCACTGGATACAAAGAGGCAGCCCGGTTTATCACTTCAACTATCCACTTGGAGTAGGCAGCAATGTCTGTATAAACTCCAGGCACATTTCCACGACCACAGCCTAAGCCCCAGCTCACGAGTCCCACCTGGACCCATGTGTCCTTAAATTTACAGACCAAAGGGCCCCCAGAGTCTCCCTGTAGAAAGAGAAAGAAACAAACAGGCATGCAAGGCCATCCAAGTCAGAGCAGGCTCACTGCCCTGCAAGGCACCAGGGACTCAGGTACATATCAGGCACCTATCAGGCCCAGCTTTCTGCAAATATGAGAACTAAGAACTGAAAAGTTAATGGGCAGGGGCACCTTGGATGGCTCCATCGGTGGAGCATACAACTCTTGATCTTGGAGTTGTAAGTTCAAGCCCCATGCTGGGTGTAGAGATTACTTAAAAATAAAAACCGTTTTGAAAAAAATAGAAAAGTTAATGGGAAAACTTTAATATCCTCAGGAGGATATTTTAACTGGTCACTGCCCAAACCACAGTGGCTGTGAAAACATTTGGAATATCACCTCTTCTTGGCAGCCCCCTCAATCCATCTATCTAGCTAACAGTTTCTCTAGGACTCCTAACCCATATAGCCAGCTGCCTCCATATTTGAAGATCCCCTCCCAGACATCCCGTATACCCCCCACCTCACCCAGAGCACCGCACGTCCTTCCCAGACCCGCTCTGATGGCCCCGCACCAACCAGCTCAGACAGAAACAGACAGCCCTCCTAACCTCTCCCGAGCCCCCTCCCTCAACAGCATTCAGTTACCCAGAGCTCAAGATTCAACGTCAGACACACCTCCTTCACCCCCTCATCCCCCCACGTCCCGCTCGGGACTCAGCACCATCGCCTAGATGATGGAAACAAACGTCTAGCCCACAGTCCTGCCCAGACGGCGTCTAGAAACTCGGACCAGCACCCCAGGCCACGCGTACTCTGACTCCAACCCTCTTCTCTGGCCACATTTGCCACCTCATTTGGTCCAGACCTGGAAAACATTCCCTAAACGTGACACGGTCCCTGGGACCTCTGAGCTGCTCCACATGCTGATCCCTCTCCCTACAATGCTGTTCTCTTTCCAAGAAACCCAAACACTCATCCTCTAGGAGTCCTGCAAGCACCCACGGGGGAACCTGGAGCTGACATCTTTGGACCTCACCTCATCTGTATAATTGGTACGATGTCTATGCCACGGGGTTATGATGTGGGTTCACAGAGCTATTGGGGGTCAATACCCACACTGGTTCACACCGTAAGTGCCACAGAGGACGAACTGAATTAAAGGGACTTCTGTTATTAGCGTTACCTGCCCCAGCTTCCCCACACCGTGGCAGCGCCCCCAGGCCAGCAAGGACTGCTCCCCTCTGAAGAAACAGGCCAGGCCAGCTCAGGGGAGTCACAAGGGAGGAGGAGGCCGTGCCACTTGCGAATGAGGAAACTGGGAGGGAACAACCTCGCTACAGAGGTAGGAAAGGGTCCGTGAACTTACCTGACATGAACCTTTTCCTGCACCTTTATAGCCACAGAGCATTCCTTCCAGTACGACATCCCTAGTTGTTTTCATGGCTTTCTGAATCATCTCATTACATTTCTCATGGTGGATGATGCCTTGGTCGACCTCATGGAGAACAGAGGTAATAAGGTCGCCACCTACAAGTAAAGAAACTCAGCAGTGGGTGGTTGTGCGCAGGTGGACAGTAAGCCCCTAAGCACCTAGAACCCCCTTTGAGAAAGGCAGGGCGGTGGGTATCGTCCCCATTAGACTCTGGAGGAAACCAAGGCCTAAAGTTGACACGGGGATTAAAAGGAGGTAAGAACTAAAACCAAGACAGGATAAAGAAGAACCGATCTGGACAGGAAGAGGCAAGGCCTTACCAGCCTGAGAAATGATCATCAGGCATCTGTTACCCTGAGTATCAGTGGTAATCGTGACAGGTATTCCGTCCATCAGTAACGTATCTTTACTTTTGAGCAGGATCACAGACTCTCGAATGTGCCCCAGGGTTACCAGTCCAGACTCTTCCCAGAGATGGGGGGCCCTATAGCCTCAGCAACAGCGACCTTCTGGCTCTGCCTGTACTCAAAAGGACAGGAAGCTCCCTAACCACCAAGATACTTTCAGAGAGGGACAGCTCTGGCTGGCAAACCACTCCTCACCTACTGAGCAGAAAGCCACCCTGAATAGAATTCCATAGCATCTGGCTCGGTCCCCAGGGAACCTAAAAAAAAAAAAAAAAAAAAACAACCCAAGCCAGCCAGGCATGGTCCCTCACGAATCTCCATAAAGAGATTTCACCCCTGTATTTCTTCTCCTGAGAGCAGCTCCAGTTCCCGGGACCGGTGCCTTTCCTAAATGGCTACCATGAAATATCTGTGTTGCAACAAAAGTCCTCAATCAGTGTCCTCAAGCCAATCAGGAACCATCACCCTGGCTGCTGCTAAACCGCTGTCCCCTCTCCCCTCTGCCAGGCCGTCTGCTTCCCTGTCCCTCTCTTTAGCCTGTTTGCCTAATGCAGGGCTAAAGCTGTCTCCCTCTTCCTGGGCCGGCTTCCTGCCTCACAGTCTCACCATATTCTTCTTTTCTGCCCCAACCGGTCACCCAGCACGTGGTCCCAGCTTCCACCCGGAAAGTCTTCTGAGGGATGCATATAGGCTGGATGGTCATGGTGAAGTTTACAGGGTAGAGGAGCTGGAGAAGGGCAAGGTCCTTTTGAATGGTTCCAACTACTGACAGCTGAGGGTGGACAATGATGTCTCGGACGGGGACCACCACACTTGTGATTTCTTTATAGACACTCCGATCTCCCATCTTGACATTGTAGTGGAAACGGCTGTGGGAGAGAAGATGTGCCCCCTCAGAGAGACCCCAGGAAGCATCCCGTGTGCCTTTTCCACACATGGCAGATGTTTCCCAATATGGTCCCAACCTCCCTCACCACTCTCTCCACTGGCCCAACACCAGGAATCCCTCCTTACCGACTCTCAAAACTGGTCTGCTCATCCAAACGATTGGTTTTGTTCTCGGAATTAGTATTCCTGGTAACCACACGCCCAGCGCAGACCCCACCCATTTTTAGTGGGTGTGCTTTGGCTGGGTTGGGTTGGGCTTGGGTTCTGCCAACTCGCCAGGGCAACAGAACCTACTAGGTATTTGAGGAGAGCAGGACTGGCTTCAAAACTCTCAAGTCTCAGGGTGCCTGGGTGGGTCAGTCTGTTGAGCATCCGATTCTTGATTTCAGCTCAGGTCTTGATCCTAAGGGGAGTGGATTGTCCCCCTCCCCCCTCCCCCCCCCCCCCACAATGCCCAGGGTTCTGCACTGAGCGTTGAGTCTGCTTGGGATTCTCTCCACCTCCCCCCAACTGCCCCTCTCCCCCCTAGTGCACTCTCTTTCTAAAATAAAATTTAGGGGCGCCTGGGTGGCGCAGTCGGTTAAGCGTCCGACTTCAGCCAGGTCACGATCTCGCGGTCCGTGAGTTCGAGCCCCGCGTCGGGCTCTGGGCTGATGGCTCAGAGCCTGGAGCCTGTTTCCGATTCTGTGTCTCCCTCTCTCTCTGCCCCTCCCCCGTTCATGCTCTGTCTCTCTCTGTCCCAAAAATAAATAAACGTTGAAAAAAAAATAATTAAAAAAAATAATAAATAAAATAAAATTTAAAAAAAACCCAAAACCTCTCAAGTCTCCACTTGTCACTCCTCACCTTAAAATACAGTGGCCTGCAGTCAGTACCCACTGCTGTGTGATGAGGGAACCTCCGCACACATGCTTGCCTCTGATCCTCACGCTCACCTGCCAGGGCCACTTCCCGTCTTCAGCCTCCTGTCCTCCCAAGATTTTCGCATTTACCTGGCCACACCCTGGGGTGAGAACAGAGCAGGGGGAAGAACCTCAGAGAAAAAGGCCCTGCTCCCCAGGCTTCCCAGGAAAGGCCCAGGTGCCCCTTGGACACGTGAGAAGGCCACGGCCTCCTTGACTCCAGGACGGTGTTATGACGTCCCCAGGCCACGTACCCGCGAGGCCGAGTGGCATCCCGCTCAGACTCCACAAGCGGTGCTGCATTCCTCAGACCACTCCCCCCCCCCCCGGGGGGGGCGGGGCGGGGAGGTGGAGGGACCCTGGCTCTCCCACACTCCCCGAGAGCACTGGTTCCCACTCTGGTGCCTCAGCCACCTGCCCAGGGCCCCCAACGCCAAGTGTCACCTGGGATCAATCCCACCAACTGGGAGACTGGGGCAGATTCTTGGGGCTCGGGGGGCGTAGACGGTCCCGCAACCCTCCACACGGTGGCATCGGGGTCCTCGTGGCCGCCTCCCAAGGGCGAAGGGGAGAGTGGGGATGGCGCCAACCTGCCCCGCGCCCCACCGAGCTGCGGCTGGAGGAGCAGGAGCCAGAGTAGGAGGCCCGGGGAGCCGCCAGTGGGGGACGCCATGAGCCGGCTGGTACGGCGCCCCCTCGCGACTCTCCTCGCGGAGGCAGGTGGATGGGTCTGCGCATGCGCGCGAGCGATGGACCTAGAGGCTCCCGGATTGGGGGCCCCACTGGCGTGCCAAACGTCGCGCACTGGGTTCCACCGGGGCCCTCTCTCCACTCCGTGACCCGCCTTTCAGAGCGCAAGTTAAAGCCTACTGTAGCTGGAGGAAGAGAACATAAAACAACTTCTACCCCTAAAGAAGGAGCCAGATCAGACTCTCTCGCCTATGCTGGGAGAGAGTCAAGATCACTGAGAAGGCCTCATCTCTGAGAGCCAAGAATATAGCACCTGCCAGACGGTGAGGCGCTGAGCCAGAAAAACAAAGAATGTCCCACCTCCTCCCTCCCCTACTAGGCTAGCAAGTGTCCAGGAACAAGTAACCGCAGTTTACTGCTAAAGGAGGGGTAAAAGTGTGGAGAGACGCCCTCTTTGTCACATAAGCACAGAGAAGACTGTCCCGAGTGTGGAACAGACACCGAGAAATAATCCAACAAATCAACCACCACTCTAAGCAAAAAATAACAGAAGAATTTCAAGCCTGGTACACATGGAGGGTAACCATACAACAAAACTGGGCATGACTGTCTCAATACTCTCTACTAAAGAAAAGACGTGACCATTTCTTTTTTTGCTTTTTAATATTTTTATTTATCTTTGAAGGAGAGAGACAGACAGAGCATGAGCAGGGGAGGAGCAAAGAGAGAAGGAGACACAGAATCCGAAGCAGGCTGCAGGGTCTGAGCTGTCAGCACAGGCCCGATGCGGGTCTCGAACTCATGAACCCTGAGATCATGACCTGAGATGAAGTCGGTCACTTAACCGACCGAGCCACCCAGGTGCCCCAAGACATGACCATTTCTGAGCACAGTGTTTACTTAAGTCTCTGTTCGCCTACACAAAATGACTAGTTTTAACAAAAAATGATGAGACACTCAATGAAAAGAAAATTAACAACATGGTGTCAAGAGACAAAGCAACCAACAGAACTAGATGCAGATATGACATGAGGTTTGGAACTATCACACAGGGAATCTTAAATACTCTGATGAACATATTTGAAGACTCTAGTTCAGAGGTCAATAAATGTTTTCTATAAAGAGCCAGAGAGCAAATTTTTTAGGATTTTGAGATACAACTGAGGATATTATGTAGGCTTTTATATAAAAAGAAGACAATTTTTCCATAAAAATATAGTAATAATCGGGGCACCTGGGTGGCTCTCAGTCGGTTGAGTGTCTGACTTCGGCTCAGGTCATGATCTCACAGTTCATGGGCTCAGGTCATGATCTGACAGTTCATGAGTTCGAGCCTCATGTCAGGCTCTGTGCTGACAGCTCAGGGCCTGGATCCTGCTTCGGATTCTGTGTCTCCCTCTCTCTCTTCCTCCCCTGCTCACACTCTGTCTCTCTCTCAAAAATAAATAAAGATTTAAAAAAATGTTTTTAATTAAAAAAATATGTAGTAATAATAGTAATTGGGTATAATATTTTATCATACAAATCTACCAGTGAGAAGAATGGGATTATTTGGGGGGGAGAATAACAATTTACCTAACTGGGTATAAAATTAGTGTTCTCCAAAAATAAACTCAAAATGGATGAAAGACCTAAATGTGAGACAGGAAACCATCAAAACCCTAGAGGAGAAAGAAGGCAACAACTTCTTTGAGTTCAGCCACAGCAATTTCTTATTTGACACATCTCCAAAGGCAACAGAATTAAAAGCAAAAATGAACTATTGAGACCTCATTAAGATAAAAAGCTTCTGCACTGCAAAGGAAACAATCAACAAAACTAAAAGGCAACCAATGGAATGGGAAAAGATATTTGCAAATGACATATCAGATAAAGGGCTAGTATCCAAAATCCACAAAGAACTTAGCAAACTCAACACCCAAGAAACAAATAATCCAGTGAAGAAATGGGCAGAAGACATGAATAGACACTTTTCCAAAGAAGACATCCAGATGGCCAATAGACCCATGAAAAGATGTTCAACGTCACTCTTCATCAGGGGAATACAAATCAAAGCCACATTGAGATACCACCTCACACGGATCAAAGTGGCTAAAATGAACAAATTAGGAAACTACAGAGCCTGGCAAGGATGTAGAGAAACGGGAACCCTCTTGCACCGTTGGTGGGAATGCAAACTGGTGCAGCCACTCTGGAAAACAGTGTGGAGGTTCCCCGAAAAATTAAAAATAGAACTATCCTATGACCCAGCAACAGCACTACTAGGAATTTCCCCAAGGGACACCGGAGTGGTGATACCTAGGGGCATGTGTACCCCAATGTTTACAGCAGTGCTTTCAACAATAGCCAAATTATGGAAACAGCCTAAATGCCCATTAACTGATGAATGGATAAAGAAGATGTGGTTTATATCTACAATGGGATACTACTTGGCAATCAGAAAGAATGAAATCATGCTGTTTGCAGGATCGTGGATGGAGCTGGAAGGTATTATGCTGAGTGAACTAAGTCAGTCAGAGAAGGACAGATATCATATGTTTTCACTCATATGTGGATCTTGAGGAACTTACCAGAAGACCATGGGGGAAGGGAAGGGGAAAAAATAGTTGCAAACAGAGAGGGAAGGAGGCAAACCATGAAAGACTCTTAAATACAGAGAACAAACTGAGGGTGGATGGCGGGGGTGGGGGGGAAGGGAGATGGGCATTGAGGAGGGCACTTGTTGGGATGAGCACTGGTTATTGTATGCAAGCCAATTTAACAATAAATTATATTCATAAAATAGCAAAATAAAAAAAAACTAGTGTTCTCTATCATCAAAATCAATTGCATATTTCCGTTAATGGTGATCTATAATATTTTATGCATTTAATTTTTAAAATGGCTTTTCATGCAGCGTTGCCAAATGCTGATATTAATCCATGAACCTATAGCTTCAAGCATATTCTTCCCTTGGAAGGCTTTAATGAGCTGTTTTAAGTTTTTCTCTTGATACTTGCCTTTCATCATGTCATTACATCGCAAATTAATCACTTCACTGGGATTGAGGTACAAGCCCCTCGACTTTACAGTTAAATGGGTTTGAAATATGTAAATTTCCTTTGCGGCACTTACGCAGAGGTCCAGAAACTGCTTCTGGAGTGATAGCAGAAAGCTCAGAAAATATATTCACTGCAAATTTGTGTGGGCATGCATATCTTGCTTAGTTTAACTTTGAACAGCACAAGAACTGTATAAAGCAGCTTGACATAACTTCTGATGCAAAAAACATTAGCTATCGTCCAAATGATTTGCCTATAGCATAGACAGCAATAGAAAACTAATACAGGAATGAGAAAGAATAGAGAGGATACTGTTATAAGGTCCTTGCACTTCCTGAAAAGCAAATAGTATTATTTGAAAGAAGAGGGCAATTAATGAAAGATATATACTGTAAACTCTAGGGAAATCAGGAAAAACAGTTACATAACTATCAATAAGACAACAGCAAAGATAAAATAGAATCATAAAAAATACTCCATTAATTTAAAAGAAAGCAGGAACAGAGAAAAAGAGAAACGACATGGTACAAATAGAAGGCAATTGGCATGATAGATTTTAATCCAACAATATCAACACTTACACTAAAGGTGAATGTTCTATTAAATGAATTAATGCTTCTTTTTTTTTTTAAGTAGGTTCCACACCCAGCGTGGAGCCCAACATGGCACTCGAACTCACAACCCTGAGATCAAGACCTGAGCTGAGATCGAGAGTTGGGACATTCAACCATCTGAGCCACCCAGGCGCCTCGAATGAAAGCTTCTATTATGTGAATTAAGACAGTCAAAGTGGGTTTTTTTTTTTAAAAAAAACACAGCTCAAATATATAAAAACACAGCTTGGGGCGCCTGGGTGGCTCAGTCGGTTAAGCGTCCGACTTCGGCTCAGGTCATGATCTCACCGTCTATGAGTTCGAGCCCCACATCGGGCTCTGTGCTGACAGCTCGGAGCCTGGAGCCTGCTTCGGATTCTGTGTCTCCCTCTCTCTCTGACCCTCCCCCGTTCATGCTCTGTCTCTCTCTGTCTCAAAAATAAATAAACATTAAAAAAAATTTTTTTAAATAAAAACACAGCTTAAATATAAAAACAGGGAGGTTATAGGGAAAAGGATGGACTATGATATACGGTGCAAACACTAGCTAAACAAAGGAGTGGCTCTATTACCAACAGCCAAAGCCAACCTCAGAGCAAAGGATATTATCAGGGATAAGCAGAGACATTAATTACAGATGATAAACAAAATTCTAAATGTGTATGTACCTAAATACACCTAACAACAGAGCTCAGAATTTACAGAGCAAGGAGAAAAAGACAACCTAACCAAAATTAGAATCTGGAACTTCAACATGTCTTTCTAAAATACTGATAGAACGAGTACACAGAGAACTAGTAAGCATATATAAGATCTGCAAAATACTATCAATGAGTTAGACCTAATGGACATTTATAGATATTCTATCCTAGCAACAGCAGGATACAGTTTTTTTCCCAGTATTTGTGAAACATACACCAAGAGAGACTGCATTATGGGCCATTAAAGAAGTGGTCATAAATTTAAAGAACTGAGACTGTACAAATTACATCATGCAGATACAGATCATAACAGAAATTAGAATAACAGAAACATGTCTTGAAAGTTGGCAAATGTTTCGAGTTTTTTTAAACTTGGAGTTTGGACTTCCAGAATGGCTTCGTGAAGAATTTGGTTGATTCTCTCTCTAGAGAAAAAGCTACTTAACTGGTGAAAGTTATTTTTTTTTTCAACGTTTATTTATTTTTGGGACAGAGAGAGACAGAGCATGAACGGGGGAGGGGCAGAGAGAGAGGGAGACACAGAATCGGAAACAGGCTCCAGGCTCTGAGCCATCAGCCCAGAGCCCGACGCGGGGCTCGAACTCACGGACCGCGAGATCATGACCTGGCTGAAGTCGGACGCTTAACCGACTGCGCCACCCAGGCGCCCCTGAAAGTTATTTTTTAAAAACCATGATGTCAGGTGTCTGGAAAAATCCTATGGGCATACAAAACACTGAGAAATATTTATACAAGAAAATCCACAAAACTTGCTAAGAACAGCAGGAACCCAAGGCATCTGAGCCATAACCAGCTCTCATCCCCCCTCCTTAGCCCCATTTTATGGAAACTCTGCTATGAATAAGCGGCCAAGACAACGGGATCTCCTTCTCCCCCGGCTAAGATTTCACCTCAGAAGAAGGAGGTAGCTCGTGTCTCTCCTTCCCCCAAGTCCATTTGCAGAAGCCCTGTTCCAACAGGCATGCCCAAGAGGACTGGAGCTCCCTTTCCACGCTTTGCTCCTACTCACAGGGCAGAAGGTCAACCCCAGGCACAGCGGGCTGAGAGCACTGGGGCTTCGGGTGCCCCATCCCAGCTCACTCACAGGACAGAGGTTCCACCTGGGGAAGGGCCAGTGAGAAGCCCCATGGATTCCATCTGTTTCCCAGCGCCCACTCACGGAACAGGAGTTTCACTCGAGGAGAAGCAGGCTGCCACCCCCATCCTCGGCTCTGGTGCAGCAGCAGCACAAACATTCTGCCCAGGGGGACAGGCAGGCTGCAAGGAGGGCACTGCAGCTCTGTCTGAAATAACTGAATTTATTTGGGACAGACGTAGAGAAATTCGTGCCTAAGGGAGTTGTTTAAAACATAGAGATCTTCCTGATTAGCAAGTAAGAGAGGGTTGATCGCTCCATAACACTGGCCGCGACCAGAGAAATGGCAGACCGGCTGGAAGTTTAACAGAGAAAACTAGTTCAGAAAACTAGAAAGAAAACTAGAGAGAGCCAAAAAGACCATGCACGCACCACTGTGCACAAACTATGTCTTCTAGGGAGTGAATGGACAAGGAACTCCCAAGCTACTAGTCCCTGGCTGAACATGTAGGGGAAAAGTAAATTCCCTAAGCTGTGAAAGCAGCCTCCAAGATAAACACACATATTCAACAGTAAATAGTGAAAATAAAACTGACTAAAGGCGCTTACACACGACCATTGGCCAATGAGTGGCTTATGCTGATTCGGGAATCAACCCTAAAATAAGGGGGGGGGGTGCAGGAATCTGAGCAAGGATATCTCAGAGACTGCAAAATGGAAGGGAAATAGACTTCACAGAATTATCTTACCCAAGTCACTAAACAAATAAACAAATGACCAAACAAACGACATGACCATAAGTCCGGGGTGGGGCCAGGGGGCACAGAACCAGTGTCCAGATTTGCTACAATATATTACCTGTTGTCTGCCTGTCAGTGAAAAAATTGCAAGACATGCAAAGAAATAAGAAATGCACAGGGAAAAAGGCAGATAATAAAAACTGTCCTTAAGGGGACATCTCAATTGAGATGCAAGAAAGGATTCCACAAAATGTAACACCTTTTCGTGATAAAAACATTCAGTAAACTAGGAATAGAGAGAAATGTCCTAAATATGATAAAGGCCATATATGGAAAACCTACAGTGAACATCACACTCAGTGGTGGAAGATTAAAAGCGTTCGCCTAAGATCAAGAACAAAACAAGGATGCCAACTTTCACCACTTCTATTCAAAGTAGTACTGAAAGGTCTAGCCACAGCAATTAGGCAAGAAAAAGAAATAAAGGCACCCAAATTGGCAAGAAGTAAAATTATCTCTGTTCATAGATGGCATGATCTTACCATAAAGGTTTCACAAAAAAGAGGAACCTGTTAGCAATAATAAACAAATTCAGAAAAGTTGTAGGATACAAAATCAACCACAAATATCTATTCTCTAATGCATACACTGACAGTGAACAATCAAAAAGGAAATTAAGAGGGGCTCCTGGGTGGCTCGGTTGGTTAAGCATCTGACTCTTGGTTTCTGCTCAGGTCATGATCTCATGGCTTTGTGGGTTGGAGCAACGTGGAGCCTGCTTGGGATTCTCTCTCTCTCTCTCTCTCTCTCTCTCTCTCTCTCTCTCTCTCCTCTCTCTCTGACACTCCCCCACTCTCTCTCTGTCTCTCTCAAAATAAACTTTTTTAAAAAATGAAATTAAGAAAACAATCCCATTTACAACAGCATCAAAAAGAATAAAAATAGTTAGGAATAAATAAATTTAAGCAAGGAGGTGAAACAACTGTACAATGACAACTATAAAACACTGCTTGAGGAAATTAAAGACTTTAAGTAAACAGAATGACATCCTCTATTCATGGACTGGAAGACTTAATGCAGTCTTGTTAAAATGATAATATTATCCAACGCAATCTGCAGATTCAATGGAATCCCTACCAAAATCTCAGTGACTTCTTTTGCAGAAATAGGAAAACCTATTCTAAAATTCATATGGAAACTTAAGAACCCCAAATAGCCAAAACAATCTTGAAAAAGAAATCCAAGTTGGAAGACACATTTTCTGATCCTGAGGATGGCAGAGCACAGAGGAGTGAAATAGAGGTCCTGGCTGTACGCACCGAAGCCATCTGACATCTGGACTCCTGAGGAACAGCCATCTATTAGTCTCCTTTATACTCAGAGCCACATGACATCAGTGATCTGTTCCCTATCACAAAGCCTCTTCTGATTGTCACAGACATTCTTTTGACTTCCCCTTCTGGAGTCTGTGTATGACCCTCCCGGTCCCCACATCCACATCCAGGTTCCATCTGGGGACAAAGCCTTCTGCCCCTACCCCGGGGGGGGGGGCATCAAAGGTACATGATGGAGATACCTCTCATCAAGTCTCTTTTGAAAATTTAAATTCTCATTTTTATGAGGGGAAAGTAGGAAAGTGGGAGAAGAAGAAAAAGCAGGGGAAGGAGGGAATTAAATGTGAAGAGTGGTGAAGGGAGGGGAGAGGAGGGAAGGTAAAGGGGAAAGGAAGGAGGTGAGGAGAGCACAGGGAGGCAAGGAGAAGGGAAGTGGAAGGAGGGAAAGAAAGGAAGAAACTGAGTCATATGCAGGTAGGAAGATACAGAAGGCACTCGCCTTCCAAAACAAATCCAAATGAACCAACTGAAAAATTAATAAAACTATAAGAAAATAGACTAAGAGTGCTGGGAGAAAAGATCAATATACAAAATCAGTAACTTCTATCCTGCAGCAATCACAAATTAGAAAATATAATAGAAAATAAGCGATTCCACTAATGATAGCCACACCCATTTTTAAAAATACCTATGAAATGGGGTATCTGAGTGGCTCAGTCGTTAAGCAACTGACTTCAGCTCAGGTCATGATCTCACGGCTCATGAGTTCAAGCCCTGCATCGGGTGTTCACGAGAATTCTCTCCCCTTCCTCTCTCTCTCTCTCTCTCTTTCTCTCTCCCCCTCGCTCACTTGTATCCTCTCTCTCTAAAAAAATAATAAACAAACAAACAAACCTAGGAACTGACATTACACCATTAGCCCAGGACCCTCTAACCCTTTCCAATCCCTCCCCTCCTCACTAAAGGGGCTCCAGCCTCACTGGCCTCCTTGATGGGCCTCATGACCTCCTGCCTCCTGGCCTTTGTACTGGCTGCTCCCTCTGTCCCCAGATATCCAGAGAGTTCATTTCCTCACCTCCTAGGTCTATACAAGGGTTGGCAAACTTTTTCTGTAAAGGGCCAGATACGAAATATCTTAGGCTCTGTGGGCCAAGAGACAAAATCAAGAATATTATACACATACTTAAATAGAACAGAGAAAACAAACTTCCACAAAATATTTATTGATGAAATTCAAAACATAATCACAACTGGGATGCCTAGGTGGCTCAGTCGGTTAAGTGTCCAACTTCGGCTCAGGTTATGACCTCACAGTTCGTGGGTTCAAGCCCCATGTCAGGCTCTGTGCTGACAGCTCAGAGCCTGGAGCCTGCTTCAGATTCTGTGTCTCCCTCTCTCTCTGCCCCTCCCCCGTTCATGCTGTCTCTCTCTGTCTTAAAAATAAATAAACGTTGAAAAAAAAATTTAAATAAATAAATAAATAAATAAGCATTAAAAATATATATATATAAAATAAATAAAATTTAAAAAATAAAAAAATTTTAAAAATTAAAAAATATATATATAATCACCACTGAGTACTATTTTTTTGTCTTTATTTTTTGGTAATACAGGTTTACCAAGGAGAAAGAATGGAGTTCTTTTAAGGGGATACCATCAGTGTTAAGTGTTCCGGATCGTGGAATTGACTGCAAATGCTCTTCTGTAAGAACCACTCTCAGCTCAGAGGTGGCAGGCCAGATTTGGTCTGTACTCAAATGTCACCTCCCCGATGAGGCTCTCCCAGGACACCCTCTCAAAAGCTGTGCCCTCCACCCAGTCTTCCCCCCTTATCCTTTGATGATCTATGCTGCACTATGTATTTCACTCAGGTATACATCAACCGCCCTCCCCTTTCACGTCTAAACGTTCCGCCTGCAGGTTCGTCTTGCCACTGCTATAGTCCCAGCCCCTGGCACACGCCTGGCACCTGGTAGGCACTTGATACACGTCTGAATGAAAACACAGAATCGTAGCGCAAGAACGTAGATAACTCTCAAGTGCTTAGAGAAGTGCCCGGCTTGTGCTGTGCTCAAGAAGTATTAGTCACTGTTATTGTCATTTGCAGGAGGGGCCCAAGCATCTGGACGGTGCAGGCCCCAGAGTCGACAAACAAAATTTCTGGCCACCAGCCACCGCCATGTCCTGCCTACCTGCCTGCGGCATCTCCTCTCTCTGTCTCCCTGCTCCCTCTGCGGCTCCTAGTCTCTGTCCCTCCACTGGATCCTGCGTCCCCCTCTGGCTCTCTCAGTCTTTGTCCCTCGTTTACAGAGGGGACTTCGGGACCAGCTCCCAGGGCTCGTCGCCCCTCAGGCAGAGGCCCCACTCACTACGGAGATGCCTTAGCTCCACTCTCCTCCATTCCGTCCCCCACCCCACCCCCTCAGTGCCTAAAGATTCTGGCCCCCATGTCTCCACGTGACGAGGTGCACCTCTCTGCTGACCCTTCACTGAGCACTGTGACTCTGCCAGGACACCTGACTTGTCCCTATCTACCCCAGGCTGTCAATTCCCCAGGCCCTTACCCCTGCCTCGGCCACCCTGCTCCAAGAAGCTCAGGCCTGATCCCTGCCCCCCAGCTTCTGAGAGCCCCTCCCCCTGCCCTCGGGAAATTTCTCGTTGCTGGGGTACAGCCGCTCTCCCTCGCTGGTCCCCTCTCTAATCCCACAACAGCCCCGTCCTACAAGAGAGGAAATGCCAGGTGAGGGGTCGAGCACTTTGCCACACAAGGAGGCAGGGGTGAAGCAGGACCCTGGGCAGGGCTGGAAAGGGCTGCTGGCAGTACAGCGGACAGAAAGCGACGGCAGACAGAAAGATGGACAGATTTTTGGGTGAGCGGCAGCTGAGCTGGGACTAGAAGCCGGAGGCCCTCCTGCCCGCCCGACTTCTCCGCAAGACCAGGCGTCAGGGGCTCACCCGGGAGCCGGCTCCCGCCCCCTGGCCCAGCGCCAGCCGTCATCCCCGTGAGGTCAGCCACCGGCCCGCGATTTCGGGGAAATACCAGCTCCTTATTAAAACCAGGCGGTGGTCAGGCCCCTGCTGCTTTCCCAGTAGAAACTAGGGTGTTTGTTCCGAGAGAGTGGGCAGGGCCTGGCCAGCGCCGCGGGCGGGAGGCGGGAGCCGCAGCACCTACCTGGCCGGGGGTCTGGGCGTCCCGGGGAGCCGGGCAGGGGTAGGGGGCGCACCCCGAGGTGTGGGCCAGGGCCGCGGTGGGGGGCGGGGGAAGCACACAGCACAGGAAAGCGGGGCCGACCGGGGAGGAGGGGCGTGGGCTGGTGGCCGGGAAAGCACGAGGGAGCCGGCGGGACAGCCCCCCCCACCCCCACACGCAGCGGCTCCGACCGCGGGCTGGGGGCCTGAGGCCCTCCCCTTCCGGGCGGGCGGTGCGCCCCGAGCCGCCCGCCGCTCCCTGCAGGGGGCGCCCGAGGGCCGCGCTCCCGGCCCTGCCGCCGGCATCTGGAGCGAGTTAGGCCGGGGAGGCCGGCGGGCGGCGGCGTGAGCTCATCCCCGCCCGCCCGCTGCGGTCCCGGCGCTGGAAGCGAACGGAACAGAAGCGCCGCGCCGCGGGCCGATCGGGGCAGCGCGGCGGGAGCGCGACTCCGCCCGGAATGTGGGTGCGAGTGGAGAGGCGGTGTTGTGTGTGTCGCTGGCGCGCCGCCGAGGGAGGGCTGAGTCCCGGGAGCCGGCCGCCAGCGTGTGTCGCTGTAGGTCACCGCGTGTCGTGGCTTGTGAGGGTGTGTGTGTGTTCCCGTGGGGCAAACACCGCGTGTGACAAGTTACGCGCATCCCAGCACACAGTCTTCATTCTACCAAGTGCGGAGAGGGGAGAGGGCCGGCTGGACCGCACAAAGCTGGGTCTCCTGGCTCCCTGCCACTGATCCCCTTCTCCGTGTGTGTGCGTGTGTTTGTGTGTGTGTGTGTGTGTGTGTGTGTGTGTGTGTGTGTGTGCGCGCGCGCGCGCACGCAGAACAACGAGCCCGCCCACCGTGCCCCACAGTGCCGGCGTCCACCTCCCCTCTGCCCACACACAAACTTACCCTTCCCGGTCACTGCCCCAGGCCCCCACCCCTGCATCCTCAGGCCCTCTCCTCCTTCAGGAGGGAAGGAGAGACCACTTCACACCCACTTCACACCGGGGTCACGGTCACGGCTAACAGTGACACACAGAGACCACACGAGGAGACCTCCGTATAAGAAACTCCTTCCTGTTAGCAGGGCTCCCAAGTGGGAGAACCCACAGGCAGGTTGCAAGGTAGTTAGCAGCCTAGAGAGGTCCCTTGGGGAAATGCGCTCATCCCT
Organism: Herpailurus yagouaroundi; assembly: GCF_014898765.1. Lineage (NCBI taxonomy): Eukaryota > Metazoa > Chordata > Mammalia > Carnivora > Felidae > Herpailurus > Herpailurus yagouaroundi. The sequence continues at coordinate 5,264,773 of NW_024412424.1, forward strand.
GCCAACAGGGGAGGGGGGAGCAGGAGAGGCTGGAGGTCACTGAACCCTGCAATGGGCCCTGGGGTTACTGCACAGGGTCTGAAGGGCCTCCAAGGCCCCAGCACCCCCAGGGCCAGGAGCCAGGGTGGGGAACATGGCATTGTGGCCGTCCCCAGACACAGAGTGGGGAGCTGGGGCTAGAGGAGATGTCTCTGAGCATCCAGGGCTCCCCTGACCCATCAGGCTGGTCCTGGCCTTTGACCTTCACCTAAAGGATCAGCTGTGCCAGCTTTGGGTATCTGTAGCCCCAGCTGTGCTAGAGACCTTAAGGGGGTAGCCCTGGCCACCCAGCACCCACCAGCCTTCCTCGCGGGGCTTGCAGCATTGTTATGCTCCCATCCTCCTCCCTTCACCCCACAGCTGGGCAGTGGCTCTGAGACAAGGACCCTGCCTGCAAGATGGGGCACAGGAGTCTGTCCCCCTTCCTCACCAGCTGTTGCCCCTGGGGCCCAAAGTACACGTTTGCAAAGGGTTGGCCAAGAGCTCCAGGCCTCTGAGTCACCTCCGGGCCTCCACCTGTGAGACGAAAGGATGCCGTGGCCTGGCTACGCCTCCACACAGAGTGTAAACTCTAAAGGGACAGGCAGGGGCGCCTGGGTGGTGCAGTCGGTTAAGCGCCCGACTTCAGCCAGGTCACGATCTCGCGGTCCGTGAGTTCGAGCCCCGCGTCGGGCTCTGGGCTGATGGCTCAGAGCCTGGAGCCTGTTTCCGATTCTGTGTCTCCCTCTCTCTCTGCCCCTCCCCCGTTCATGCTCTGTCTCTCTCTGTCCCAAAAATAAATAAACGTTGAAAAAAAAATTTTTTTTAAATAAAAATAAAAAAAAAAATAAATAAAGGGACAGGCATCTACTGTAGCCAAAGGGGTCCTCAGCTCCCAGGACACAGGCTCAGCTCTCAAGACACTGGGGCAAGCTGGGTGAGGGTGGTTTGTTGTTGTTGTTGTTGTTGTTGTTGTTGTTGTTGTTGTTTTTAACTGGAATGACTCTGGTTTGTATAACCAGAGCTTCCAAATTACTTAGCAAAACATGTTTGCTTTTTAATTAACATGTGCTTGCAAACAATGGTTTTAATTAAAGTGGGTGGGGGGAGGGAAGGGACGTGGGGGAGAATATTTCAAGGAGCTCCAAGTCCTGGGCCAGACTTCTTAAAAATAAAGTGGGGGGGGGGGGAATGGGGCGCCTGGGTGGCGCAGTCGGTTAAGCGTCCGACTTCAGCCAGGTCACGATCTCGCGGTCCGTGAGTTCGAGCCCCGCGTCGGGCTCTGGGCTGATGGCTCGGAGCCTGTTTCCGATTCTGTGTCTCCCTCTCTCTCTGCCCCTCCCCTGTTCATGCTCTGTCTCTCTCTGTCCCAAAAAATAAATAAATGTTGAAAAAAAAAATTTTTTTTAATAAAAATAAAAAAATAAAGTGGGAGCTTTGCCCCAAGCCAGCAGAAGCTGGGAGGCCAGGCTCTTTGGGAAGCTCCAAGAACACCCCTACCTGCCTCCACCCCTCTCCAGCTCCTTTGTTGAGAATTCACCCTATTGCTGATGGTTAAGTTACTCACGTACCTACTGTTCCCTGGGCCCCCTGGGAAGGGGTGGTCTTTTAGAAGGCCATTTTGCAGGTAGATGGAGCGGGGTCCACCAGATAAGAAAGAGGAGACAGCATGAGTGGAGACGTGAGAGTGTGGGCTTTGTTTGGGGAATATTAAGTTCACTGGGGAGGGAGAGAGCAGAGGTGGGGGAAGGTGACCTGTGAAAAAGCCAGATTCCCCAGACTGGTGGACTGAAAGGGTAGTGCTGGACTGGGAGGCGCTGATGTCCAAGTCCCAAGGAGAGGTGAGCTGGGGCCAGGGTGGAAGGCTGCTTTGGGCAGAGGGATTGGTGGAGGAAGGGGAGGGACTGTGGAGACTAGAAGTCAGGAGGTGGCCTGGAATCAGGGGCCTGGGGCTTGCTGGTCAGAGGCGGCTGCTGCAGGTTTGGTGGGATCCAGCAGGGGGCAGCGTGGGCCCCTCATCCTGGACTCCGGATGCACCCGATCAGTGCTCTGTTTAGGAAGAGTGAGAATGAAGAAAGAGATGGTCCCTCCAAGTCAACTACACTTTCTCCCTTTTCTGACTTTTAGAGCCAGTACTGGAGTGCAGCCCAGGGTCAGAGGTCAGCACCGGGATGGGACAGTGCCCCCACCCCCTCTCACATGCAGACAAAGGGAGATTGAGAGGAAGGTTTTGGGGAATAAGGGCACCCACCGCCAAGGCTCGGGTCAGGTGGCCCCTGGCTCCAGATCCCGGGGGCCCCACCAGGACCCTGTTTCTCATTAGGGGCCCTCTAGCCTCCCCCAGCCTGCGCCCCCACATGAAACGTGCCTCCCTGTACTTAATTCATTACGCCAGGCAGGGTGGGAGGCCCAGCGGGTGGGGGTTATTTTTTTCCCCTGAGCTCAGACATTCCTCGCTTTATTATTCTCCACATTTCAAAGCAGCTGTCGCCTCCCGCCGCCCCCCCACCGCCCCCAGCCCGAAGCTCAGAGTCCAGAAGGGGCCTCTCCAGGGCTCAGAATGGCAGAGGCTTCCACACCTCCAGCCCAGCACAGGAGAGAGACTGAGGCTCGGAGCTAGAGCTCCAGGACAACCTGCAGGGACCTCCCCCCACAGTCTGCACCTGAACTTACCTCCCCCCAAGCTTGGATCCCCGCTGCCCTGTCACCCTCTTGTAACCCTGCCTTCCCTGTCTCTATTCACCCTCTCTGGGCTACCTTCCACACTGGTGACCTCAGAGGCCCCCTCTACAATGCAGAGCCGGCCCCGGCGTCTCCTGCCTGGAGCAGGTGCTAGAACAGCCCTCAGGGGCCCTGCCCTGCTCAGGGCATTAACAAACCGAGCTCGGGCTGGGTCAGCAACCTTACAGAGGGCAAGGCCCATCCTGGATCAAGGGATCAGCCCAGAGGACGGCAGGGCTGGGGTCAGCCTAGAGAGTCACCTAGAGGCCAGGCTGGTGAGCAACAGTTCTAAGGACCCAGTTTTGGAGAACTAGGGAGGCCCTGGACAAACTGTTGCCCCACATCAGGAAGCTGCCCACTCAGCAGAAACGCCTCAACAGGGGGTGAGTTTCCTGTTGCTGGGGGTGTTCAAGCAAACAGCAGCTCATCAGACTCGCCCTGGAAGAAAAGAGGTTGGCCCAGGTGTCTGAGGCCCCTTCCTGCCCAACTTTGAGGTCGGAACCCAAGGCCGGCAGGGAAGGCACCCATTCCAGATGAATGGAATTAGAGGTCCCTCCTCACTCACTCCGGGATGGCAAGACGGGTCTGGAAGCATAGGCCGAGCTGTAAGGACAGGACACTTGGGAGCGGGGCCAAGACCAGAGCAGGACCTGGCAAAGGCATTTTCCTTGTCACCTCACCACAGTGTCCTGGCACCTGGGGGAGAGCTGGGAACACAAGCAGGTGATGGTTGTGTCCTGATGAGTTAAATGGGGTCTGACCCAGGCCCTGGTCCCCGAGCCTGCAAGCTTCAAGGCCTCCACCTAAGAGAGGGACTGTGACCTCGGGGGAAACTGAGGCAGGAGCCTAGGCGGGGCAGGCAACCCCGGGGGAGCTGAGGACTGAGTGTGGAAGCCACTCTTTTTTCTGTTTTAATGTTTATTTATTTTTGAGAGAGAGAGAGAGCACGGAGAGAAGGAGACAGGGGATCTGAAGCAGGCTCCTCAATGATGACAGAGAGCCCTATGCGGGGCTCAAACCCACAAACCGCGGGATCATGACCTGAGCCGAAGATGAACGCTCAACCGACTGAGCCCCCCCAGGCGCCCCTGGAGGCCACCCCTGATACCATCTCGCCACTGCTCACCCGAGAGCCAGGCATGTCCACCCTACGTGTGGGGCTTGATGACCGGATCCTCAGATTCTTCAGAGGGTCAGAGTCACTCTGTGATGTGGCCCTGGAGGGTTCGCGCCTTCCACCCAAGCCTAGGGGCCCAGGGCCTGCCCACACCCCCAGCTCTACTCTTCAGACCTACCCCAGGGACCCCGTTACTACAAGGAAGGCACCCTCTGGGGCATGGACTGCACAGAGCCTGAGCTCCTGAGACACGGAGAAGCTATCAGTTAGTCCGGAGCTGGCTTAACCTGCAGCTGTGGATCTGGGTGTATCTCCCTCCTGGGGGCTCCCAGCCCTGGGCCCCTTTACTCAGATCAGGCCGTGCAGAGGGAACCCCTGAAGCTCCTGGGATGTGCTCAGCCTCCCCCCTCATCTGTCCCTCAGCCCTGAGCACTGTTTCTCTTCCCCGAGTTAGAAACCATTGAACATGTGCCGTCCTGTCTCTGCAGCCACCATCCCGCCCCTGTGCTGCAGCTAGAGACAAGGGGCTGTGGCCACTGGCTTCCCACTCCCAGCTGCAGGTGGGAACAGGTATAGGCATCCAAAGGTTTGGGGACACTCCGAATCACAGGGTCCCAGAGTCTGCAATGAAGGGAATGGAAGCGTCTTCCCCCCCCCCCCCAACCCTGTGTGCCCCCTCCCCCATCCCCGGCCCCGTCAGTGCCCGTTTGTCTTAAGGGCTCATCTGCACTGCCCCTGCCAAGTCTCCACTCCCTGCTCTGTTCCAACTGGCAGGGCCAGGCCTCTGTTAGCCATCACAGAGGGAGCACAGGCATCTGATGATGACAGGACAGGTGGATGAGTGAATGAGTGAATGAATGGATGGATAGATGGATGGATTACAATGAGCCTTAGACCTAGAAAGGCTAGGCCTCATTCAAGGGTTTCTTTCCAGGGGTTGGGGGAGATGTCGATTGCAGATTTTTCTCTGTGAGATTTTCTCAAAACCTAAAAATTGACTTGTAAGGTCTTATTTTGCCAACTAAAGACATGAAAACAACAGCCACCAGCTACCGTCAGCATTGTTTTGTAAACAAAAGGATATTCTCAAGACAAAAAAAAAAAAAAAAAAAAAAGGAGGCCACATGAGATCTTGGGAGAAAGACAAGCAGGCCTTAAAGATGGATAAATTGAGCTTCATGGAAAGGCCATGGGCCACCAACATGGGCCTTACTTTTTTCTCATGAAAACGTTCTTGGATATTGTCACAAGCTGGGCCCTGGGGCTTGGGGACACCCCAATGCTTCCAAACTCTACCAGCACAAGAACCCCTTTGGCAGCCTTCCTGACTAGAATGGGTTTCCCTGTGCTTGCACACTCCTTGGGGCAAGGTGCTCACTACCTCTCCCAGTTAGCTCCAGAGCTGGGGCTGCCATTCTGGAGCACCTTTAAGTGGCTTCTAGGCTTACCATGGAAGGAAGGGAGGGGAAAAGACCAGAAGACGAATGAGGTGAGGTAGAAGAGATGCTGAGGGGAGGGAAGATCGAGGCCTCCAGACCCAGGGTATGGGACTGGTGGGGGAAAAGGGGAGCTCATCATATTCAGCTGGACCAAAGTATAAAAATCAGAAAGTTGGGGGCGCCTGGGTGGCGCAGTCGGTTGAGCGTCCGACTTCAGCCAGGTCACGATCTCGCGGTCCGTGAGTTCGAGCCCCGCGTCGGGCTCTGGGCTGATGGCTCGGAGCCTGGAGCCTGTTTCCGATTCTGTGTCTCCCTCTCTCTCTGCCCCTCCCCCATTCATGCTCTGTCTCTCTCTGTCCCAAAAATAAATAAAAACGTTGGGAAAAAAAATTAAAAAAAAAAAATCAGAAAGTTGGCCAAGACCTAAGACTTCCCAAGGACCACTGTCTTCCCATCTCTGGAGTTCCAGAGTCTTCCGACATTCCACCCCCAATCCTCTAGAAAGGCTCTGGCGTGCTCATTCCCACCAAGACCTCCCCGGATAGGTGGGTGAGGTACCCAGACCTACAGGCCAGAGAAGGGAACACAGATTGGAAGAAAACTGTGGAATCCCAGGCGTCCTCAGCTAGGCAGGGGAAGAGGGGGCTGGCAGGGGCCCCGTCCCAGCCCTGACCTTCTAGGCCCTCCCCTGTCGGAGGGGCCCTGGGCCCTGGCTGCTGAGACCAGAGGGGGCATGTTGGGCGGTCGGCCCCAGGGAGCCTCATGTACACACACTCACACACTCCCCACATTCCAGCTGTGCTCTGTCAGTGTTTGGGCAAACCAGGATTGTGCGGCTTTGGGAAAGCGGGAACAAATAACCCCCAAACTTGGGTGAGGGCGGGCCTAGGGCTGGGTGGAAGGGACCTGGGAGAACCCCAGGGAGCCACTTCTGTGCCGGGGTCACCGGGTTCAAGGTCTGGGGTTTTCCTGCTGTTCTCTGAGGCGACCGGGCCGGCAGTCCTGGGGTGTGGCTAGGCCGGCACCCACAGGCTCCTCTGCGCCCCCTCCCCTCAGCACTCCCCACCACCCACAGCTTCAGGACGGACAGCAGAGCCTCCCACCTGGTGTCCCCAAGCACATACTTTCACAGCAGTGAGGGCTGCCTGTCACACCCGCCACCGCCTGATTTCTTTGGCCTCTCCTCCTATCTCCCCCACATCCTCCCCCTACCCTGCCTCTGATTTCATACACTCTGTGGCTTGGACCCTTTTACTCCGCCTCTGATTTCTCTTAACATCTTCATCAGCTTTCTGTCGGCCCCTCTGCCGCTGAGTGCTTTGAGCCCTAGCGTCCCCTTTCTCATACCTGCAGCCTGATTTCTTTCCTTCTCGTAAGATTTTCCTTCTCGTAATATGTGATGTCTTCAAGACCCTGCCCGACTTCATTCTACCTCGGCCTGAGATTCTGGCCTTCTCAGCCCCTCACTTAGTGCTATCTGACCCATGTCCCCGTGGTGACCTCACGATCCCTGAGGATGGTGTTTGGAGAGAGGACGCAGGGCGTAGCAGGCTACCAAGAGCCGGAAGCAGCCATGCAGGGACGTCAGAGCAGAGGAGGGACAGTTTGTTCTAGGGTCCTGAGGCTGAACTCTGCCCCTGGCCCCCACTTTTCCCTGGCTGCCCCACTGACTCTCTGGATCGGCCTGGACCAGGACCGAAACCAGAGGGGAATATTCCTGCCACCTTAGAAAGACCTCAGAGGGGGCACCTGGGTGACTCAGTTAAGCATCCGACTTCAGCTCAGGCCATGATCTCACTGTCTGTGGGTTCAAGCCCTGCATTGGGCTCTGTGCTGACAGCTCAGAGTTCCTTCGGATTCTGTGTCTCCCCCTCTCTCTGCTCCTCCCCTGCTCACACGCTGTCTCTCCCTCTCTCTCTTCCAAAACAATAAATAAACATTAAAAAAAATTTTTTTAAAGAACAACCTCAGAGATCAGGCCTCAGACCAGATGGGGTAAGTGAGCCATAGAGAGACCCCAGATCAGGCACTTGAGACATGGAGGGGACCAGGCCAATAAGGGGGCAAACCCTTTGCCCCCTCCCATCCCTTGCCACCGGCCACAGGGCCACAGGCTAGACCACCCTGCTTGAGGGGACAGCTGGGACAGTGTTTGTGCAAGTGTGGGAAGGCCACAACCCGGCTGGCAGTGCTGTCCCCCCGGCCCAGCACTGACTCGGCAGAGCCCCCTAGCACATACGCACTTTAACATGCATGCAGACACACACAGACATGCACACGCGGGGGAACACACACGTGCCCATATGCACAGGCGAGCAGCACACACATGTACAGGTATGCACACGGGCAACTCATGCACTCACAGGCACAGACACAAACACACAGGCCTGCTTGTGGGCACACGCATGCGCAAACACACGGGGACACACAGAGATACACATTCCACCCAGCCGAGGCAGGGGGGAGAGGGGATGGGATGCTGAGTGAGGAAAACTCTCACCCCTGCAGCTGAGTGGCTCCCCTAGAACCCTCCACCCATCCACTGCGACGCTTGTACCTATAGCTGGCGGCCGGAGCCCACACGTGGTCAGCACAGCCATATACAAGAGGCAAAAAAAGGCCCAGAGGGGCAACATGACCATGACTGGGATAGAGACATACTCCGAGGGGAGTCCCAACGAGTGGGACCAAACCGCCCCAGCCAGAGCTTATCAGACACAACAGCCCCTGCTGTACCCCGCCAGCCACCTCCAGCCTGCCCCCTCATCCACACGGGAAGACCGGTGGGTTCGGGCTGCAGAGTGTCTTAGGGGAACGCGTGGGACGCTCCCTTCCACTGCCAGACCAAGCCGAGGGGGGTGGTAGCTCCCAGGAACTAAGGCAGGCTGGGAGCCCCGCAGGACCATTCTGGAAGGGGCAGGCATTCTTGAGAGAGCAATGTATCCCCTGGGATCCAGGGGAGACGTGAACTTGGAGGCGGGGTCGCTTCTTGCCTGGAGATGACAGGTGTGATCCCTGCCTGCAGGACTCCGGCCCAGGGTGAGCATCCCCAGAAAGAAAAAGCTGGGATGTCCCAGTCCCATGCGGCCCCTGGAGACTTCTGAAAGAGAGCTCAGCAGTTCCCCGGCTTGGCGTCCGGGAATGAGGTGGCTGGGGCAGGCAGGAAGTGGGGGCTGCCCAGAAGGGTATCGGTCAGTCACGTGGCTCCCTGCCCTGATTGTAACCAGCGGGAGGCCCTGCTTTTCTGTGAGGGTCCTCGGCCACCATTTGTCCTGGGAGGCTAGCCAGAGTCCAGCAAGGTCACACGTACTCGGGAGACACCCCCACTAACAGAGGCCACCGCACGCTGCCCCACCAGCCAGCCAGACTCCCCGCCATAAACGAGCAGGCCCCAGTCCCTCTCCTGCCGCCCCAGACAGGATCTGGGGCTGGGGTGGACTGCGTTGAGACAAGGAAAGGAACCGGAAAGCCTCGAAACCTGCCCAAGATGTTGTTGAGACTGGTTTCAAAGTGACCTGCTGTCTGACTGCCTCTCATCTCCACCGGGCCAAGCGGCTGCCTCTCATCTGTTTTCCTCTCCTGGACCCTCCTACCTTATCACTCTGTTTCTGCTAGTGTCCCCCAGGCTATTCTCCACGTGGCAGCCAGAGTGATGCTGATAAAACATCTCCCCGCAGCACCCACCAAAGCCCATCCCGTGGCCACAGGCCCTCTGTCACCTCTCTGACTCGGGTCCCACCACCTCCCCCATGGCACTGCCTGCTCCCGCTCAGCGCGTCCTTGTGCCCTGCTGCGGGAATGTCTTCCCTCGATGCTGCCCGGGGCAAATGCCGACGTGCCCCACGCGAATGTTCCAGCCTGCCTAGGAGGCCCTGCCTCAACCAGTGAGGACAGGAGTAGCTGGATAGCCTGATTCCCTTATCCCCTCAGGAGGACAGCCAGCCATCTTCTGGAGGCCCCCAGTGGGGCTGAGCCCCCACTGTCCGCAGCGCTCTCTGCTCCCATGCGCCCCACAGAGACTTCCTTTCCTTCCAGCTGCTCTCCCATGCTCCCTGGGGTCACCTCCCAGGGAGGCCACTTGCATTCAGGCCCCTGTCTCAGCTGAGACATTCCATCCCCCCTTTCTTGTTTTTTTTTTTTTTTTTTTTTCTCTTCTTTAACAACCCCCATTCTCTCCCCCTGGAACCGCGTTCTGCTTTCTGTCTCTATGAATGTGAGGACTCAAGGTACCTCATTCAAGTGGAATCACACAGCATTTGTCCACGCCTGGCCTATTTCACTCAGCAGAACATCCTCAAATTTCATCCATGTTGCAACAAGTGCCAGTATGTCCTTCCTTTTTCGGGGCCAAATAACGGTCCGTTGTGCGTGTACACCATTCATCCGTCCGTGGGCGCTTGGCTGTTTCCACCTTGGGGCTCTGGTGAATAATGGCTCTATGAACGTTGACGTGCGAGTAACTCTTTGTCCCTGCTTTCAATTCTTTCGGGCATGTACTTAGAAATGGAATTGCTGGAATCATATGGCAACGTGTTTTTAATTTAGCGATGACCCTCCGTGGCGCTTTCCACAGCCGCTGCACCACTTTACATTCCCACCGCCAGCACCCACGGGTCCCAGTCTCTCCACATTCTCGCCAATGCTTGTTGTTTCGTGGGTAATCGTCATCCTAATGGGCGTGAAGTGGTATCCCATAGTGGTCTGGATTTGCATTTCCCCAATTAGGGATGTTGAACGTCCGTTCACATGCTAATTGGCCATTTGTAGACCTTCTTTGGAGGAAGGTCTATTCAAGTCTTGCCCTGTTTTGTTTTGTTTTTTAATTTTAGAGAGAAAGAGTGCCCGTGCGGGAAAGAAGGGCAGAGGGAGAGAGAGAACCTTTGGGGCCCCATCCCAAGACCCTGGGATCACGACCTGAGCCGAAATCAAGAGTCAGACGCTCAACCGACTGAGCCACCCAGGCGCCCCAAGTCTTGCCCATCGTTGAGGAAGGTTATTAATTATTTTGCTGTTGAGTTGTCGAGATCCTTTATATATTCTGGGTATTATCTCCTCTTTTTTTTAAGTCGTTGTCCAACTATTACCTTCTCCGATCATCACCGGCCTCATTATTTAACACGTCAACCGCCTCCTAGCTCTTACACATGTGCACGCACGTGCGCACACACACACACACACACACGCACACCGCAAAGCCTCTTCCCCACGTTGGGTCCCTCCTCAGCCTTTATCACGTGTTGACACACTTTATGGTTGGTGACTTTGTGAGCTCCACGGGGCAGAGGTTTTGACACTTTCTCCACAACGGTGTTCCCGGGGCCTAGGCGAGAGCCTGGCAAACAGTCGGTGCTCAATGAACTCTGAGAAAATGGAAGGAAGATGAGTGAGGCTCCTGCACACTCACCCCCTCATACATACTGTCTCACACGCGCTGCGGGCGCACTCCCCACACGCGCTTACACTGACAACCCCAGCGCACTTGCAGACAGGACCCCCACCACACCACACCCTCACGCAGCGACTCACACAGCCACAGGCTCACCTCACATGCTGACGCACTCACATGCGCAGGAGGCCATGCAAATGCACCCCGATGGCGCTGCCCTGACCTCCTGGGTCCTCCTGGCCTGCGGGCTGTTTTCTACCCTGTGTGGCCCACTCCTCACTCTGAGCCCCTGATCTCCCCCACACCCCCGGTCTCTAGGCCCCCAGCCTCTCTGCAGGGCGTTGCTTTTCCTCCCGATCAAAACCATGTGGATCACCTCCTCCAGGAAGTCTCCCCTCACACTCCCCACTGAACTCCAAGGGGAGGGGAGGAGCCCTGGCCCCAAGCAGGGTGTGGGCAATGGGACTGGGTTTGCAGGCCGTGTATGTACCTCCCCCTGTCATTTCAGGGACTGTACACTTATCTGCTGCTGAGAAGCCCAGGGCTGGGGAACCCACCAGGGACCCCGGATACTGCCCCAGTAAGGCCTCTTCCTCTGGCCTACAGCCACGACACAGGCAGAGTGCCTCAGTTTCCCCATCTGAGTCAGGCAGGGGTCTAAGGCCCCTTCCATTCTGATAGCCTGGAAACAAAGTTAGCTCCTGCCCTGCCATTCATTCCCAATGTGACTCAGTGTGACTGCTCTGGGCCTCAGTTTCCCCACCTGCGACATGGGCGGCCCTGGGCCCATGCCCCGTGAGTCCCCGATTACTGGTGGTGGGAGGAGACAGTTCAGACACCCCAGTGGCGTCCCTGTGTTGGGGGCTACAGCACAGCTCCCACCTCCAGAGGGGAGAGGGGGAGGAGGAGCGGACAAGAGCAAGGGGTGGGGGGGCACCCGGGCCTCTTCCAGCTCAGCCCTACTCCTACCGGTGTCCCTGGACGCAGGCGCAGAGGATTTGGGCACACCGGACAGGATAGTCTGAAGGGGAGAAAGGAGGCAGGATCTCAGCGTGACTGCCCTCATTTTGTCCAGGGCTAACCGTGTGGGGCTCATACATATTACAAAAGTCAACCAAAGGGCCACAGAGGGGAAAGAAGGAAGGAGGGAGAGAGGGAAGGAAGAAAGGAATGAATGAGGAAGAAAGGAAGGACAGAAGCCGTTTATTCATGAGGCCCCTGGGGTGAAGACAGAGAGGCGCAGCTCATAGAGGGAGATGACAGGCACACGGAGATCTGCAGGGCGGTGCGGAGGGAGCTGGTGTAGGAGCCTCGATGCCCTCCCTTGCTCCCCACAACTCCAGGCCACTGGTGTCAGCGCTGAGAGTGGGGCATGAGCGGTCCCCAGCATGGCCTCCCTGGGCTCCCTGAGAGCAAAGGTGGTCACTGGTTACAGAGGACAGGGCGGAGCGAGGCAGCAGGATGCCAACTGAGAACTGGGGTTGGTGGGGATGGGGAGGTAGCGACAAGGGATCCGGATGACAGCGCGTGAGGCCATCTCTGCTCTCAGCAGAGGCCGCAGCTGGTTTGGAAAGAAGTGGGGGGTCTCACCTGCGATGGGAGGCTCAGCTGGCCATGATGTGCTTCACGAATGCTGGAAGGAAGGGGAGAGTGAGTGGCAGGGCTCAAGCACTGGGTAGCCAAGGGCGGGAGCCTAGGGTCCCAATCCCCACCCCCGACCCCCCACCGGCTCCTGGCCTGCTGAGCAGCACCTTCGTAGTTGATGCAGCCATTGGAGTCTTCCTGCCCCGCCATCAATTTCTCCACCTCATCTTCCGTCAGCCTCTCACCTGGCGGGGCGGGAGGCTGAGTCAGCACCCCCGGAAGGTGCGAAGGGTGCGGGGACCCCCTGAGCCCCTCTGGGTGGTGGGTCTGCCTCCCTAGTGCTCCCACACCTCACTTTGGCACGGCCATCCCGGCTCACAAGGCCTCGGCCATCACCCCCATTTCTGATTCCAGGGGAATCAGTGACAAGTCAAAAGCGGTGGAACCTGGGGTGCAGGCCTGGTGCCCCCTCCAAGCCTGGGCTCTGTCCTTAAAAAGCCAGCTTGGCGTTCAGGTAGGTCACCAGCACGCACTGTCCTCTTTTTTCGACGGGCTGCTGGGGGTCCTCCCATCACGAGGAGGCCAGCCCCACCATGTCCCCAGAAGCAGTTCCCCAGGGCGGCCTCTTGAGGCTCGAGGAAGGGCCCGTGGGGTGAAGCTGAGGGCCTTGAGGGGTGATGGTGGAGGGGACCAAGAGACAACATCTCTGTTCTCCAGACAAGTCTGCCACGCTCCTGCCTCTGGGTTTTGTGTGCTGTGTGGGTTCCCTCACTGCGGTGGGGGGCGACCTCCTACCCCCAGCCACACACACAACCCAGAGACCAGCACAGGGCTAAGCACGCAGTAGGAGTTCAGTCAACGTTTGGTACGGGGAAAAGCTGCTTTGAGCAGACATAGCAGGTGCTCAATAAACATTTGCTGTACAAAAAAGCTTCTTTGAGAAGGGGGTGCCCCTGCCAGCCAGATGATGGGGGTCTGGATGTCCAAGAGGCAGGCGCCTAACCTACTGGGCCACTTAGTTGCCGTGTCCCTGGAATGTGACCTCAAGACAACGAACACCGGGACTGAGTTGATCCTGCTAGATATGCCATACTGCCCTACCCTGTCCCCAGAGCTGTCCTCAGTCCCCTGGGGTTCTGTGAGCTGCACCAACACATTCCCTTCCTCCCTACCTAAGTCTCTAAATTCCCCACATTGCTGTCGCCTGCCATAGAGGCTTCTTGACTGTCACTCTCTCCATTTCAGACAGGAGACACAGGCTTGCCTGGTGACGAGTGGTTTCTCCCAGGATGCCCCGCGAGGGAGGAGTGGGGATGAGGAGGACGCGGCCCTCACCTAGAGTGGCCAGCACGTGGCGGAGCTCGGCACCCATGACAGTGCCATTGCCCTCTTTGTCGAAGACCCGCAGCCCCTCCACAAAGTCCTCATAGGTGCCTGTGTCCTTGTTCTTGGCAATGTGCTGGAGCATGGGCAGGAAGGTGTCAAAGTCCATCATCTTGGTGTTAAGCTCTGTGGAGAGATGGTCCTTGGTCCCACGCTCTGAGGGGCGGGATGGGCACACCCTTCCGCTGTCCCTTATGGTGAAGGGCTGTGGCCCTCACACAGTCCCAAAGCACTCTCTACACCCGTTAGCCATTCACAAAGCACTTCACCATCACGAGGCACTTCACAGTCAATGGAGAAATGCATTGTTTACATAATCCTTTGCTGTCCACAAGGATGGTTGGCTGCAGTGCTCTGTCTGGCGCCTCTGCTCTCCTTTGGGGAAACCCTCCTAGATAGTGTCATTTTCTAATAGACCCCACCCTCCCCACAACCTGTGATTGGCCAGCAGATTGGCCAGGGGCCAATCAGAGACCTTCCCTGGGACTTTTGAACCTGGGGAGAGGGCTTAAGTCTCACTCCCTGGGGGCAAAGTAGGCAAACCTCTCTGGCAAAAACGGTGAGGGAATCTGGGGCCCGGAGCCCCAGAGAGACGTGGAGGAGACAAGGAAGGGCCACTGAGCAGAGGGTGGCCAAGGCTGGGTGCCCCCCCCCCCGGCCGCCCTCACACCAGCCGCTGCAGCTCATTTGCACTGTCAGTTTCCTATCTGGCAAATCAGCGTGGGGCCCGATGGCCCAGCAAACTCAATGCTTGTTGCCTCGTCGGCATCGCCCGAGACCAGCTCAGTGTCCTCATCCAGACAATGGGAAGATGTCAAGAGAGCGCAGAGCAGGGAGGGTCCCACATTGTCCCACCACAGACGGCACCCCCCCTAGCGGCCTCCCCGGGGCCTGGCACTCACGCATACCAACCTTCTTGCTTCGGTCTCCCCAGGACGCGGAGCACCTCGGCCTGCGTAGGGTTCTGGCCCAGCGCCCGCAGGACATCCCCGCACTGCCCGTATGTGATCTTCATCTCACACTTGGGTGTGCGGTCGAACAGCATGAAGGCTTCCTTGAACTCTGCCAGGAGAGGGCGTGAACCGGGGACACACCCAGGGTCAGCCCACCCCACTCATGCTGCGCTGGCAGGACTCTCAGGCCTGGGCCTGAGACCCTGGGCCCCACCCTGCCGCCCTCGGCCTCAAGACCCTCACTCACCTTCAATCTGCTCCGGTGTAAACTCGATCTGAAAGGAGACCCCAAAGATTCTGAGTGCCTGGCTCAGAGGGTGGGACCAAGCCTCCTCCCAGGCACTTCCAGGGGCACAACCCAGGCCTCAGCCTCTTGGCTACCCGACTTGTCCCCGTTCCAGCACCCACAACCTCCTGCCATCGACCCTGGCACCTTCCTGCCTCCTTCCCCCTCCTGACCTGTTAGAACGAGGGCCTTCAGTCTGCATGTGCTCAGACCCTGATGGCGGTGGGGGGAGGCGGCGGGGGGGCCGCATCTGGGGAAGAGGTGAGAAGGCTGGCCCGGTGTCCTGAGTCCCCAGCTCAGCCTAGGCCTTACCTGTCACCCCTGGTCCTGGACAGAGGTGTCTGAAGCCACAAGATTTGATCAGACTGGCTTTGCCCCCACCCCCGGCAGGCCTGGGGGCCCAACGGGCAGGACCATCCACAGGAGAGAGACGGGAGGCCTCATCTCCTTGTGGAGGGTGACAGGAGGGGGAAGGGGGAAGGTCCAGGCCAGATCGTTTCTGTCAGCATGAGAGCATATCCACAGGAATGCACGCGTGTGTGTGAGAGAGATGCACGTGTGTGTATTCACACACGTGTGTGCATCTGCAAGTGTTTACATGCACCTGTCCCGCACAGGGCCCTCAAGGCTAGGCACTGTCAGTCACATGGCCCCGCTCTACAATGGGGTCTTACCCACCCCTTCCATAAGCCCGAGGCCACCCCCACCGAAGCAGAGCATGGGGCCAGGGGGTGTGGGTGAGTGTTTGCTGAGGCCACATCAGAGCCACCTGAGGTCAGGAGGCCTCCTGGGACCTGGTTTCCCCCTCCTCACCCGATACCAGGTCTATTTTTATCATGGCAGTCACTCGCCCCAAAGTCAAGGTCGCAGGAGGGAAAGGAGCTTGGGGGAGGGGGCGTGACTGGCACCTCTTCCACTGCTGCTCCCTGGGAGCCCCACCAACCTCCACCTCCACGGCACACATCAGCGCAGAGGAACCCTGCCACCTTGTCGTGCTTGTCCCCACCCAGTGCTGGGAAGAACAAGTTGTTGCTCCTGGCCCCCTGCGAGCTCTCTCAGCACCAGGAAGCCTGCTGACATTAGGCTGCCTGGCCTCCTGGCAAAGCCTCCTGCCCTTCACTGGCCGGCCCGAGGGGCTCCCTACACCCCCCTCTCGGAGGGGGGTCTGTGCCCACCGCAGATCCGGGGAGACTGGACAATGCCACCTTGGGCCTGGAGTGGTCGGACCCCAGCAGGGGACCTGTGGGACACGAGTTTGGACACAGGGGGGTGGCTGGGGCTCAGGGAGCCAACTCCAAAGAGCACGTTCTGTGAACAGTTCCTGGTAGCCTGCAAGGAAGGTTTATTACCCCCTTTCACATCTGGGGAAACCGAGCCCCAGAGCAGTGAACAGGAGGGGACAATGTTGGGATTTGAACCCGGGTCTTGAGGGACAAGGCAGGCGCCCCGGGAAGGGCTCACAAACAGGAGACGGTTCTGTGCAGTTGGGCCACAGGTCTGGCTGGACAGCAGGAGCTGTGTAGGGCTGGGGGAGCTCCACAGGGCAGGGTGGCAGTGACCGGTGGCCAGCCACGAACAGGGGACAGGCAGGACACGGGGGATGTGCCACTATGCAAATACCACAGGTGGGAGTCATGGCTCTCCCTCCAAGTTTAGACTCTGAAAGAGGATCTCTGGTTCCACTGGTCACGGCTCCAAGACCAATTTCCTACATGATCTACTCAGCCTGTGCCTCAACTTCCCTACCTAAAAGCTGAGGCTTGACTAAGTCTGGGGCTCGGCCACTCTGGTAGGGGTGAGTGTGACCCAGCCTGGGCCGGGGCCTCACTTCCTCATCCTCTCCCCCCAGGCCACCCTGGGGGACTTGGCGTGGACGTGAGACCCCGCTGCTAGACAAGGAAGATCCCTACTTGGCCACAGGGTTGGGTCCAGGCAGCTCCGGGATTCTCCGAGGATGTGAGGTCCAGGGACAAGGGCAAGAGACAGTTTCCAGAGCCACCAAAAGACTTGCCCTTCGGCGGCACTGGGGGAGTCCTGCCTGATGTCTGACAACCATCCCTCCTGCTGCAGCCCTCCGGATGCCTGAAAGCCCCCAGGGCCTGTCTGACCTCTGCGTGGAGGCTTCCAGGGTCCGCTCAGTGCTCACTTTCTAGAGTCTGGCCTGCCACTGAGTAGGTCCGCTCTGGGATCCACTGACTTGCCCCGTCCTTCCTGCTGAAACCCAGCTCCCACACCCACCTTGATCTTGGAGGCATCAAACTCCACTTCCTTGGGGCGCTCGGGCTCGGGTGCAGGTGCGGGCGCTGGCGCGGGAGCCGCCTTGGCTGCTTTGGCATCGTCCTTCTTGGGGTCTGGCTTTTTGGGGGCCATGGGAGCTGTAAGCACAGAGAGGGATGTGGAGAGATGGCAAGCAGAGAGCAGGGTAGGTGAGGCTCCCAGGCCTGGCCTTTATCCTGTCTGGACACCTCCTGACCCCAGTCCCCCCCACCCCCACAGTGCACAATAGGGACAGGGCCATAAAAGGACATTGGCTAAGCTCAGGGGCTATTTCGGGGCCTGGGGAGGGCATTGTTCGGGCTCAGGAATGGGTGGGGAAGAGGGAGGGCCCTCCCTTCCTCCCAATCACCTGTTGGAGAGAGGGAGGGGGAGGAGAGGACCGAAGCCACTGCTCAACACACACCACTCACCCTCAAATGCACACGCACCCATAGGCACAGCAACCCTGATGCCCCTCGGCAAGTCAATACACTGAACAGGACCCGAAGGCTGGACCGGAGCGTGTTGTGTCGGGAGCAGAAGGGCTGTGATCACCTAAAGGGCACCTCTTGAGTTAAATTTCCCATCTGTGCACCGAATTCCCGTGTGTGTGTGTGTGTGTGTGTGCGCGCGCGCGCACGCGTGTGGCTGTTTGTGTATGTCTGTCTGTCTACGGTGGGAGGCGTGTATCTGTGTGTGTTGTCCAGGTGTCTTCATGTTTGGCGGGGGAGGTCCTCGTGTGCGCCTCTGTGTCTCGTGGGGAACGGCCCGTGCCCATCTCCGTGTTGGCTCTGCGGGTCTGTAGGGGTGTTTATACGTACGCACATGTCTGTGTGTATCTCTGTGAGCGTGTCTGTGAGTGTCGCTTCCGTGTGTTTGTCTGGGTGTTTATAAGTATCTGTGTGTGTCTGCTCAAGGCTTGCAGGCAGCTGCGGCCCCGGGCGGGGCAGGGGGGGGGGGCTCCGGGAAGGCCCCAAGTGGCAACGGAATGTGCTGCTCCCTCAAGCACAGTTCAGCAGCCCAGCGGCCCCCACTGCCTCCTTCCTCGGCACCCGGCTGGCCCCTCGCCAGCTCCTGTTTCACCTCACTTCCCATCTCCTCTCCCCCCACTGCCTTCTGCCTGTGGACCACTTTATGTCTCTGAGGGACCTCAGGGAGCCAAGCAAGATTTGCAACCCCCACCCCCCCCCCGCACCCACCCCCAGCCCCGGTCTCATCAGAGGGCAGTGACAGAGGGCAGCCTGGCCAGGCCACCACTTGGGAAAGCGGGGGAGGTGGGAAGGCTGAGCTGGCATGAGGCCCCTCCGGGCCCAGAACTGTGAGAGTGGGGACATCTTGTGAGCACATTGGGCTCCCTCCCTCTGTGCCGGGGGTGGGAAGGAGGTGCTCCTTGTTATTTTTAAGTGCCCGGAGCCTTTGATAGAAACTTCAGAGGCAATGCCTCACCCATCCAGACCCCAGGGGGGATTCCTGGGTGTGGAGAGGGGCTGGGGCTGGAGCCGGGGGGGGGGGGGGGGGAAGGATTCACAGGGGCCTCCCCCTGGGGTCCCCCCACCGTCTACCTGCTGAGCCCAGGTCGCTCTGATCCTGTCACTTGTCCTCACCAAGAGGGGGAGAGCAGTGGGACAGACGGGGCCGGGTTCCCCCCCCCCCAGCTGGAACACAGGAAATGCCTCCCCTCATCTGGAGGACAGAACACCCCACATCTGGAAATCTGACAACATCCGGTGCTGGGGGGGGGGCAAGTTTTTCACTTTCCTTCCAGATGTTTGGCAAAAGTATTGAGAAAAGAAGGGGTGGGGAGAGGGTCCACAGAGACAAGCCAGAAATACCACAAGAGAAGACAGCCAGAGGAGGACACACAGAGAGAGAGGCTCTTGGGCGGCCCCACTGCCCAGGCCCGATGGCCCTCAAGACAACTGACTCTGGATGTCCCACGGGGACTCCAGCCACCCACAAGCACAACCAGTGAGACACTACCCAGTCCCCTTTCACTCATGATGGGTGAAACCAAGACCCAGGGCAGAGGACACACTCAGGGTCACCCAAACTTCTGATCTCGTTCCTTTCGTCCACACATGACTGCCATCTCTCAGAAACCACTCGACACCAGCTTGAACAGGGGTAGGTGAGTGACATAGGGCTCCTGACCGGCAGCTGCCAGGTCCGTGCTACGGGGTGGGACAGGCTGATGCAGCCAGCCGGAGCCACACTGCACCACGTCCTCTGCTTGGGAGAATGTCGGGGGGGGCGGGGGAGGGAGGCCTCTGTCCCCTTCCCTCATGCACAGGGCAGGTGCTGTCCTGCAGTGGGGACATTGTGCACAGAGCCACCTTCCACTGCCTCCCGAGGGCTTAGACGGAGGCAGGGGCCAGGTCTTTGACTGCTGAGCTCTGGTTCCTGGGAGCCACAGCATCCCCAGGGCTCACCCTGCGGGACCTCTCTCAACCTCACGCTAATGCCCAGCCCCCAGCAGGGGCTCTGCAGGGATCAGCCTCCTCCACTGCCAGCAGGACAGGCTGTTGAGGCCAGAAGCAAGGCAGGGGGTGGGCTGGTGGGCAGGCAGGTGAGCAGTAAGGAGGGCCACTCTAAGGTTTGGCTCTCCAATCTCTCTCCCAGGTCCCAGCCTGAGCTCTGTGTCCCTTAGGAAGGACAGCCTGCAGGCAAGATCCTGGCAGGGCCTGTGGGGTCTGGAGAGCCTGGCTCTTACCCCTCCAGTGCCCCCAGCCCCGGTGTCTGAGTGGTGACCGGTCTGATGCAGACTCACAGGTACTACAGTCCAGAGCCTTCTGGGGGCAACACCTTGCCCCCCTCTCTCTCCAGCCAAGGGGAATGCTGGAGAAGATATGGGCCCTAACTTCTGAGGGGCCCATGGATAGAGGCAGAAGACCTCAGGCCACACTGGCCTCCTTCTCGGTTATTTCCAGCCCGCATACCTTTTGCATAGGCTGTTTCCTCCCCTCGTCTGGGACCCTGGCCATGGCTTGCTCCTTGTCATCCCCTGATCTCAGTGATATGTCACCTCCTCTGCGAAGCCTTCTCAGACTACCCTGGGCCTGCTCCTTCTTCCTTGTCTCTCACTCAGACGCCCCATCGCGGTGCACCCTAAAACGAGCCTGTTTCTTTGTTGTTTTGTCTCTTATGTGGATTCCCACCCTCCCCCCCATCCCATGAGGGTCAGCTGGCACGGAGGAAATTTTGTTCTTTCACATCTGTATATTCCCAGAGTCTACGACAGAGCCTGGTACACAGTAGGCACTCAATAAATGTCGGATGAGCAGATGTCCCAAAACATCTCAGTTTTACCCATTTCTCACACGGGGACTGGGACTTATTGCTAAACTCCACCCATGGGGTGGTGTCAGGGGAGATTGAGGAGGGGGGATTGGCTGGAAGACTGGTAGGAGCCTGGGTCGCTGCAAGGGGCACCCCAGGACAGGAGTACAGTCAGCAGCTGCGGCCACCTCAGCCCAGGCCTGCGCCGTCTGCCACTCCCACCCACCCGCTGGCTGGGACTCCCTGTCACTAGCCTGAAGAAACACTGTGACCCCGTGCTAGAGGCAGTGACTTGACCATGAAGACCAGCCAGCAGGGGGCGTAAAAGGGATAGAAACCAGCCAACCCCCAGGACCCAGGATCCCGAACCAGAACCCAGAATCCAGAACTGGAACCTGGAACCCCAAGCCCCGACTCCGGTTTCAAATCTCAGGATCTGAACCCCAAAACTAGAACCTGGAACCCAGAGCCCAGGACCTGACCCCACTGCGGAGACCCAGACTTTAAAACCCGGCATGCCAAACCCAGACCTTCAATCCAGACTCCAGACCCAAGACCCCAGGCCAAGGAGCAGGACTCTCAACCCAGAGTCCAGACCCAGGACTCAAGACCCAGGACCCAGGACTGTCAACCCAGACCCCGGACCCAGGACCCAGGACCCAGGACCCAGGACAGGGGCTTGCTGGCTCCCCAGAGTGGCACTGCCGACATCTCTGTGTAGACAAGGGCGGGGAAGGGGGGAGGGTAAACGCTTGGCAAACAGCAGGGGTGAGTGCTTGGCAGACCTTCCTGTAATGTTCAGAGGGGCATGAGGAATGTCCCTCATCCTGTCAGAGCCAATTTGGGGAGCTCAGAATATGGTGGCCACGTGGAGAGGGTGGTGGAGGGTGACAGGAGGGAGGGATGCACAAGGCCTGGCTGTCCTTTGGGCTCAGGAGCCAGAGGCAGGGAAGGAGGGTCGGGCTCTTGTCCCCCTGGCCGCAGGCTCCACAGGCCGTCCTGGCCCGCCCCAGCCCGCCCCTCCTGGCCTGAGGCCTCTGGGCTGGGACGCAGGCCCACACTTCCCGGAGGAGTCGAGAACGCGGCCTGGGCCAGACCCAGAGCCTTAGAAGTAGGTCAAATGTTGCTGTGCAGCAGGTCCTGGGGACCCCGTCCAGGCGTGGGCAAGCCCACAAGCAGCAGCTCACCCACCAGGGCACCCGTGTGTATCCACATAGACGTGAACCCACCACCACGTGTTGGGTGCCCATAAGCACAGACCCCACGCAGGGCCCCCGGTCCCTGCCCACCTGCACAGATGAGGGCACTGAGGCCCCCCCCCAGAGGGGCAGCAGCTGCCCAGCAACTCTGGCCAGAGGTGGCACGAGGCAGACACGAGGACCAGGAGGACAGGAATTTCTGCACCATTCCATGGCCCTGGAGCCTTGGGTGAAAGTCTGACTCCAAAGAGGACTTCCCAGCAGGGCTGCTATGCCACCAACAGGATGTGGCCGGCTTCCCGGAGCATAGCCCCAGGCCTTGAAAGACGGGAAGGAGTGGCCAAGGGGGAAGCAGGAGACTCTGTACACTCTTGTGACCCAGGCTGGTCCTGGCTTCTCTGGGCCTCAGTTTCCCCATCTGTACAATGGCCATGGTGAGGCGAGGTGACAGTCACTGCCCCAGAGTCCCAGTCCATCCTTACCACCCCCACACCACACACAGACAACTCTGTCCTCGGCAGGCCAAACACAACCCTCAGGCCCCTCCCTCTGCCCACTGTGCTGACGGGGACCAGATGCTCCAACCTTGTGGTTCTGGGGTGGGGGTGGCAGGACCCAGCGGGCTGGCAGGCAAGCCCTGGGTTTGGCCCAGGGACCTATAATCAGCTCCTGCCCCTCTGATCCCTGCCCAGGACTGACGCTTGGGGCTGTGGTGTCCTGGCCGGCTGTGGCCCCGGCCGCTATATTTGGGAGCCCAATTGAGCATGAGGGAGGGGTGGGCAGGCAGGAGCCTCCAGGGACCAGCGCCTCGTGGGAGGACAGACTGGGGGACTGTTGGCCAGGCTTGGTCCGTTACAGAAGGAGGGCAGAGCCCTGACTTTAGGGGCCCAGTGTGAGGGGCGTGCTCCGCTCTCAGAGGCCTGGCCTGGGGGGGGCATCGGTCTTGCCCTCCGCAACTGGTCTGAGGAGGTAGATTGGAAACGGGTCCGAGAATACCGAACCCCTTATTTAGTCCAAAGAGTCAGACTGCAAGTTGGGGCCGGGCATCCTGAGTGTGTGGGAAAGGGGTAGGGGCTGACAAGGGTGAATGGGAGTGGGAAGGCTCTCCGGGGGTGAGTTTGGGGCTAGAGGGGTCTCAGATGGAAGGGACGGGAGGAGGGGTACCCCTGAGCCGAGCCAAGGAATGGAGAAAGCAAGGCCCGAGGCAGGGGTCCGAAGGAACGGGGCCAGGTGCCGCCCAGTCCCTCGCCGGCATGGCCTGCGGCCTCCCTGAACTGCCCTGGACATTCCCGCCGCTGGGCCAAACCCTGTACCCTCCCACCAGCAGTTTCCCAAAGAGCAAATATTTATTGTCCTTGGAAGAAAAAAAAAGAGTCCCCTTTTAGGATCGGGGTCTGGGAACTGGTACTGAGGCTTGCAGGGGCTCGGCGGCGGCCCCAGATGACCAGAGGCCCCACCTAGACAGGCTGAGGGTGGAAGGAGCCCGGCACGGAGGCTGGCCTCGGAGGACAGGGGTCATGGCTGCCCCGGGCTGCGGGGTGGGGGCTTTGCCCAGGCCCATTTCCCCAAGGCTTCCCCAGAACAGGTCTGAGGGTGGACAGACACTGTCACCGTGGCAGGAAGTGTGAACACGTGCGTGCAGATGTGTGCCATCTCGTGTGCTCACGCGTGTCGCGAGAGGCCATGACCACACGCGTGTATGAGCGTGTCTGGGGGCGTCCCTCTGTGAGCCTGTTCATCTGCTGGCACGGGGCAGGGTGGGGGCATGTGGACACAACCTCTGTTGAATGGCCAATTCAGTCAAAAATGAGAGTAAATTTAGCAGGGGAAAAAAAAAAAACCCGTCAGTCAGACGAGGAGTCTGAATTGGGCGGTTGTTTGACTGGATGGACCGACTGTCTCAGGCAAACAGTCCCTGCTGGCTGGGAGGGGGAACGGGCCCCCCCCCCCACTCCTTGCCCATGCAGGCATGGGGGGAAACTGGAGGCGGGGACCCCCACCGACCACAGCAGAGACGTGACACGGGGACTGAGACAGAGATGGGGACGGATTCAGAGACAGGGCAGGGAGGGTTGTGAGGCAAGCCAGAGACAAAGAGAGAACCCAGGGTGGGAGCAGCTTCCCAGGGCCACCAGATGAGGTGCACGCGCACCGGGCCCTCAGCTGGGAGCCGGGATACGGCAGGTTCGGCCTCACCCGCGAGCAGCCCAGAGTGGACAGGAAAGGGGCCCCAGACCAGGGTGCGGGAAGAGAGCGCGGCCACGGGCGTCCGTGACAGCGGGGGTGGTGGCGGGAATGTAGGCAGCGCAGGGTTCAGCGATGGCAGTGGCGGAGGTGACGGCAGGAGGGTGACTAGGGGGTGATGGTGGTGATGGCAGAAGAGGCAATGGTGACCGGGAGGGCCTCCCTCCCCATCCCCTTGCACACGCCACCTAGTTGTGGTGGCCCCACCAGACCCACACGCTCCACCCAGCACCAGCTGTGTCCTGGTGCCTCCAGTGGCCACACAAACACCCTCTGTGGCCCAGGGTGTGGAACTGCATAAAAATGGCCCAAGCCCCCAGCCAGGAATAGTTAGGGTCAATTCCGGTACCTGCCTCTGCAGATATTTATATATCCGCCCCACCTACCCTGTCTAAAACACAACACACTCACTCACACACACACACACACTCAGAAATACCATAGTCAGGCTAACCTGCTCTTGCTGTGAGTCCCTGTCTGTCTGGAAATACTCACTGGGCCCTAGACACTCCCCACACCACCTGGTCCCTTTCCACCAACACCAGGGCCAACAGGAATCACACGGAAGCGTGTATGCGCGCACACGCACACACGCCCCGTCCACGGGGGCTTGCACCAAGAGCAACCATGCTCCCATGCGCACACCTATAAACATAAATCCTCACACAATATAGATGCGTTTGCACAAATGTTTACACACATGTGTACATGCCTGTGTGCACACATGCACCCACACATATGCCTGTCGCACGCATATGCACACACACTCGTGTGCCTCCGCATACACGCACACCTAGCACGTCACACCTCTGAGCTCACTGGAACAGAAAGAGTTCTGGGTGGGAATTAGGAGCAGCGAGAAGGAGGAGAGATCAGGGAAATCGGCGAACCACAGCAGGCCTGCCTGATGAGGTCTGGGAGATCATGTGAGCACACATGAGTGTGAGTGTGAGTGTGTGTGTGTGTGTGTGTGTGTGTGTGTGCGTGCGTCCAGGTGTTTGGGACCTTTTCACTGCCTCCTCCCTGGCCCCCACCCCCATCCCTGTTCACAGAGGGAAAATAGAGGCCAGAGCACAGCAGCTGGGCCTGGGGAGGTCAGCGTCCCCAGGTTTGGGGCTCTCAGGCCTTAGCATCTGTGTTATTCTTGGCAAACCCAGGCCAGATAAGCACGGGGGTCAGAGCTTGGCTCTCGTGGGAAAGGACTCTCTGGAAGTCTCTCGACCCATTCCTTTCCCAGAACCTGGACCCCAGAGCAGGCAGGGGTGAGGGCAAAGGGAAAGAGCAATGGCCGAGGGACAGGCAAGTCCTCATCAGGCTGGCCTTGAGGGCCAGGGTGGGAGAACACAGCATGTTCAGACACTCACAGATGCCCAGGAATGTGGAGTGACCCCTCAAACCAGCCCAGGGATGCCCAAGTGCACAGCCGGAGCACAAGGAGAGGGGCAATGCCAGGCACCCAGCTCTCTGCAGCAGCAGGACTTGAGCCCCTCTGCTCCAGGGGGCTTCATGAGGTTTGGAGCCGGGGCTAATGGAAAAGCTATTTTGGGGAGATGGTTGGGATGTTGGGGGACACGAAAGCATCATGCCCCATCCAAAGCAGATGATGAGGTGCTGGTCCTGGGATTAGTTATCTGCTCCTGGTGTCATCACTGACTCCTGGAGCCTCTTCCCTCCAGAGACCTCTGGGTACACACTGGCAGGATGGGGCGGGGTCTTGGGTCAGCTCAAAAGGCAAGCAGTGTCCCCAGCATAGTCAGATCGGGGCATGCTCGGCCCGAGTCTCCTCCGTTCCCCACTTGCACCAGCTTCTGCCCACCCACCACCCTCCCCCTCCCTGCACAGGTCTCAGTCCCTAGCAGAAGGCTGAGGCTTCTCTGCTGGAGCTTAGAGCTCAGAGCCGAGTCATCAAGGGAACAATCAGCTGGAATTCTGCACAACTATAGGGCTCGTCCAAGGCTGCAGATAAGCGAGAGGCACTGGGGGCTTCCTGCGCCCCCTGCCCTCAGAGAGCCTTGCCTGATGGCAAACCCCGCCCCTCTGAAGAGGGGTTCTGCCTTCAGGAGTTCTGGTCAGAGGGGATAAGCAGGCCGCTCCCACAGCCCACCCCCATCAGCCTCCCCGGCCTGGCCTCTACTGGCTGTAGCAGTCTGGGGTCAACAACCACGAAGAGACTCATTGATTGCGGCTGCCAAGAGCACTCGCCACCTCCGGCCCCCGCCTGCCTGACCTTGGGGTCCAGAGAGAGGGCATGCCAGTCTCCCCACCCCCATCACCCCACTGAGGACAGCAGCCACAGGGACAGCCGGGTTGGCCTGCACTGGAGGACTGGGGCGGCCCCTCCCTGCAGTCCCCCAGCCTCCCAGGTTTCAGTCTCCCCTTTGGGTTTTGGGCTCCAGTCACCTCCAGCTTGATGCTTGGGCTGCTCCCTGATTTGCTAAGAACTCTCCATTGGACGGGTTCAGTTTCATAAGGCTCCCTGGAGGAGAACTTTCCAACACTGCATGACAGGGACTTGTCCAGGGGCCAGAGGAGGACCCCTCTGAGATCCTGGGATTCCCTTCCTCCCCGTGGGGAAACTGAGGATCAGGAAGGGAAGGCCTTCCCCATAGCAGATGAGAGATGAGAGGGGACAAGAAGGAGCACAGTGTTCAAAGTCTAAAGCTCCAGCCACTAAACCCCTTCCTGCAGAGATACAGGACAAGATGATGGTTTTTTTTCTACCACGGAGGATGCAGCAGGACAGAGATGACCCAGTCCCTGCCCTCATGGGCTCACTGTCTCTTAGGATATGGCAAGAATCAGGAGAGTGAGGTCCCATTCTGCTGGGGAGTGGGGGGGCGGGGGCAGATTCAGGAAGACCTCGGAGAAGAAGGGACATTAGAAGAGCATAGGAGAGCCTCCCAGCCGAGAAGGGAGGGCAAGTCAGACTGGAAGAAGCAGGGGCCAAGGTGAGAGCTCACTGAGGGTTCAGGCAACGGGAACCCCAGTCCAGGGGGGCTAACAGGGAAGTAGCTCCTGGAAGCAAAGCAAAGCCTCCACATCTGGGGGCCCAGCCGAACACACAGTAAGCGCTCAAGTGTTGGGGACTGAGAGATCTGATCCAGGAGGCCACAGGAAGGCATTTGAGCAGAGGAGTGGCCCCATCAGGGCTGAGCTTACAGAACAATTCCTTTCTCTCTCCTCCAACTTCTTTCTTTGCTAGGTCATCACTCCCTTATCCCCCTGGGCCCCTCAATAGCCCCGTGTGGTTATGCTTGAATCAGAACAGCGGTGTGGAGCACTGAGCGGGAGAGGCAGGGCTTCCCTCCACGTGGGGCCCAGCTCAGCTCACTAGGCCAGGAGTGGTTCCTGGGGTTCCGAGCGGGGACAGGACATGCTGGACGGCCCAGGGGTCAGCATGCCTGCTCCCTGCCTCTGCATCCCCGATACGGCTCAGGAAGGCGGGAAGGAAAGGGGTGCAGTGGGGGTCCAGGACCTCTGCTTTCCACCTGGGAAGTGAGGCTTGAGCTTTTCGTTCACTCCAGAAGAGGTAGAGGTGCCCCAGAGATAGAGCAGTGGGCCGGAGCAGGCAGGGGCTCCGTATGTGACTTTGAGCAGCCCTCCCTGGGTGCAAGCAGCTGCTGGAGCCCTTCCAGCTCTGGGGAAGTTTCTGATGTGTGCACAGTCACTCTCCTGTTATCTCTGGAATCTCCTCCGAGGTGGGGACCCACTGGTCCCCAGTCAGGACCCTTCAGCCTCTCCCACAGCCAGCGGGGTCCTGGGTGTTGGGAAGCCCTGGGTACTTGGTCTGAATGAGCTTGATGACCTCTGGCACGCCATTGCCCCTCTCTGGACATCCTTCTCCCACACACGGTTTTATAAACTTCCCCAAGTGCTTCCTCTTTCTGGCCAGTTCAGCCAACGTCCACGGCGCCTCTGGGCCAGGCTCTGTGCCGGGTGCTGGATGGCCAGACAGACACAGTCTGGTCCCAGCCCAAGATGTTCCCAGTGTCATTGCCAGCTCATTGCTTCACCCGGCTAGTGTTCTCCAAGGCAGGAGAGGAAACTGAGGCCCAGAGAGATGGCCCCGCCGTCCTCAAATGGCCCAGCCTGACCAAGGACCACCCACAGAGAGCACCCTTCCAGTCCAAGCAGGGCCCAGTATCAAGACCTAGGGGTCCCCGACCCTAGATCTCCCCACCATAACCCCCAGCCAGGACCCCGTGTCTGAGCTAATCCCCTTCTTTCTGTGTCTTCCTTCCTGGCCCCCTGTCCCTTCAAACCGCAGGGCCCAGCCGGCCTCTGGAACGCGTGCCCAGGACCTTGGTGATATTTTGAGTTTAAGAAAACTTTGCAGTCGGCAGGAGCTCTTAAAAGTTATAAATAGCAGCAGCGGGAGCCCATGCTGGGAGAGGCGGAAACACGTGTCAAACACGCCTGGGAGGGGGGTATTCCGAGGCACAGACACCCCCCCTCTCCAGGGACCCACCAAGCTTCAGGGGATTTTACAACCACTGGAGTGGGAAGTCACACCCCACCAGGAAGGCGTCTGGGAAAGGAGACTCCATTCTAGTCTCGCCTCCCCCACCAGGGTCCCAGAAGTTTGGCCAGGTTGCCCAGGCATGTGAGGACGCTGTTGAAAGGCATCTGGGGTGGGAGGGCTTGCTCCTACCCTGCCCTTTCCATCACCAGGTCCCCACCCAGATGCCCAGCATGGGAACCCTAAGGGCTTAACCCCAGCCAATGATGGCAGGGGTGCGGAGGGGGTGAGAGCTGGTAAGCCTGGAGTGAGGAAGGGACTATTCCAAGGTCACACGGCAGCTGGGTGGAATTTAGACCCCCAAGCCACAGTTCTTCCCACCTAACAAATACTGCTGCTGCCTCCCTTCCATTTCAAGGGACCAGGGGACAATATTTGACCCCATCCGACTAAAGCGGAGTTGGAAGCCTGAAGACAGTGTGAGGTGTGAGCTATCCCGTCCTCACCTGGGGGTGGACGGACCCTGGAGCCTCATTCCTTAACGCCCCAACCAATCCTCACGCTTCCACTTCTGATGGAGACCCTCTGTTGGACAGATGAGGACCTGTGTGCTGGAGAGAACAAGGGTCCCCCTCCACCGCTGTAGGATGTGCACCCACGCCCACCCCAAGGCCAGGTGTGGGGTCTCAGGTTTGCCTCGAAGGCCATGGGCTTTGAGGACATGCTCTCAGAAGCCTGGCGTGATGGGACACAGCCTCCAAAGCCCCCTCGATTTTCTCAACTGCTCTGCAACACTCATGGGCAGGAACCGTTACTCCAGCGTACAGGTCAGGAAACTGAGGCTTGTCCAAGGCCACCCCCAGGCCTGCCTCACCCACGCCCCACCTGCTGCCCATGGCCCCCAGCAGGTCCGGGGGCGGTAGCCAGTCCTGGCGTCCCGGCGCTCTGAACCTCAGGGAGCCCCAAAGGGTTTATGGGGCTCCCGATGAATGGGCCTGTTGAGCTCAGAGGGGGCCGGGCCCGAGTAAACATGACTGGGTCTGAGCTGCCATTCTCCCTTGCCTCCTTCCCAAGGACCCAGGACCAAAATACAACTTCCTGTCCCCGGAGCTGAGGGCCAGACTCGCCCCTCAGAGCCCTGGACTGGGGCTCACTGGAGGAGCACAGCCAGGCCTGCACCGGCGGCCCCCAAAGGGAGAGAGGTCTTCAGGTTTTCAGATTCATAGATGCCAAGCCCTGAGTGCCTGCACACTTTGTGGAGCCCCTTCAAGCCTTGAACTGGCCTGTGAAGGACAGATCAGGAAACCAAGGCAGGAAGGGGACCCACAGGTCAGGGCAGAACAGGCCCCAGCCTCCCACTCCCCTGGCCAGAGAGAGTGGGAACAGCAGGAAGAGCAGAGGGACGTGTGGGGCTCAGAGGAGGGAGAGGCTCCGTGAGTGGAGAGTCAGGCAGCAGCAAGCTTTACAGAGGGCAGAGGAAAACTGACCTGCAAAGCTGAAATCTGGTCCCCATTGTGCACCCAGGGATCCCCCTTGGTGCTGCGCTCCTAGGAGCAGCCCAGCACCGGGGGGCAGGAGCCCCAAAAACACGAATTTGTCATCGTCTCACTCCAGGCCCCTGGCCATCCCGGTCTACCCCCTCAGCCTCATTTCTCCCACCCGGAGGCCAGGTATGGACAAGCTCTCTACCTCCCTCTCCAGCCTGTGAACTAGAAAGTGCTCTGGAAACTGTAAATTGTGGTGTCCTCCCCAGGAGCCTGGAAGACCTGGGGAAGGGTCTCCCCTGAGGATGGGGGCCCCAGGAACGTGCCCCAGCTGCTGGGGTTGGTCTGGGGCCAGCCACCTCACGTGCCAGGCGCTGGGGGCTACTGCTGGAATGTGCTGAGAGGCAGCAGCCACGTGAATCATTACACCTCGTCAGGCTCAGCCTGGGACTTCCAGACACAAACCAGCTCAGGCTGGGCTCAGGCAGAAGGGCAGCCTCCAGCCAGGGTCTCCGGGTGCAGGAGTGAGGCTCCAGGGTCTTGCATGGCCTCTTCCACCCCATCTGTCCACGTCCTCGCTCTCGGTGTCGTGACCCAGCCCTGGTTCCGTCACAGCTCACTCCACAGAACCACAGAGGAAGGTCATCCTGTCCACAACCCTGCCTCCGTAACAGCATATGCAGACCCTGAGCCTGAGTGGCACTGGCTGGTTTCATGCCAAGAACCCACATTCCAGTGGGCGAGGAGTCAGATACGGAGCGGCTATGGGGCTGCAGGATTAGGACAAGGGCTGGGTGGAATGAGTGTCCCCACGTGTCACCTGCCTGAAGAACACTGAGCACCCAGTGCTGAGAGGCGAGGCCTTCTCAGGTCTGTTTTTCTGCCTGTGAGCTAGGTATAAACTACCTGTAGCCTCCATCTGATTCCTTCAGGTGCCAAAGACTTTAACGAAGTCACTCAGAGGGGCTCTGCTCATACCTCACGGTGGCCTGAAATTTCTGAGACATGGAAAAGGCCAGGAGAGGCAGACAGGGACACCAGAACAGACGGAAGAAGAGTTAGCCAGACAGAGGCTTGGAAGGGCAAGGAGAGGACCACCGTGTCACATCCACACCTGAAGGGCTGGGCTGGCCTGTGTCACACCCCTGGAGGTGGGGGAGGGCCCAGTTCAGGGCACGGAACACAGGTACACTTGGACCTCCCTCTGCTCCCCCACCAGGCGTCTGGGACAAAGTCCTGGGCTGGTGCAGGGCTTGGTAAAAAATAATTAATTTTTCTTTTCAAGCGAAAGCTCTCACTTAAGCCTTTTTCCTGTCCCCAGCAGCAACATCCTTGCTTAGGTCTGAAGCAGAGGCAGCTCAGACCTATCCATGGC
Source organism: Herpailurus yagouaroundi (assembly GCF_014898765.1). NCBI lineage: Eukaryota > Metazoa > Chordata > Mammalia > Carnivora > Felidae > Herpailurus > Herpailurus yagouaroundi. The sequence continues at coordinate 5,295,953 of NW_024412424.1, forward strand.
CTCTCCATGGCCGACCTGAGTCTGCTCTGTGTTTCCAGGCCCTACCCGGAAGACCTTGTGGGCTCCAGGTGAGTGGGATCCAAGGCAACCCTGGGACCCGAGCACAGCTGGGAGCGGCAAGGCTGTTTTGCCCCATTGCGTTAGCGCATGTGTTTGTGTGCGTGTGTACATGTGTGTGCCTGTGTCGTGCTGTGGGGCAGACAAGGCGTGCCTGCGTGGAGATGTCTGTGGATCTGGCGTTACTGCAGGAGGGGGTCTCTGACAGGAGGCCCCCCCCTCCTCCAGGCGCCCCAGGAGTGCTCCCTGCCTGGGGCAGAGCCTCCCAGCCCCCTGCCCCCAGCTTCCCTCCCTTCGCCTTCCTGAGAGGTGAGAAAACCAGGCTTCCTGCTGCAAGGGGAGGGGGCTGCCCGAGCAGCTGCCGTGGGAGCCTCCAGTGACTCATCCGGGTGGGGGGTGTTTATGAGCAGGCGAAATGGCTGTAAAAGTGGCACCTCGGTTCACTTATGGCCTGGCCATCCCCACCCCCACCAGCCCCTTGCCTTGAAAAACTTCCAGAGGGGCCTGGAACCAGGGAGAGGTCTGAGGCTTGGTGGAGGCTCAGCCTGGGGTCAGGGTTCAGCTAGGGGTCAGAGGTCAGACTGGGATAAAGACTCCGTGTAGGGGATAAAGCTCAGTCCGGGATCAGGGTTGAGATAGGGATTCAAGCTGACTTTGGCGCTAGGATTGGGGGATGAAGTGTTGAGGGTCTGCAGGCCAGTTTTCCCACAGAGCTCCCAGAATGGGACAAGGGGTTTTCTGAGGGAGTGAGGCCAGGCTGAAGAGCTAAGAGCTGAGCCTCTGTCTTTCCTTCCTGAGTCTAGTGCCCACCGTGGCCCTAGGGTCTGTGTAGCTTGGCCAGAGCCCTACTCACAGCAGCAATGGCAGCAGCAGAATCCAGTTTAGGGTCACTGGGCCGGAGTCCAGTCTCTGCTCCAGTTCTGAGCTCCAGTAACCATCTTGGCTCTTCCCCATCAGAGGCAGGAATCCCTAAAGGCAGCTCCCTACCCCCCCAACCAGACCTTTTCAAACCACTGAAACTGACCAGAAACTGACCCTGGGGCCCTGGGGCTTGCCTATCAAAAAGGGCAGGCTGGCTCTGTCAGGCAGGCGGGTGCTACCAGTTAATGTGTGACACCCAATCCCCATGGTGGTACTTTAACCAGAGGCCTAGAGGTGACTTAGGGGATCAGCCTCACCCACACTGGTGGAATATCCAGCAAGGGCTTCTGGGGTGAGGCACAGGAGTTATGGCTAGAGGAACGCCCTTAAGGGGCCCACCGCCCGTCAGACCCCTCTCTGCAGCCCTACCCACAGCCCACCCCGGTCCTCCCGAGTACAAATATTGTTTGTTTCCCAATGTCAAGCTTTCTGGTGTCAGATCTAAGGCCTCCCTACATCAGCCCCTAGTTCCTGCAATCCCTCCATGAATGTTCTTTTCCTATCACAGGGCAGGGGTGGTCAGCCATAGAACCATAAAACATAATAGAATGCTTTAGGAACAGAGACATAAAAGTGAGACTATCAAACTATAACCCAGAAGAAGCACAAATGTTCCTTAGGTACCCACTCTGGGCTCCTGGGCCTCTCTGTCCCTGTTGCTAAGTAACCCACACACCATAGGGGGCAGCTCCCAAATCACAGCCCCTCCCCCCACCGGCCCCCCAGGAATGGAGAAGATGGTGTCACAAGGAGGGAGGGATGTTCTCTACACCAGGCATAGCATGATCCTAGCACAGTAAACTACAAAGGCCGAGGGCTGGGGAGTGAGCATGAGCAGGCCAGGAGTCTAGGGGACAGTACTTGTTGGGGAAAGTCACCTCTGGAGGAAACTGCCTCAAACAGCATAGTCCTTAATCACCAGGACAAGAAATTTGAGGGTAGTGGGATACAGAGGAGGATGTGGCCACAGACTCATATGAAGACAGCTGTGCACACAGTATGGGAGATGGGTGGGTTTGGGCCTGAAGAAGGGTGGGCTGACAGAAAGGCTGGTTGCAGCTGGATTCCAGTAGTCTGAGGGTTTAGGCCGGCAGATCCATTCACATGGGGGGAGGGGCCATCCCTGAAATGTTGGGGCGGGGGCGAGGGCCGGTTTGGGGGCTCTGAGGAGCTCAATTTCCACAGGCTGAGTCTGGGAAGCTTACAGACCCCATGGGTCTGGCCACCCACCCTCTGCAGCACGAAAACAGTAAAGTTAAAAGTGCCCTTTGAATCAGCTGGCCAAATCCTCGGTTTACAGATGAGGCAACTGAGGCCCAGAGAGCAGGAAGTCGTCCTGCGCAGGATATACCACAGGTGAGTGGGTAAGCAGGGGCTGCCACTCCACTCAGGTATTTCCCAGGGCAGCTTCCCCCAAGCCATCCCTAAAGCCATTCGCTCGAGGCGTCCCAGGCCCTCCCCAGCACCTCGGCTTCCCTGCCAGATACTGAAAGGTGGCAGGCTTGGGGTCCGAGATGCCTTCCTCTCGGCGCTACAGCGTCCCCTCCCGGGCATGAGCTCGTAACCCCGCCCCCACAGACTCATCCCGCTCTTCCCCCAAGTTGGGGGTCCCCAGTGGACCAGAGCCCGCCTGGGGTGTTTGGAGATGTGAAGGGGTGGAGAGGGACGCGGGGCTCCGGAGTGGGGGTCCCGGCCGAGCCCCGGGTCTCGCGGCCTGGAGCCTCCCGGGGTGGAGTCAGGGGCGGAGCTGGAGGGGTGGAGGCCGGGCCGGCGTCTGGAAGGGTCGAGACTCTGAGAGACCCGGACCCGGGGAGAGACCGGGGAGGGTGGGAGAGGGACGTGAGCCCCGAGACGCGGGCAGGGGCGGGGGCGGGTCTAGAGCACAGCGGACCTACCCACTAGGGAGTTCCCGAGGCCGGGGGTCCAGGCGAGGGCGGGGCGGGAGGGCCGTGGCGGCCGAGCCAGGCTCGGGGCTGGCGGCCCGGCAGCCTCCCCAGGGACCCCGGTGCAGCCCGAGCGGGAGTCCCGCGGGCGAACAGACAGCGCCGCGGCCGGGGGCGCGCGGGGTACCTCCCGTGCTTCGCGGCTGAGGGTCCCTATTCACGGGCCCGGGCAGGCCGATCAGAAAAAATAACGTCTGTGCCTCCCGGAGAAGAGAATGAAGCGGCGGCAGCGTCGCGGGCTACGTTCCGGGCCCCGATGTCAGGGCTCCCTTGGCCCCGTCCCCTCCACACTCACATCCCGCCGCTGGCGACCCGGGGCGCGGCCTCTAGAGAGACGTCCCGGGGCAGGGGCAGCGGGCTCGGCTCGGCAGCTCCGCACACCCGTGGCGGAGGCGGCGCGGGGGGGGCGGGGGGGGGGGGGGGGGGGGAGGGCCCCGGGGGGGGCGGGGGGGAGGGAAGAGGCGCCCGGCCGCGGGGGGGAGGGGGAGCGGCAGACGCCGAGGCGAGGGACGCGCGCGGCGGGCGGCGGCTCCGAGCGGCGGCCGGGCGGGGGGCGCTGGAGGCCAGGCCGGCCAGAGGGGATCCCGAGAGCCCCATGAAGTGCCCCCGGGGCCGCGGACGGGGCGCTGTCCTGGGGAGGCTGTCGGGGGGTCCCCGACATCCATGGCTAGGCGCGGGCCGCGGCGGCGCGCTCGGAGTAAGTCGGGGTCGGGGGCCGGCGCCTCGGGGAGGGGGGGCCGGCGTTGGGTAGGGGTGACGCCGGGCCTGGCCGGGGCGGGCGGGCTGGTCCGTCTCGGTGTCAGTCGGCGGCGCCTCCTCGGAGCCCGGTGGAGCTGGCGGCCCCGCGCCGCTCGGCTCGGTGGCTTTTTTGGAAACTTGCAAATGTTTTCGTAGAGAGAGGGAGGGGGGGGGGGAGGGTGGGAGCGAGGGAGTGACCGAAACGGAGCTCGGGGCTGCTGGAAGAACGGAGGCCAAGGCTGGGGGAGCTAGAGACGGACTGACAGACAGGCCGACAGGCAGAGCGTCCCGGCCGCAGGCGTGCTTCAGCCGCGCGGGCGCAGGCGGGGCTCCGGCCCAGGATGGGGAGAGGGTGCGGGAGGCGGCGGCGGACAGGATGGGGATCCGAGGGGGCTGAGGGGCAGGGAGCCGGCGGCCCGATCGCCGAAGGGCTCAAAATGTGGTTGCAAAGTTGGGATCGCGTCCCTAAGCTGCACGCCCCGAGCGGCTCGAAACGCGCCCCCCGCCCCGCCCCACCTCCCCTCCTTGCGCTGCCCGCGGAGCTAAAAATAACAGCCGGTTCGCCCCCCGCAGACCGCGACCCCAACCCCTCCCCCGACCCCTCCCCCACTGGGCGTGGGGCGAAGCCACAGCTCCTAGTTCCCCAAAAGAAAAAAAAAAAAAAAAAAAAAAAAAAAAAAGAAAGGGGGGGGGGGGGGGGGGGGGGGGGGAGGGGGGGCGGGCCGGGGGCGGGGGGCCCGGCCATATGGATGTGATTTCTCCGCTCCGAGGCAGACGGGCAGCTCCGCAGCGCTCGGCGCCCGCCCGCCGCCCGCCCGGCCCCCGGCTGCCTCCCTTCCTCCCTCCCTCTCTTTCTCCTTTGCGCTCGCTTGCTAGCCCTCGGCGCATGGGCCCCGCGCCGGGCCCCGGGGCCTCGGGCCGCCGGGCCTCCGGGGTCCCCTAGGCCCGGGCGTGGGCGGGGCAGCCCGGCCTGACGCAGCTCTGTACCCCACCACCACCACCACCAGGGCCGGCGGCGGCGGCTGCCCCGAGGGACGGGGCCCTAGGCGGTGGCGATGGGGGCCGCCCGGATCGCGCCCGGCCTGGCGCTCCTGCTCTGCTGCCCGGTGCTCAGCTCCGCATACGCACTGGTAAGTCCCTCACCCGCGCTCCAGGACAGGCTGCGGGCTTGCTCTGCGGTCCCTGGGGTGGGTCCGACCGGGGCGCAGAGTCTTAGGTTCCCTGAGTAATCTGAACTCTGGGTGAGCGTCCTCTCTGACCCGAGATCCTGGGTGCCTGCTGTCTCTGGGGTGTCTGGACCTGGTGCCAGATGCCTAAGGTCTCGTAATTTCTGAAGGCTGGGTTTGGGGTCCCAAGTCTGGAAATCTATGGTTGGGGTTCCCCTATCTTCTGCTTCTGCGAGCACCACTCCCGTGGCTGTGTCTCCCTCAGAGATGACAATGTGATCTAGCTGTAGACCGGGCTTTGGCCCTAAGGTAGGGTCCCACAGACTTTGTTCAAGGGCCTCTGTTTTCTGCAAATGTTGTTTGCAATCCAGCACACGGGGCTGTGAGTCTGAGGTCAGAACCAACCAGGCAGGGGGTAGGATTTAGGGGTCCCCTCCAGCTCTCACAATCACATGCGTGCACACACCGCGTACCCTCTTGCCCAGGGAGGCGGTGTGTGTGGCATGGAGGAAGGATGGAGGTCCCCTGAAGGAGACCGACCTCACAGAACACTTCTCCAGGAGAAACGTGCTGGAGGGGGACTCTGGTGAGTGAGGGACAGAGCAGAGGCCAAGAGGGGACCAGAGGGAGAAGAAGAAACAGGCTGGGAGGTGGGCAAGAGAGACAGATGGGGTGGGGATGAGGGCTCCCCAGAGCAGAAGCAGCAGACAGACCAACAATAGCACAGAAAAGCAGGCACTGGCGGAGGCCAAGAGCCGGAGACAAGGAGGAAAGCATCGTGGTCCGGGGCCAGGTCCCGGGGAGTCAGTCAGATCCCTCAGCAGCCCTGTCCCGGGAGACTAGCTCATTGCTGAGGAGAGGGTCCGCCTGTGTGTCCCACTTCAAGGCCCCTGCTGCCTCCCCGGTACCTCCCGGGTGGGGGCATCTGCCTTCTAGAGAGACAAGCAGGCAGGCAGGCAGCTGCCTCCCCCCTCACCAGCTCCCTACCCAGACAGAACCTTCATCGGGAAAGCAAGAGCTCTGAGATTCCTCCAGCTGCCTGATGCCCATGTGACCTTGGCCATCCTCCACACCTCAGTTTCCCCATCCGTAAAAAAAGAGCAAGAACTATTCTGCTAAGAATCCCCTGATCCGAGGCTCTCTTCTCCTCTGGGGGCCTCAGCACGTTCCATTCCCTGGTGCCCGTGCCCTCTTAACTCTGGCTCCCCAAAGCCAGAGACCTCACCCCATAGGAGGACTTGCAGATGGGGGAAATCGAGGCTCAGAGACTTGTGCGGAGGCAAATGCAAGGACCCAGAGCTGTTTCCCCACACCCCCCTTGGGCCAGGCTCACGGTCCCCAGGGCCCCTTCCAGGCTGTGTGCAGAGCCAGCCCGCGGTCTGTGTGCACATATATGGGGTAGACAGGAAGGTGGGTGTGAGTGTCCTGAGAGCATGTCTGTGTGTCAGAGCAGGGCTGAGCCAGACTCGGGGCGTGCTGTTCTCCGGGTCCCCGTGAGTGTGTGTCTGAGACGCGTGTGAACTCACATGTGTCTGACGCTGGGTCTGCACATCACTTGCAGGGACGTGGTTGTGCATATATGTGCATGTACTTTTGTGAGCACATGTGCACCCAGGTCTATTGTTTCTTATTTCTATTTAATAGATGCTTTTGTAGCACTCTCTTCTTGCCAGACACTGTTCTAAGCACTTTACAATATTAACTACTTTAATCTTTCCAACAACCCTCTAAAAAAGGTTCTGTTATTGTTCCCATTTTTAAAGTAATCTGAATCACGCAATCAACATGACCATTTTTTATTGCATGCCAACCTGGTGCCAAGCCCTGTGTCTCTGTGGGGAGGGGGTAATGGGTCCCCAGGGCCCCTCACTGCTTTCTGGGGAAGTTGAGGCACATGCAGAGAACTGGCCTGGCTTAGCCCCGGTGCAGTTCTGAGGGTAGGGCAGGAGGAGGGATGCCCTGTCTGGGTCTGCCCTGAGACCTTGTCGGGACAGCAGTGGCGGGATACTCGGACTGTGTATACCCTGGACCTTCCCGAAGACCTTCTAGGTTTTAGGTCTAGAGGATGTGGCCCAAGCGTCACCCAATACCCTGTAGGCCCCCTGGGCTCAGCTGGAGCCAGCGAGAGACTGACAGCCTGCCAGTTTCTTCTTCTGAACCCCGGGGTGACCGTTCCCACCCAGATCTGTGCTGTGGCCCACTATGCCCGCCAAACTCAGCGAATAGTTCCTGTCACCAAACCTTCATGCTGCCTGCCTAGCCAGTCCCAGAAGTGGGCTCCCAGGGACCTCAGGTTTGGGGGGGGCAGAAAGCGCCCCACTGTGAGGACATCGGCTATGGCCAGACTCAGCTGGTCCATCTTGTGCCTTACGGGGAATAGTAGCCGCGAGCTGGGGGTCAGGTGGAGTGGATTTTGGAGGAAGGGACGGATCCACAGATTGTGAGTAGGGGGCAAAACCATCCTTGGGGATGCCTCATCCTAAGGACATGTGAACGAGAAACTGCAGGTCAGCACGGGGGGCAGGCCTCGAGTGCAGAGATGTGATGCGACCTCAGGGTCAGACCCAGGAGGGGCTGTGGTGGGTGGGAGTACAGGTGAGCCCTCCTAGCCTGCTCCAGAGCCAGTGTGGCCATGGACCCTCTTTTAAAGACAGGAAGGAACCACCACGTGTTGAACAATGGCTGTCCTCAGATTCAGAGCTAGAAACTGTCACAAATGTTTTCTCATTCCATCCTTTCACCAGCCCATTTTATGGGAAAGAGCCCTGAGGTTCAGGCAGTGAATCTGTGGCAGAGGTGGGTCTTGAACCCACATCTTCAGACTCTTGCACCAAGCTTCCTCCAAAGCAAGATCCCCGTGTCCCACTGTGGGTTATTTAATTTTCCTTCCTTCCTTCCTTCCTTCCTTCCTTCCTTCCTTCCTTCCATAAAATCCTTGTTATTTTACTTTTTTTAAATTTTTTTATTGAACAACTGATACTTGAATATGTTCTTCTTATTTTTTATTGAACTGATACTTGAATATGTTCTTTCTTATAAAAGAGTCACATAGTACAGAGTAAACAGAATTCACCCTTGATGGCTCCCAAGCCCCAGGGCCCCCTCTAGAGAAGATCATTTTTAACAGTCTGGGTCCGTGGGTGTCCTCCCAGACCTTTTCCTGTATATTTCCAAAAGGTACTTTTTTGTGTACATATAAAGCAGATAGTTTTGTTCTGTCGTTTTCTGCTTGTTGTCAAATGAATGGTGTCTGTTTGTAGGTAAAGCTCTGCCATGTGCATTTTTTTTTGCCTAAAGGTATGTCTTAGAGATCTTCTTGCCAGGAAACATAAATCTATTTTTTAATGGTGCATAGTATTCCAAAATCTGGGATGCATTAAGCAGTCCCCAGAAATGTATATTTAGATCTTTTCTGCATAGGTGTGTGTGTGTGTGTGTGTGTGTGTGTGTGTGTGTGTGTGAGAGATTCCAGATGGGGGGCAGAAGAGCTCCTTGAAACGCCCTCCCATGGCCCCGTGTGACCATTTCTCTGCAGGGTATTTCTAGATTCTGTCATTGCTGGGTCTGAGAACATTCACGTTTTTTTATCTTAATAGACATGGCCAAACTGGCTTCTAGAAAGCTTGTACAAGTTTATACTCACAATACCAGGAGGGACCAGGAGGGTCTCTGCCCAACACCCTCTGTCTCACGGGGGAAGCATGAGGATTTTCACCTTTGCCATTCTGATAGGTGAAAAATGGTGCATCTTGTCATTTTAATTTGCCAATTACCCATAAACTTTGGGACTTTACGTTGGTCTATTGTCCCTCTTCTAAGAGCTTGCACAGAGCCATTACTCACTCCTCTTTCCATAGCTCATTTGTCTTTTTTGTATTGATTTGTTCAAGCTTTTTATATCACCTGCCTTTAAACACCTCCCCCCCTCCCCCCAACACACACACCCCAGCTCTGGGAACGGCCTGTGGACAGAGCAGGAGGAGGGGAGCCGAGCCCTCCCGGGAACTTGGGTTTTCTTCGGAATGTTTTAATGAGGCGTCAAGTGGCCTCCCCCAGATTCCTGTTGTGGGCCTTCTGGGGACACTCCCTGGTCCAGCCACCGCACCAGGAAAGCAGCTCTTTCAGAGAGAGAGTTCCTAGGAAAAAGAAAGGGTGGGGTGGGGTTTTTGCAGACCCCTGAAATTGTCTGCAAAATACGGTGTGACTGAGAGAGGGTGCAAAGCCTCCCTCAGATTCGCAAAGACACCAGAAACCTCCAAACCCTAAAGACCCCCAAGTCTGGGACCGGCCTGTGCAGAGGTGAGAGCTGGTGGATCCTATTCTGCTGACCAGGCGTACGGTTAAGTTAGACTGTACTATCCTTCTGGGCCTTGGTCCTCCGGGCCAGGTAGTGGCCGCCTGTGAAGATCCACCGGGTCCAGCAGCCAACTCCGCCATCCCAGGTTCCATCCCACCTCCTGCCCTGAAGGCGTCCACGCTGGCCAGGATGAGAGGCGTCACAGTGCCTCCCCCCCCCCCCCCAGCCCCTCCCAGCCCTGAACACAGGCAGCCTGTTCAGGAAGGCCTGGAGAGGGGGAGGAAAAGTCAGCACTTGTCAGCGGTGGCGGGGCAGGAGTGTCCCCGGCAGGGAGCCCGTCCCAGCCTGCTTGGGCCAGCCGGACAGACAGAGGGCAGCAAGGGGCGGGGAGCAGTCCCTAGCCAGCTGGCACGGGAGACATCGAGGGGTGCCAGCACAGGTCCCAGTAGTGGAACCTGGAGAAGAGGTGCAGGAAGGCCAGTAGGTCACGAGGGGGTCTCCTGTGAGCCAAGGTTTTCCCCTCCTGGCTTTTCTGGAGGTACAGCTCTCCTCACTCCGAACACCAGGGCGCAACTGTCCTCTGTCCCATTAGAGCCGAGTACAAGATGCCATCACCAACGCCATCGCCGTGTGGTCGCCTCTGTCTGCCCCCACCCCTGAATTACCTTTCTGCCTCGGAGCCTCTGCTGGGAGGCTCTTGCCTGGTGCAGCAAGAGGTAGAATCCAGAAGGACTCTGGAAAGCCGGAATTGAGGCTTGCACTAGGGGATCCATGGGGCCTGGTGCTTCCTCAAGCAGACTGGCCCTCTTCTTTTTGACTGTGACTCTCGGCCTCAGTGTCCCCATTTGCCAGATGGGGATGTGGTGGAAGATAAAGGAGATGTAGATAAAGCTCCACAGGCAACGGGGTGGGTGCCAATAGGCAGAGGGGCTAGACAGATGCCAGGCAGGTCTGCTTTCTCTAGAGGTGATGAGGAAGCCGACAGCCGCCTTCCCCCACGGGACCAGGGCGAACCCTGGCAGAGGGATGGGTGAGATGACCCAAGAGGACATCTCGAGTCTGACACCACTCAGTGGAAGAAGCCCCTTTCCCAAAGGCAGGGGTGTCGGCAGCTGAAGAAGTAGCCCTTGTATTTCCTTCTTAGTTTTGCCTGGAGGAGAATGTAGGCATGTCTGGGATCACAGACAGCAAATGTGTGGAATTTGGCAGTTAGGAGAGGAGCTGAGAGGAGTGGCCCTCATTTGGTCAGTGGCGTGGAACTGGCTCTCTCCACCACCGCTGTCACCGTCACACCTCCATCACCACCCCTGGCCTCCCCGTCCTCACCTCCACCCCCACTGCCACCACACGAGGACGCTCATCCCCAACTGGGAGACTGTCCTCAGTGGGACTTCTCTGGGAGCTCAGGTAGAAGGAACTGCTACCCCCCCCCCCCGTCCCCGCCCCAGGGGAGGGGTAATGAGCAGATGGCCTTTTCTCTTCGTCTGGGCTTCTGAACTCAGGAAATGAGAAACACATCCGGGCCTCTTGACCACACGCTAGTCTCTCCCTGGGACAGCAGCCTTCTATGTTTGTAAATAACATACTGGCTTCCAGCCTCCACCTGCACCCTGCCTGGAGCCCCACAGACACCAGCTCATTGCTCCCAGGCTGCCCTCTCCCTATTCCTCCAGCTCAGGGCTGAAGTCAGGGCATCACCCCACCCCTTGCGTGTTCACAAACTGCACATCGTGCACACATGTGCACAGAGGAAGGCTCTGTGTTGGGGGGTCCACCATGGGGAGTGTGCTATAGCAAGGGGCACTGAAGCTGAGCCGTATATCGGTTAGGTCAGGAGAAGTCAGCCCTGACTCCAGACCATAAGAGGGATGTGGGAGGGGGAATTTGGGGCACCTGGTGCTGGGGCTGGGTGGCCCCCTCATTGGTGGGTGACCCCTGGCTATGATCCATCCCTGGGTCCCTCAGTCCTCACCCCTAACACCCAAGATCTGCCAGTACTCTAGATCTAAACTGAGTCCACACTCAGTTTATTTAAACTGAGCCAGCGTGAGTCCCCCGCACCAGGAGCTGGGCCAGAAAGACCTGAACTCTGCTGGGAAAGGGGAAGAAGGGCTGGTTAGGTCCGGGGAGGGAGGAGCAGACAGAGTCAACAGGCCAGGAGGGGAAACTGAGCTGCCTTCGCTTTCCCCTTCACACTCGGGAGATAAGGCCTCCTCAGTCAGGGCAGAGGCAGATGAAGGACCCTGTTACCCGCCAAGCCCAAGCCTGGGGGGCCTTGCAGTGACTTGCAATCTTACTGGGAATCCAGCTTGGATCGCCCCAAAAACTCACCAGGCACACTTCACCCAGCAGGCCCTCCTGTACTCCCTCCTCCCCCACCTTCTGGAGTCCCGCCTCCCATCCACCCCTCACTGTGGGTCCCTGGACTTAGTCATCTACCCGGTCTCCCTCTGCCATTCTAGGTCCCCAGCCTGGAGCCACCTGCAGTGCCCAGCAGCAGGGGAGCCCATAGCAAGTAGGAGAGCCACGACTTGGTGGTGGTGGCGCTGCTAACGGGAGCAGTTATAGCGACCAGCTCGGCCCCGACCCAACCCCTGTCCAGGCTATCCATGCAGTACCTCACTGAATGCTCACGACAGCCCTATCATCCCCCTGTTCGCACAGGTGGAAAACTGAGGCACAAGGGTTAAGCAACTTCCCTAGACACACAGCCCATCAGTGGTGGAGGTGGGATTCAAGGTCCAGCAGAATGTCCCTGGATGAGGAGAGGGCACAGCTGGAGGGAAGGACGAACGGGGGCACTGCGGGCAGGGGAGCTGTACTCAAGGGCAGTGGGAATGAACTTGGCATGGAACTGTCCTCCTTTCCTTGGGAAAGTGCTTCCTTGATTCTGGCTTGGGTTCTTGCTGCAGTGGCAGTCCTGAGTGGCAGTGGCTCCTACAGCTTCAGGGAGGTCAGAGGTGGGGCCACCATCCCTGTGGATAAATGGAGAAGTTTGGGGGCCATGAGGTGCCTCCCTTCTCCTGAGTGTCCCCACCCCCACCGTGGAAGCCAGACTCCAGAAAAGAGGGGTGCCTCCCCTTGGCCATAGAGAGGATAAAGCAGCAGCAGTGAGTGGAGGCTGAGCGGACGCCTTGGGCCTGTGAGGGAGCGTGTGGTTAGTTCCCGGTCATCACCCAGCCAGCACGCTTTGCCGAATGGGCAGTTTTCAACCCATGACTGCTCACATCAGTGGGCTAGTCTGTCTATTAGGAGGGCTGGTGTGCCAGCCTTTGGGGACTGGTAGGAGCTTCAGTCACTCAGGAGCTTTCCATCAGCTGGCAAAAAGATGGGGCATTATCTGTTTGTCTTGAGAGAGATGGAGATGGGCAGAAGAAGGGGTGGGGAGGGGGGTACGGCGAGGGAGTAAGGATAAGACAATGGTAGAGGTGGTACCGACATTGGTTATGGGGCTGGTGGCAATAATGGTGATGGCAGTGATGGTGCTAATGTTGCCTTTGGTGGGGATAGCGACAGCGGTGATGGTAATGATGCTCTACTGGCCGGGATGGTGCTCATGGTGGTCATGGCGGTCACACTGCTGGTAATAATTAGTGCTCGTGGTGGTAATGGTGCTGGTGCAGGTGGCGGTGGTGATGGGGGTGGTGATGGTTTGTGTTGGCGTTGTCGGTCAAGGTGATGATGGTTGTTGGTGGTGATGGTGGTGGCGTTTATTGATGGAGGTGCCAGTTGTAATGATGGAAATGGTAGTGAAGGGATGCTATCATGGGTTGGGGTGAGCAGCTCAGCTATGCAGGGATCAGACCCCTCAGGAGCCTGGACCCCCAATGCCAGAGGCACAAAGAGAACTTCTGGTTAACCTTGGAGCCCCGTGAACTAGGGCAGGCTCAGTTGTCCTCCCTCAAGCCCCATCCTGCTCCGCTGCAGCTCAAGGAGGAGCGTGTAGAGCCGGGAGGAAACAGGAGGTGTGGGGGCCACTAGGGAGCACATGACAATCTGCCCCAGCCCTTCCCGGGGTGCCCTGGGCACTGGATCCAGCTGAGATCTCAGGGTCCAACTCAGACTGCAGAGACGGAGCACGGACATCTGATAGACACCCCCCCCCCCCCCCCGTAAGGAACCGCCGCATGACACACTTGCAGGGGCGCACACGCGGACCTTTGCCCGGGAACACATGTACACATGCATGTTCCCAGACACCCGAGGCTCACGTCCCAGATGCATGCGGGACAGTCCCCACGTGAGAACGCAAAGAGACAAGGGCGCACACGAGCGCGCGAGCCGGCCCGCAGTGGGTACGCGGCCGCTGGACGCCGCGCCGCCCCTCACGCGCACGCGCACAGACGCGCACGCGCTCCGCTAAGTAAAACCAGCGGAACCCAAGTCCGGCCGAGCCAATAGGAGACTCCTTGGCCCTGGAAGCCGTTGCTGCTGCCACCGAGAGACGCGGTCAATTAACTTCTCCCAGCAGCCGGGCTCCCTGACCCGCCCCGCCCGGCCAGCCCGCCCCTTCCCCAGCCCGCCTCCTTCCTCCCCTGCCTCCCCCTGGCTCTCCGCCTTGCAAAGCTCCCCTCTGACAAGGGACCGGCCCCGCCATGCGTTGGCTGAGGGGCAGCAGCTCTGCCTGTTGAGAGGCTAAGGGAGCCAGGCTCTGCCCTGTGGAGTGTGAGGGGACACAGCCCTGCTCTTGGGGCTGAGGGGTCTAAGGGGACAGACATGTCCCTGTCCTGGTGTCTGAGGGGATCCGGCTCCAACTTGGGGGGGGGGGGGAGAGGGATGCGAGGGGAATGTATTAACCTCTGTGGGTCCCACTCGTGGAAGTGGCTAGACTTGATCACACTAAGCCGTCCCCAGGGCAGCATGCTGCCTTTACTCTGACCCGCTTCCAACCCTGTAGGGGGGACACAGCTTCAGGGTGCGACCACACCCCGATGCCCGTTATGATCTTGTTCTCCTCAAAATGATTCCAGGGAACCCCAGTGGGTGGCAGCGAGTGCCCAGGGTGCACAGGTTGGAAGGAAAAGAAGGAAGTATATTCCAGAGGAAACAGTGGGAACTGATACTCTCTTGTTGGCACCGTCAAAATACAGGGTCAGTCGGGCACCTGGGTGGCTCAGTCGGTTTAGCATCTGACTCTTGAGATTTCAGCTCAGATCATGCTCTCACGGTGCGTGAGTTCAAGCCCTGTATCTGGCTCTGCGCTGATAGAGCAGAGGTGCTTGGGATTGGCTCTTTGTCTCCCGCTCTCTCTCCCAAAATAAGTACACTTAAAAAAAGAAAAAAACACAGGGTCGGCTTGGGTGGAAGGAGCCTCCAGATAAGCAGTGGGATGTGGGTGACTCCCACCCACAGCCCGCAGGGGAGTGTCCGCCCAACCAGACCACTGGCCAGCAATTCCTCAGTCCTCTAGCTTCTGGGACCACAAGGGTGGGAGCGGCTGAGGCACTCACTCACCATTCACTGCAGAGAGCAGTGACTGGGGAGAGGGCCAGGATGGAAATTGGTGACTCCGGAGGTCCCCCAGGTCACTAGGGCTTGAAAGAATCCAGGGCTGGTTTATTTCCCCAGAGTTCACCACTCCTTATCCACCCCCTCTCCCTACCAGGTCCCCAACAGACAGGATCCTGTGAGGATCCATCCCGGGACATTCCATCCCTTTCCCATGTACCCTTAGGGAACAGACTGCACAGAGAGTATCAGTGGCTGCAGCCTACAGGGTCACTAGCGGACAGGCAGGGGACATTCCCCTCCCTCTTTTATCCTTCTGGTGGGACAGGCCCTACCCTTTGGAGCTGCAGATTCCCATCTGTAAAATGGGAGCTTTGTAAGGCAGAGTTCCCAAATTCTAGACTCAGGGCCTTTGGAAAGGGTTGGGGTGGGGGTGGGGTGCGGGAGTCCCTCAGGGAGGTTGGGATGGTTGTAGGACCTGCCTCTGAGCTGGTAAGTCCTGCCTGCAGTCTGACGTTCAACTTGGTAGGTGGATGCAGATGACGTCATGACCAAAGAGGAGCAGATCTTCCTGCTGCACCGTGCCCAGGCCCAATGCCAGAAGCGGCTCAAAGAAGTCCTGCAGAGGCCAGGTGGGGGCGGAGCCGGAGGGAGGCGGGGCCAAAGAAGGAGGGTCTGGAAGCGAGGTCCGAGGGAGGGAGGGTCCAAATGAAGATGAGAGCCTAGGATGCGGAACCAAGTGGCACCAGGGAAGTGGTGGGGGTGGGGGTGCTGGAAGGGGAGGTCAGGCCAAAGTGGGGTGGGTCAGGTGTCATCAAAGTCAGCAGACTGAAATGCACTGAGCCTTCCCTCCCGTGGCAGGGTTAGGGCGGTATGAAGGCAGC
The DNA here is from genome assembly GCF_014898765.1 of Herpailurus yagouaroundi. NCBI lineage: Eukaryota > Metazoa > Chordata > Mammalia > Carnivora > Felidae > Herpailurus > Herpailurus yagouaroundi. Next base: position 5,311,407 of record NW_024412424.1, read on the forward strand.
CACAGTCCGAATCATCCCCACAGGCTTAGATCTGGCAAGGCACACCGGGATCAGGGGCACTGACTAGGGTGCCAAATCCCACTGGGGTGCGCTGGGACAGCTTCCTGGAGGAGGAGGTATCCAAGGAAGGTCCAGAAGGATAAGTAGATCTTTGAAGAGGGCCACCTGGTCAGAAGACGAGGCTGAGGTGTCCAGGGTCAGGAGAATTGGGGTGCATGGGGCTGGACGGGGAGGATGACAGAGGGATAGGGATGGGTACCTGGGACTCTGAGTCATAGTTACTGTCCAGGAGAGGGTGTTTGATTTGAGGTAGGGAGGGCTGCTGCCCACCAGTGCGGCCTCTCCAGGGACCTGTGCTAAGGTGAAGGGGGGGCACTCACCTTCCGTCCTGCCTCCTGCCCTATCCTGCCCTGAGTCCATTTCCTGGAAGCGAAGATGGGAGCTCATTAGCACCCATCCAGGCCTCTGCCGCCTGTCTGATCAGTCTCATGGACCTGGAAGAAGCCCAGACCCACCCTCCCCCCCCCCGCCCCCCCGACTGGCTGTCAAGAACAGTTTCCTGTCTGGAGCTGGCTCTCAGACTGCCGGGGACCCAAGCACACAGTGACACACTTTGTAGCACGTGGACTTTGCTCACAGTCACAGGGATTCACATGGTCTCTTTGGTCACAGCCCTGTCCACACTGGCCCCACTGGTGACTCCTTGGTTCCCTGCCCCGGTGACTTCAGGGTTTGGGGGTCAGGTGGGCCCCCTCTCTTTGGGTCCCAGCGCTCTTCCTAGTTGTGGAAGCCTGGAGGCACCTTGCCCCGCCCCAGCCCGCCCCATCCTGATGGAGACCCTCTCTTCCTGGTCTACGCCATCTTGCTACCCCCTCCCTGCTGATGCCCCAAGGATCAGGCACAGCCATTCCATCCCAGTTGGGGCGTCTGCCCTCAGCTTCCCATTGCTGCCACAGACCCTGACACGGGAGGGCCAGGGGCCCTGCTCAGGCTGTCACTGAAGGGACACAAGTCAGAGAATGAGGGAGACTTTTCAGCGAGGGAGAGAGATCTTGAACATCTCTCTACTGGAGAGAAAGGCCAGCCCAACTCAGTCTCCGGAGTCCCTCTGTGGACCCTGTGAACCCTTAACTCAAGTATCTCAGGGCAGGGGACGGACGGGTAGGTAGACTTGCCTGAACACCCTTGACAGCTGCACACTCTTGCTGTTATCGTCCACACCGCCAGCTTCCTGAGCTGCACAATGCTCTGGCCAGGCTGCGTTTTCACAGTTTAACCTCTCCGTTGACATCACCCCTACCGTCCGCTTTTGTCCTGCGCCCCCTGGTGGGGCCTCGTCCTCCTGCACAGGCTCTGGCTCCGATTCCTGGGTCGGAGGACACCGCCTCTGCCCGTGCGTTGCCCACGTTTACTGCTCGGCCGGCTAGTTGATCCCACGCCCGCATGGTGTGCGTTCCCATTTGAACCTCCTGTTGACAGTCTCCATACCCTCTGCTTACTTTGCACCTGGCAAGTACTTCACAGTTTGTAAAGCGCTTCCTCACCTGTTACCTCAGCTCTTTCAATGGCCTGGGCTGTCAGCAGGACAGGGATGAACCCACAATGCACAAAGGGGGAGTCTGAGGCAGGAGTGTGCCCTGGGTCTCCTGCCGTAGGACAACTGATAGCCATGACTGCCCTGATTTCTCCAGCTGACATAATGGAATCAGACAAAGGATGGGCATCTGCATCCACATCAGGGAAGCCTAAGAAAGACAAGGCATCTGGGAAGCTCTACCCTGAGTCCGAGGAGGACAAGGAGGCGCCCACTGGCAGCAGGCGCCGAGGTATGTCTGTGCTTCCATGCATCCATGGGAGACCACCTAGGACCCACCCACCCTGCCGCTTGATCCCCGGCAAGTGAGCTCATGCTCTTCAGCTCTTGTGGAAAAGAAGAGGCTGTGGCCCCCTCCCTAGGAAAGCAGGGGAGGGGCTGGGAGGAGACAGAGCCCAGGAGGTATGGTGTGGAGGGGGCCGGCAGCTGGATGGGCCCGGACACCCAGGAGTTTTGGGCAGAGAACTTGCCCCACATTACCCCAGCGGTGGCCCCAGGGCTATGGCCCCTCCCATGGAGAGAGATGACAGAGAACCTGGGAGACAGAGGGGCAGGGACAGATACAAAGACAGGGAGAGACAGACAGGGGACCGGGAGGCACAAACTGGGACTGGGACTCTGTCAGAGGAGGGTCCATCAAAAATAGTATCCTGGGCCATAGACACAGAGCCCGAGAGGATGGTAGCCACGGACGAGTGGGGCCAGAGAGAGTGAGACAAGGAGGGGAGAAGAAAAGAGAGGGAGGAAGATGCAGGGCAGTGTTGTCCCTCAGGAAGGTAAGAGAGACAAACGCAGAGCCCAGGCTGCAGCCACAGGGCCGGTTTGAACCGGCTGGGTGGGCAGCAGATTCCAGATGGGCCACATCTGGGAGGCTGTGGTCGCCCTGTGGCTCCCCAGGGACCAGAGGGAATTGTGGGCCTAGCCAGGCGGGGCTGGGAATATGGTGCCCAGGACAGAGAGCCTTTCACCAGGCTGGGGTGGGTCCAGCCATCAAGGCAGCCTTCCAGGATGGCTGGAGAGTCCTGTGGCTGGAGCCCTGCAGAGGGAAAGAAGGGAGCTGGGGGGTGGAAAGTAGAAGATTCAGAGGCTGGGGACCCTCCAAGGTCACTTAGTAGCTCTGCTGTGAGGCTGGAGCCCTAAAGTAGGGTAGAATCCCACAGATAGCACTTAGATTTGGGGGGATGATACCTTCCCTACGAATGATCATTGGAGTCTTGTAGCAGGTGCTCAGGGTGGGTCTGGGATGGGGGTGGAAGCACAGGCTGATATGGTCACTCCCAGCTACCCGGTGAAGAAGCTGGAATACAAAGAGGGTGGACATCTGCATGAGGTCAGCTGGCACTGGAAGCTAGTCCTCCTGCCTCCTGTCCATGGTCCCTGGGCAACGATCACACGGAAAGCATTCTCAGCTGAGGGAATTAGTCTGGGAACTTCCCCTTCTCCAGGGACACCTGGAGGTGGGACCAAGAGTAGAGGAAAAAGAGAAAGGCCCAGCCAGGGGCTGAGTCCCTGAGGAGGGCAGGGCCCTAGGCTGTATGACTTCAGCAGATCACTTGTCTCTCTTGGCCTCCACCAGTCAATCTAGAAAATAGGGCCATGCCAGTACCTGCATACAGGGGCTGTGGGTGAATTCTATGAGGCCAGGTGGGTGCAGGGCACAGTAGGTAGTAAGGCTCAATACATTCTCTCCAGAACGCTCCAGGCCTGAGTTCTCCAGTCCTGGGGCACACCTGTCCCTGAGGGAGCCAGCGACCACAGGTGTGTTCATTCTTCTGGGTCACTAACCATGGACTTGACTGGTGTCCCCCACCTTGTCTGTCTGTCTCTGTGGGCACAGGGCGCCCCTGCCTGCCCGAGTGGGACCACATCCTTTGCTGGCCGCTGGGGGCACCAGGTGAGGTGGTGGCCGTGCCCTGTCCCGACTACATTTATGACTTCAATCACAAAGGTAAGGCAGGCTGGAGTAGGGTGGGGACCACAGGGGTGCCAGGACTTGGAGCTCAGGGCTCCAGACCTCTCTGCCTGCCCTGACCCTCCCCATGGACCCGCAGGCCATGCCTACCGTCGGTGTGACCGCAATGGCAGCTGGGAACTGGTGCCTGGGCACAACCGGACATGGGCCAACTACAGCGAGTGTGTCAAGTTCCTGACCAATGAGACTCGTGAACGGGTGCGAGCTTTCCCCCTCCCTAACCTGACCTGGATAAGGTCACCCTACCCCATTGGTGACCCCTGAGCTAGGCCTGACTCCTCCGGCAACCTTCACTGGCCTCTTACCCTCCACCTGAGTCCCAGGGCTCTGACGGTGTGTCCCCACCGGCACAGGAGGTGTTTGACCGCCTGGGCATGATCTACACCGTGGGCTACTCTGTCTCCCTGGCCTCCCTCACCGTGGCTGTGCTCATCTTGGCGTACTTCAGGTGCGCGGGGCGAGGGGCGGGGCCGCGCTCGGTGGGCGTGGGCGTGGGTGGGGCCGAGGTCCGGTGCCTCCCTTCCCCTTACCCGGGCTGGGCGTCCCTGCCCGCCGCGCACAGCCTGGCTTCCCGGCCACCGCCCCCCCCCCACCCCCCGCCGCGCGTCCCCGTGCCCTCACCCACGGTGTTGTCGCGCGCCCCGCAGGAGGCTGCACTGCACGCGCAACTACATCCACATGCACCTATTCCTGTCCTTCATGCTTCGCGCCGTGAGCATCTTCGTCAAGGACGCGGTGCTCTACTCGGGGGCCACGCTCGATGAGGCCGAGCGCCTCACCGAGGAAGAGCTGCGCGCCATCGCCCAGGCGCCCCCGCCGCCCGCCGCCGCCGCCGCCGGCTACGTGAGTGCCCCTCCCTCTCACCGGCGGCCCGCGCCCCCCTCCCCACCTCCCCACCTCTGGCTTCGCGGGAGACCCACCCTGCCATCCCTCGCCCGGCACCTCCACCTGCCGCTAGGCCCTCCCCTCTGCCCGTCTCCTCCTGCCATGCCACTGGAGTGAGCCACGCACAGCCACCCGGCACTCTCGACCCCGCTTCCAGCCCCTGCTGCCGTGGGCTTTGTGACTGTCTCCCACCCGGCACTTTCCTCAACACTCCTGCCTCAGCCCAGCGCGCCCGCCCCCCCCACCTCTTCACATTGCTCCCTGCCACTGTCCTGAGTGCCCTCCTGCCCCTGGCGACGGCTTTCCCCCTCTCCCTGCACCCCCAGCTCTGCCCTTGACCAGAGCCTGGCCCTTCCTGCCCTCGTGACCAGCACCACTTGTCCTATGTTATGAGCAGCCCTCAGCCCATCTCCAACTTCTGCACATGCAGGCCTGCCTTCTGGCTAACGCCACTGCTCTCCTAGGCGGGCTGCAGGGTAGCTGTGACCTTCTTCCTTTACTTCCTGGCCACCAACTACTACTGGATTCTGGTGGAGGGGCTGTACCTGCATAGCCTCATCTTCATGGCCTTCTTCTCAGAGAAGAAGTATCTGTGGGGCTTCACGGTCTTCGGCTGGGGTAGGCAGGCGTGGGGGACAACGGGGGCTGGGGCAAGGGTGGGGCCATGGGCAGCAGGGTCAAAGGGTCAGGTGCCCACACAGTATATGCCATCCCATCCACCCTTCTGCGAGTCTGACCCCATCCCAGATTCAGGCAACAAGCCTTGGCCAGGGGTCAGGGTTCACCTGGGATTGGCTCAGCCCGGGGTTGCGGTTCACTTGGCCTTGAGGCTCAGCCCAAGAGAAGGAGGGGGTCCTCTCAAGTTAAGATTCAGGTCAGGATCAGAGTGGGATCTCGGGTCAGAGATCACACTAGGGCCAAGGTTGGGATCTGGGATGCCCCCTCCACCCTGAGCCCTGTTTCCCTACCGATCCCCCTCACTGCCTGCAGGATCCATGACCCAGAGCCCCAGGGCGGGCTCTCGGCATCATCTGAGCTTCAGCAGCCCCTCTGCAGAGTGGGTTGCTGGGGCTCTGCACGGCTCCCCCACGGGCTCTGGGATTGAGTTACCGATAATTGTCCATTATTGTTGGCAGCTCCCGAGCTTGGCTGGGCTCCGGGGCAACTGGCCAGACTGGGGCGACTGGCCAGACTGCAAAGGGGTAGGCCCGGTGGCTGAAGCCCTCCTCCCTGCACTCAGCACCCAGAAGCTCTCAGGTCAACAGCCACAGCCCCTTGCCACACCCTGACCTTGTCCTCACCCACAGCAAGCCCCAGAGCTGGGGGAGATCTGGGCCTGGTTCCAGGAACTGACACGGGCTCTGGGGCTAGAGAGTGTCAGGGTGGGCAGGAAACACACAGATTGGGAGCACACAGAGCTTCATGACACAAGAATGTCACAGCTCTTTTTCCCACCATAAACCCAGGTTGCACCCTGCCCCTCCCAAGAGTTCACCTGGCCTAGAATGAAGTGTGAGGGTCTGGAAGGTGGGAACCTGGGCTCCCTTCTAGAGGCAGAGCTCACTGAGAGGTACCATGTGCATTCTGAGCTGACTCGGGCCTGGGAACACCAAGGTTCCCCTGTGGACTTTACTCAGCCTGGAATGACGGTTGTCACTCCATCCAGTCTCATCCGTGGGGGCTAGGGCCTTTCACGCTGGGTGTTGGGGAGGGGGGCGTGCTGGGACAGAAGAATGCTGGCACTGGGCCCCCTCCCCACAAGAGCGCCCCGTGCGGATCACTGCCCTTGAGAGGAGAGCAGTGGGGAATAGGCTGGGCACGGGGAAGTCAGCGATGCCTTATTTTACCCTGTGCCTGGCAGGTCTGCATGTGTGGGTGGGAGACGCGGAGCCAAGATGAGGGCAGAGGGCTGAACTGGGCGCTGGGCACTAGAGCCTTCAGAGGAGGCTGTTGGGGAAGCAGAGTGGCACATGCCAGCCTGTGGCTCTGTCGCCAAGCAGCCCGTGGCTCCAGGGTGAGGGGGGTCAGGGACGGTGACTGGGTAAGCTAGGGGTCCTCAAGGATGAGAGGGGTCTGGCGAGGAGGGCTGAGGGGGGAGACATCGTGGGCGGCACCTACGGTTCCTCACACGCTGCCCCCTCTGCACCCACAGGTCTGCCCGCCATCTTCGTGGCCGTGTGGGTCAGTGTGAGAGCCAGCCTGGCCAACACCGGGTAGGTCCAGGTGGAGAAGGGGGCCAGCGGGGGCGGGGGGGGGGTTCCGACACAGGCCAGAAATACCCCTGGAGCCCTCTTCCTCTGTGCGGTATGTGAGGGGGCTTCCTGTACCCCGGCCCTGAGTGGGCCCCACTTCAGTTTTGTATCCAGCGTTGAGTCAGGTGCCCCCTCAGGGTCACGAGAGGCTGCTGCAAAAGAAGCGTGTGAGGGTGGCCTTAGGCCTGGCCACCCCCAACACTCGGCTGTCCTCTGTCAGAGCAGACCAGCTCTGGGGCCACTCTGTGGGCAGGCTCAGGGTGGGAACAGGGGGGTGGGAGCTGATGCCTCGGCCTCCCCCAGGTGCTGGGACTTGAGCTCCGGGAACAAGAAGTGGATCATCCAGGTGCCCATCCTGGCCTCCATCGTGGTGAGCAGGGGTGGCAACAGGCCCGGGTCGGGGTATGTGCCACAGGCCCCAGTGCCCAGCCCCTGACGGGGACCAGAGGCTTCCCTGGACCCCAGGACTGGAGCCACAGGCCTGAGAAGCAGCTGCCCCCCACCCCAGTCCGCTGGGGAAACCAAGGGCCCACCTGGGGACGCAGTGGCAGAGCAGAGTCCGGGCAGGGCCGCGTGCCCCGGGACCCTTGCCCCCACCCCCGGCTGGGGTGCAGCTCGAGATGCAGCCCTCCCTCCCTCCCACAGCTCAACTTCATCCTCTTTATCAACATCGTCCGGGTGCTGGCCACCAAGCTGCGGGAGACCAATGCCGGCCGGTGCGACACGCGGCAGCAGTACCGGTGAGCTGTGCCCGGCAGACCCCGGCTCCTCAGAGCTCAGGGGTCATCAGACCCTGGCACCATGTGAAAAAGCAAAGACAGAGGCCCCAGGAGTGAGCCTGTGTCAGGGGGAGAACCCAGCTCCTGACTCCCTGGCTGGCCCCAGGGATCTCACCCCAGAGCCAACCTGGGCCATTCGGTGCTAGGCCCTGCCCTAGAGCTGGGGTCTGCAAGGGTGAGACAAACCCAGACCGCTCCTTAAAGAGGGAGAGGTCATTCAAAGTCTGAGGGCCGTGAGGGCCGTGGGTGGCTTCGAGAGGGCGGTGGTTCAGCTAAGACCTGAGGAACGGGCCGTGGGATGAAGAAGGAAGGCGGGGGGGGGGGGGGCGATGAGTGTGTGCCAGTAGGGGGACCGGCAGGTGGAAGCACCAAAGGGCCCTATTAACACTGTGCCAAGACAGCGAAGGGTGGTTGTCCCAGGTTAACTGGATTGTCCTCCACCCTGGCCCGAGCCTCAGGTCCCGTAGTGGCTCCCGAAGCCTGGAGCCTAGGGCTGGTGGGTGGGGACGGCACCGTGCCTACTGAGGGGAAGGGGCTTGTTCCTGACCCGCGTGCCCTGCCGGCCCAGGAAGCTGCTCAAATCCACGCTGGTGCTCATGCCGCTCTTTGGCGTCCACTACATCGTCTTCATGGCCACGCCGTACACCGAGGTCTCAGGGACGCTCTGGCAAGTCCAGATGCACTACGAGATGCTCTTCAACTCCTTCCAGGTGCGCAGGCCCTGCCCAAGGCCCGGCCGAAGGTGGGGAGGGCAGCGGAGGGGGGTCCACTCCCACCCTCCCTGGATGCGGCCTCCGGGCCCTGACCCCACGTGCCTCTCTCCACAGGGATTTTTTGTCGCCATCATATACTGTTTCTGCAACGGCGAGGTAAGCGGTGGGCGACGTTGGTACGAGGCAGGGAGGACGCGAAAGCGCCAGGGGCCCCCCCAAGTCCTGGCCTTCCATTCTTCTGCTCGGCTCCTCCTATATTCCTCCAAGAACATCCCTGAGGACATTTGTGAAAGCAGAGTCTTTCCAGATGATTCAGGCTTGGGACGTCCTAGGATTTGTGGGCTCTTCGATCTCTGGCATAGCCAGTGTCTTCCCAAGCCCACAGTTGAATCTCCATAATCCAGACTGAACAACTCAGCCACCCTTGGGGCCATTTGAGCCTTGTAGACTCTGGGCGTGTCAGCTGCCTGAAGCCAGGCACCATGTTCTGAGGATGACGGGATTTTACTTGGCCTTGGAATTTTCCAGTGATATCCCGTGCCTTCGGGTTCTATTCAGTGCTGAGTGTTGTAGGGGCAGGGAGGAGGGCACGGCTGGGCCTGGTGGGGGGGGCACATGTGGCAGAGGGGTTACCTGACGGCCTGCCCTCCTCCCGCCACCCCAGGTACAGGCTGAGATCAAGAAATCCTGGAGCCGCTGGACACTGGCACTGGACTTCAAGCGGAAGGCACGCAGCGGAAGCAGCAGCTACAGCTACGGCCCGATGGTGTCTCACACGAGTGTGACCAACGTAGGCCCCCGCACAGGACTCGGCCTGCCCCTCAGCCCCCGCCTGCTGCCCGCCGCCACCACCAACGGCCACCCCCCGCTCCCCGGCCACACCAAACCAGGGGCCCCGGCCCTCCAGACCACACCACCTGCCGTGGCTGCTCCCAAGGACGATGGGTTCCTCAATGGCTCCTGTTCGGGGCTGGACGAGGAGGCCTCTGCGCCGGAGCGGCCACCTGCCCTGCTGCAGGAGGAGTGGGAGACAGTCATGTGACAGGGGACCTGAGGGTGGGACCCATGGACATGAGGGCCGACAGACGGACCAAGAGACGGGTGGTTGGACGGTTGCCCACTCAGGGCTGGGGCTGGGAAGACAAAACAGGAAAAAAAAAAAAAAAAAAGGGAAAAGGAAGCAGCGTGTAGCTTCCTGTGGTCTGAACTGGGGACTTGGGAGGGGAGGGGCAGGAGCATCGGAGAAGTTCATGGGTGTCACCTCAGGAGGGACTCTGGGGGCCACAGGCACAGTGGAGCAGGAAAGACCTGGGAGAGGCCTACAGTGGCTGGAGTTTGCTGGAGTCACACAGGGACCCGGCGGAGCCATGCAGGGGTGGGGCCCCAACCTTTCCCTGCCACCCTTGGATGCTTCTGGTTGGACCGAGGCCCCCGGGGGGACCCAGGCTCCTCTGGGCCAGCTCTCCACCTGCTGCCCCAGTCACTGTCCACCAAGGGCCAACCGCATATCCCTAGGTCCCTGGCCCTGCTCCGGGCCCCTTCCTGCCCCTCTGGTGGCCATACTGGGCCCCTTGGAGGCTGGGGTACGCAGGGAGCCCTCCATACGTGGTCCCAGCCCCCACCCCAGATGTGACACACTCCTGGCAATCAGACTGAGGGTGAGGGTGCGGGGAACATGCCGAGGCCATCAAGCGAAGGGTGGGCTGCGGCCTCTGCTCTGGCCTGGGAGCTGTGGGGGAGCCTGGGGACAGCCCACAGGTCTGGCTGGGCTGAGGACCTGCAGGACTCAGCATGTCCACTCCCTGTGCATCCGAGGCTGTCGCTGAGCATCCCCCTCCGTCACCCATCCACTACATTCCTTGCCCCCTTGGCCCCTGCACTGCTCAGTCCTGGGCCCCAGAATGACCTCCTTGAGAACTGACCCAGCTGAGTGTCCATCCCGTGCTCTGACCAGCACAAGCTTCTTTCTCCATTCCGAAGGCAGCCCTGCCCGACTCTGGGCTTACACAGGCCAGCACCCCTGCCTGGCCCTTCCTTCAGCCCAACGCCACCCGTTTGTTCTGCTCCATGGACTCAGCGTCTGGAAGGCGCTCCCATCTCTAACAGCACCGCCACCACGGGGGGCTGGGTGAGGGGTCATGGGGGAGGGACCGCAAACTCACTTGGGCAGCAGGTGGCACAGGTGTGCTCTGGGCAGCCTCAGGCCCGGCCCTGCCTGTCCTTCTAGATGGTGGGCAGGGCAAACAACTGCCCAAGGCCTGGCACACGCTTGGAGCACCATGTGGTGTCATGTGCTTGGAATGGCGTGAGACGCACGGGCCAGGACCTGAGCCAGTTTAGGCATCGAGGACTCCCATGAACACTGGGCACCACTGGAAATCATACAGGGAGAGCAACAAGGTCTGAGCCACATTTAGAAGAGTCCTTGCATCAGTGGAGAAGCCGGAGGAAGTTAGGGGTCAGGGGACAGGCAGCCTTGTGGGAGGCAGGTGGCAGGCCAGAAGCACCCTGGCTGGGAGTGCTGAGGTGCTGGCTGGGAGGAGGCCCAGGCAGAAGAGAACCCCCATCCCCTTCCCAGGGGTGTCCGTGTGATGCCCCTCTTCAGGGCTCAGAGCTATGGGACCTCTGGACCACTGGGCTTTCTGGGAAACTCGTCCCACCCACCCCACAGGCAGGCACTGAGGCCTCTAGTGGGCTGGGCCCTGGGGCCCCACCGTCTAGCCCAGACTCCTCCCGGGGAGGCTTCTGAAATAGAGTCCATGAGGTCCACTCACCCTGAAACATCCCCCTTGGACTAGGCATGCCCCAGAACAGAGCTGAGCCTCCTCTTTCAGATTGGATTCCCTCTAGGACAGGGTTTAGTCTCTTCCTACAGACCAGGGACCTCCACCCCAGGACAAGTCTGTGCTCACCCTTCAGGTGAGATACCCACAGGACAGGGCTGTGCTCCTCAGACTATATACCCCCACACCCCTACCCCAAGACAGAGCCAGGCCTTCCCCTTTAGACTGGGAACCATTCCTGGGATGTCCAGGACCGGACTGGACCTTATACCAGTCCAAGCCCCTAGGCCAGGACCCTCCTCTCTCAGACCCAGAGCCCCTGGGCCAGGGCCGGGCTTCCCACTCAGAGAGGCCCTTGAGCAGCGCCTGGGCCATGCAGGTGTTGGCAGAGGAAGTGGGAGCCCTCAGTGGGCCTGGCAGGCAGTCAGGACCCTGTTTGCCTTGAGCAGGGGCTGGAGCCAGGTGGTCACTTCTCCCTTCAAGGCCTCCCAGCGCAGCCAAGCCGCAGGGAACACGTAAACAGCAGGCAAGCCGGGAGCAGGCAGGCAGGGGGGAGGGCACAGAGACCCCGGCTCCGCAGCCTCCTTGGCCACAGCGGCTGGCACCTCATGGGCTGCCATCAACTCTGAGCTGGGCCGGCGAGGCTGCCTGCAGCTCCCACCTGTCCTGAGCGTGTGGAGAGGCCCTGCCCTCTCTGGCCTGTGTTCCTTCGGGCAGACTGGGACAGGGACCTCTGAAGAACATTGGAAGGTACCCTCTTAGGGCCCCCTGGAACACAAGGCCAGGCCTCTAGGCCGGGTGAGACCATAGCTCCCGGCTCAGAGTGGGGCCTAGGGGTCCAGGGGCACCAAAGAGACGGCCCTGCTCACCCTCAGCCTGCAAGCCTGTTGAGAACCAGGATGGAGCAGGCCCCCCATGCCCACCTGGAGCGGGCAGGCTGGGAGAGCCCACATCCTTCTGCTCTCACCCTGGGAAGGTGGGAGGGGGCAGGACACAGGGGAAAGGGGACTGCGTTCTCTGGAAGTTCAGAAGGGACACGACCCTGTCCTAGAGGGTCTTAAGGGGACACAGCCCTGCTCTGATGGCGTGTGAGGGGCCGTGACCCTGCCGGGGGTCTGACAAGGTCCTCCTCTGCCTTGGTTCATGGAAGAGGTCTGGCTGTGGGGGTCCGTCGGGGGGGGGCAGGAGCAGTGGGGCTTGCCGCTCAGCTCCGGCACACAGGCTGGGCTGGGTCCAGCTGCCTGTACCTCATGCCTCCTCAGCCAATTCCAGGAGAATGATCCCCGCCTGAGGCTACCATGGCCAACTGAAACAAGCCTTGGCTGGGGCGGAAGAGCCTCCTCTCGGGCAGAGGAGGGGACTCCAGAGCCAGGCAGGGGCCTGGACCCTGGCTGGCTCCCGGTGTGTGCTGTGTGATCCCGGGCAAGCTGCCTTCCCTCTCTGAGCCTCAGCTTCTCTTCTGTGGTCAGGCCCCTGTCCAGGTCTCCAGGCCTGTGTGGATTCAGTAGTCCCACTCCTCAGTGGGCCCCCAGGACACAAGGCCAGGATATCCCCAGTGACTGGTTCCCTCCTTCGGTATATCACAGTCCTGCAGGCAGTGGGGGCCAAGAGATGGTGGGTGTGGATTCTGGGCAGCTCCTCCTGTCTGAGGGCCGGGGGAGCAGTGAGGGGAAGGGGGCCAGGGTCTCAGAGGCAAAAGAGGCAGAAGACCAGATTCCAACCTTCCCTTCTGGCCTCAGCTCTCCATCTGTGGGGGGAAGGGAGGCAGCTGCATTAATTATGTGCCTCCTGTTCAGGCCCCCCGGCCCCCAGCAGTCCTTGTGGGGGTAGAGAGGTGAGCTTCCCAGGGAACCGCTGGGGGTGGGGTGGGGTGGGGAGCTGTGCAGATGAGCAGCCCCCATGGGCTCCTGCTGGCTTTGCTTCCCAATGGGGAGGAGGAGGGGACGAGGCGAGGCTGGGAGGATGGGCTTCCGGGCATAGGAGGGCTGGCCTGGGGCCACCCAGCACCTGTGGCTGCAAACGCTTCAGGTGCTGGCATTCGAGGCCCTTCCCCTGCTCCTCCTGCTCCCCACGCTGTGCTCTCCTGGCAGCCCAAGGCAGCTGGTCCCTCCTGGGAACCGTCCAACCCCAGCATGTATCAGTCCGGGGACAGCCTTGATGGGAACCACACTCTGGCCCCGCCCAGAGGCCACACTGGCCAGCTGGGTGCCCCCAACGAGCTCACCATCAGTGATAGAGGGATGTGCTGTGGGGCTGTTATGTGTGTACATATTTGTGTGGGTCTATGTTTATTTGTATTTGTGTGTGCATATGTGTCTGTGTATTTATTAGTATTTATGTATGTATATTTATAAACGTGTGTGCCTGTTCATATATGTGCCTAGCCATATGTGTCTGCTGTGTCTTAATTGTATTGTCAATTTGTGGTTCTATCTGTATATAAACGATACCTATCTGTGTGTGTGTGTGTGTGTCCATTAGCGTGGCTGTATTATGTGTCTATTTGTATTTGTGTGTATGTCTGTGTATACGTGTGTGTCTGTGTGTGTGTGTCTGTGTGGACCTGTGGTCTGAGAACGCCGCCTGTGGGTGGAATTTGGCCCAGAGACGTGTTTGGTTTGGCCCCTACAATATTTTCAACGTCTTGGGCCAACATTTAAAAATCAGGATATTTCACATAAAAATTCAGCTTTTCAGTTTCTCTTAAAAATTCAGAAGCCCTGGCAGCCTTGGGCCTGTGCTCCCATGAGGCTGCTCTCCTCCAGCGCCACACACGGGTGCCCATCCTCCTGCCCTCTGCACCCTCCCCACTTACCTGCCTACCGGCACCTTGAGGATGACTCAATTTGTGACCCCAGAGTGTGCGGTCACAACTGAGTGCGAGCCCAGCTGTCAGGGAGCACGTACCTGGACTGAGTCTGCAATGTGGGGCTGTACATGTGAATGCATATGTGTGTGTGAGGTCAGTCTGTGTGAATAGGTAAGTGTGAAGGCATGAGTGTGTGCATCAGGCCAATCTGAGTGCACGGGGGACATGTGGGTGCCTGCGTGTGCATGTGGGGGTATATGTGTGTGAATGCACGCACGTGTGTGTGCATGGGGGGGGGGGTGTGCGTGGCTGTGTTCGTGGCCATGTGGAGTGTGTGGGCCACTGTGGTCTGGCATGCTCTGCATAGGGGCCTCTTCCGGCCTTTGATGGGGAATTGGATTCCCAGCTTCTGGCTGGGCTGCCTTGTGGGATTTATTTCTGTCTCAATGCCGACCAGAGGCCTGAGTAATGGGAACATTTAAAGAAAACCAGTAAATACATAGAGAAGGGGCAGGCTGGCCGGGAAACTCTGCCTGGACACCCCTGCCCAGCCCACAGCTGCCAGAGGCCCTGAGGCCAGGCCTGAGCCGGGGAGGGAAGCAGCCTTAGGACCTAGCATGCACATGCACCCCGTTCTGTGGGTTACCCACTTCTGCCCACCCAGGCCCATCAGGTGAGGGCTGTGCTGCCCAGATGGCCCCTGGGACAAAGACAGGCATCTTGGGAACTTGGCTTCAAACAAGAGATGCTCAGGACCGGCTCAGAGGATGGCAGAGGATGCCATGTGAGGTCTGGCCCAGGGGCTAAGGGACCCTGACCTTCCTTCCAGGCGAGTCCCTTTCCCAGCCAGACTATACAGGGTCCACATCCCTGGGTATTCTGTACATACGGGCCTCACACAGGTGCAGACCCTTCCCCAGGAGGAATGAGGCTGCCTGAGACCTGACAGGGCTGATGCTGCCCCTAGAGCTGTGGTGCCTGGTGCCTGGAACCTGAGTAAGGCTGGTGTGGACTGGGGGCCTGGGGTGCTGTTCTCCTAGCGGGCCCCCACAGTTCTGGGCTTCAGGTCGACAGAGCACCACTCTTGGGACCATCTTGGACATCAGTCATTTAAATGACATATCCCCTGTGGGAAAAGAAGGACTGCTTTCCCTGGTGGCGAGATGTGCATTACACAAGACCCACAGAGCAGCAGGAAAACAGGCTGAGCTGACCCACACTCCCTCTCAGGGGCCCCGGGTTGATGTCTTCTGCTGCCCCCCAGTGGCCATGTGAAGATGGGGAAACATAGGCTGCCCGGAGACTTGTCCACGCAGTCTCCAGGCTGAGTGGACTTGCGGGGCCCTTGAGGCCCCAGATCTCACCACTTACGATGCCCCACTAATGCCTAGCCAGGGGGCTCTGGGGGAAGCGAGGAATTTCAGACGGGTCTAAGGGAGGGAGTTTGGCTCCCACCACCGGAGGAAGGTCAACTCCTAGAGGACAGGGTATCATCGGATTCACAGCCATACAATCAGCCCCTGAAATAGTGCCCAGCACCAGGTGGGTACTCAGGGAGCAGATCTGAATCCCCAGATCCTATAGGGTGGGCGGCCTTGCAGCAGGTCCTGGACATGGCTCAGAGCCCCGCGGAGAGGATGCCTGGATGAAGGCGAGCAGACATCTCACACTAGAGCCCAGCAGTGTGAACACTAGCAGTGCTGGTGAGCAGCAGTGTGGAACCCCAACAGGGGATTTGGCCGCAAGGCCAGGCCAACTCCACGGAACTAGATTTGCCCAAACTGGGTGCCTTCACACTCTTGACTGCAGCCTGCTGGGCTAGGCAGAATCTTCCCTCGTAACTTGAGGGGCTGTGCCTCCCTCTGACCCCGTCGGCTATTCCTCACTGTGGTATAGGCCCTGTACCAGCCCCCGGGGACCCATCCCTGCAATCCCAGGTCCAACTTCCTCCCAATCCTCTTGCTGCCCTTCTTACCTAGAGGCACCAAGCCTGGGTCTCTGGGCCAGCAGGCCTCATCCCCCTGTCCTCTGCTGGGGAAGGGGTGTTGCAGCTCAGGCCCGATAACCTCTCCAGAGATGACCCAGCGGCAAGATGTCCTCAAGGATTGCAAGCAGGAGGGGCATGAAGTGTTGGGAGGGCAGTCAGGGCTGTCCTGGGGAGGTACCTGATGAGCTGGGCAGCAAGGGGCACACCAGAGCTCCCTCCATCCACAGAGGTGGGCATTGCCACCTGTCATTCCCTCAGTCCTGTGATACGGGGGCTGCTGCGGCCCGAGAGCCCCCAACCTGCCCCTCCAACCAAGGCCAAGATTCACTATGACCAAGTCTGTGGATCCAGAAAACTTGTGTCTTATTTTTAAAGTGCTTCTTAAAAAAAAAAAAAAAAACACACACACACAATTTATTAACATGTGTTACCATTTTCTTTGTTCACCACTAAAGACATCTTAAAACTTTTCGACAGAATATAAATTCAGAGGAAGTTAAAAAAAGATAGTACACCAGTCCTGTGTACTGTTCACCCGGTCTCCCCTGATGGCTACATCTTCTGAAACTATAGCATAATGTCAAAACCAAAACCAGGAATCTGACATTGGCACGTGTGTGTACAGTTCCATCCCATTTTACCACATATATAGATTTGCATAATCACCAGTGCGACCAAGAACTATTCTATCACCACTAGGCACTCTCTCAAGCTACCCTGTCATATACAGCCATGCTTGCCCCTTACCATTCCTAAACCCTTGCACCCACAAATCTGTTCCCTATGTGTAGGATTTTGTCACTTCAAGAATATTATAGATAGGGAATTGTACAGCATGTGATTTTTATAAGATAGATGCATATATGTATATTTCACTCAGCATTAATGCCCCCGAGATTCATCCAAGCCACTCACTTTTATCAAGTTTGTTGTTCCTTTTTTACTGCTGAGTAGTATTCCACGGTATGGATGCACCAGTTTAACCAGGCACCAGGACATTTTGTGGTTGGTTAATTTCTTTTTTTCATAGAATAAAAACTTACTTAATTTTCCATTCCGTTACTCCCCGAAGTACAGGACCAAGTGAAGTAATGCCTTCATCCACTGCCGTAGGTCAGAAATGTATTACCACATATCCTTATTTCACCCATTTTTGCATAATATTTTAATTCCAAAATGAAGGATGGGGAGTTATACTAAGACCTTGATCTTCATCTGATGACTTGGAAACCTCCATTAAACTGGAGATCTGGGCTGTTTTTTTTTTTTTGTTGTTGTTGTTGTTTTTAAGTGACATATCCTGGATGGACAACAAATTCAAATGATCTAGCATTCAATAAGCCACTAATACTTGTGAGGTTTGGCTTTTTTCTAGCTTTCGGTGATTATAAATAAAGCTGTTATGAACATTTGTGTGGACAGGCTTTATTTCTCTGGAATAAATGCCCAGGCGGAGCGTGGTTACTGGGTTACACAGGAAGTGTATGTTAGTTTCTTAAGAAACTGCCAAACTGTTTTCCAGAGTAACTGTACCATTTACAGTGCCACCACCAATGTACGAAAGATTCAGCTTCTCTACAGCCTTGTCAGCATTTGGTATCAGCACTCTTTTTGGAACCCTGCTGATGCAGGCCTCGATCACACAACTCTGGGATCATGACCTGAGTGGAACCAAGAGTCGGACGCTTATCCGGCTGAGCCACCCAGGCGCCCCAGCACTCTTTTTTAGTTAAGCTATCCTAATAGGTGTGTGATGATGGCTCATCATGGCCTTCATTTGCATTTTTCCTTAACGGCCAACGATGCTCTCCTGTGCTTATCTGCCATTTATATACCCTCTTCCTTCCTTCTGTTGTGAGAGTTCCTTATATATTCTAGATAGGAGTCCTTTAGCAGATATAGGGTCTGCAACTTAGTCTGTAGCTTTTCATTCTCTTAACATTTTTTTTTTAAGTTTTTATTTATTTTTGAGAGAGAGAGGGAGAAAGAGAGCACAAGGACAGAGGGGCAGAGAGAGAGGGAGACACAGAATGTGAAGCAGGCTCCGGGCTCTGAGCTGTCAGCACAGAGCCCGACACAGGGCTCGACCCCACAATCCATGAGATCATGACCTGACCTGGAGTCGGATGCTTAACCGACTGAGCTACGCAGGCGCCCCTTAACAGATTTTGTTGAAATAAAAGCTTTCTGTTTCAGTTAAATCAAATTTCGATTTTTTTCTTCATGAATGCGCTTCTGGGTCTCGTGTCTAAGAACTCTTCACCGAGCTCTAGGTCCTGAATGTTTTCTCCTAAAAGCTTTTATAGTTTTACATTTTATGTTTACACCTGTGATCCACTTTAAGTTTTGGAACTTACGTTTTTAAGAATAACCACTGGGCTTTAGGTTGAGGCTTTCTTCGGCATGTGGGGATCCAATCGCTCCAGCACCTCAGCTCCAGCTGAAGAGCATCTTGCCTCTACTGAGCTCGTTTTGCACCTCTGTTAAAAATTAGGGATGGGGCGCCTGGGTGGCGCAGTCGGTTAAGCCTCCGACTTCAGCCAGGTCACGATCTCACGGTCCGTGAGTTCGAGCCCCGCGTCAGGCTCTGGGCTGGTGGCTCGGAGCCTGGAGCCTGTTTCTGATTCTGTGTCTCCCTCTCTCTCTGCCCCTCCCCCGTTCATGCTCTGTCTCTCTCTGTCCCAAAAATAAATAAAAAACGTTGAAAAAAAATTAAAAAAAAAAATTAGGGGGGCATCTGGGTGGCTCAGCTGGTTGAGCATCTGACTTCGGCTCGGGTCATGATCTCACGGTTCTTGGGTTCGAGCCCCATGTGGGGCTCCATGCTGACAGTGCGGAGCCTGCTTGGGATTCTCTCTCTCCCTCTCTTTCTGTCCCTCCCCCGAGCACACATGCTCTCTCAAAATAAGTAAACTTAAAAAAAAAAGCAAATCAGTCGGCTGTTACTTGTTTGGGGCTACTTGAGTTCCCTACTCTTTCCCACTGTTCTCTGTGCCTATCTTTCCACCAACACCACCATCTTGATTACAGGGTTTTTTTAAGTCAGGAATTCAATATCCTTAGTATAGAGCTATGCAAATTATTTCGTCTTGGGTGAGCTGTGGTAGTTTGTGCTTTTCAAGGAATTGGTCCATTTCAGCAACTTTTCAAATTGATGTGGATATTTACAGTATCCCCTTATTGTCTCTTTGAGGTCTATGGGGTCGGTAGTGACAGCCTTGCTGCCTTCTGAATATTCGTAACTTGTGTCTTCGTCAGTCTTGCTGGAGGTTAGTCAATTATTGATTTTTGCAATGTTTACCAGTTTCTTTGCTTACCACTTCTTCCTGCATCCTGTGGCAGGCACTGCTGGCTGCCTTCCCAGGACTCTTTCTACCCTTCTTCTTTTCTCATGGAACCTCAATTCCAATCACGGTGGCAATGTGCCCAGCTTAAAATAC
The DNA here is from genome assembly GCF_014898765.1 of Herpailurus yagouaroundi. Classification (NCBI taxonomy): domain Eukaryota; kingdom Metazoa; phylum Chordata; class Mammalia; order Carnivora; family Felidae; genus Herpailurus; species Herpailurus yagouaroundi. Next base: position 5,330,621 of record NW_024412424.1, read on the forward strand.
CCTTACTCCCCACATGTCTGCAGTTCGGGCTGGATCGGACATGGTAATGGCTGGTGGATGTGAAGGCGAGCCTGGTGGACCGGGCTTGAAGCCACAGTTTCCTTAGTTGGCTTGCCCCTTGCCCTTCCCCCTCCTGCCCGTAGTTGCAACCGGGTGGTGCAAAGACTCCTAGGGGAGCTAAGGACGGCAGCTGGGGAGACAACGGGGAACCATGTCCCTGGAGCCACCGCATGCATCCCCATGGACTTAACACAAGAACAGCAAAGCCTCCTGGTTGAAGATCATGTGTGTGAGTGTCCACCAGATGTAGTCCTGATTCTCTCCTGCTCTCCCAGCTCCTACCATGCTTCCTCTCACTACAGAGCGTTCCTTTCGAGTTCTTCCAGCAAAGATCTGTGCAGAGTAAACACTTGGTATCGGAAGCCCGAAAATGTCTGTCTGGTGCTATGTCCGATAATTAAGCAGATGGACATTTGTTTCCTCAGCACTCAGGAAAATGTTGTCTTGTAGCATCTACTACTGATGAAAACACAATGCATTCATTCATAGGTTGTTTTATCTTCCGTGTGCTTGTATGATTTTTCTCTTTACCCCCAGTGTTCTAACCCAGACCATTGTAGTGAAATTGCAGACGTGGTCATTAAAAAACTGCACTTCAGGGGTGCCTGCGTGGCTCAGGTGGTTGAGCGTTTGACCCTTGATCTCAGCTCAGGTCTTGATGTCAGGGGGAGTTCAAGCCCCTTACTGGGCTCCAAGCTGGGCATGGAGCCTACTTAAAAAAAGAAAAAAATTGGGGTGCCTGGGTGACTCAGTCGGTTAAGCGTCTGACTGATCCTGCAGTTCACGAGTTCAAGCCCCGCGTCCGGCTCTGTGCTGACAGCTCAGAACCTGGAGCCTGCTTCCGATTCTGTGTCTCCCTCTCCCTCTGCCCCTCCTCTGATCACACTCTGTCCCTCTCTCTCAAAAAATAAACAGAAAAAAAAAAATTCCATTTCACACTTACCGAATAATTTGGTTGTGAATTCTGTGGAGACCTCTCTCCTTAAACAAGTATGCATGTGACATACAGAATATATACCAACAAAGTATATAAAATGAAGGGATAGAGAATAAAACGAATTCCTGCCACTCAAGCCAAGTTAAAGAACATTATCAATACCTCAGAGGGCTCCTTCCCGGAGTGAACTGCAAGCCTAGTGTTGAGGACTGTCACCTTGCTTTTCTGCACCCACTTTACCCTCCGTACGTGTACCCTTAGAGAGTATATTGTTTCACTGCCTGTTATGTAACACCACAGAAGTGGCTCACACTCCCTTTCTTCTGGGACATGATATCGCATGTGGCTGTAGCTCACTTCATTGCCAGAGTCTTCCACCGGACGAATCACAGCTTATTACACATGTGTTTCAATGTGGTGGATGTGTGCACATGCGCTGTGATGAATGACGCTCCTGCAAGCAACACACCCGTGCCAAGGTCCCCCAGGACACTACTTCTGGAATTGCTGCTCACAGCTTGTACACGTGTTCCGCTTCTCCAAAGTGGTCACACCCTCTGGGCGGCAAGTGACAGCCCCAGTGCTGCACAGCACATTCACATAGCTAATACCACTTCTGTCCGAACGTCTGATATTACCCCAACTACCTTTGTTGGTTCTGGGCTTGATAGAGCTTTTCTAATCCCTTCACTTTCCATCTTTCTTTAAGTTTAGGTTTGGGTTTAAGCTTTTTTTAAAAACAGCATCAGACTGAGTTTAAAAAAAATAAGGTGGTTTAGTACACCGATGTATTTTGGATTAATTTACTTGTCCCACTTTTCTCTCTTTGCCTTCTTTTGGGTAGTTTTTTTTTTGTTTGTTTTTTGTTTTTTTTGTTTTGTTTTCTTTTGTTTTTTTACAACTGCTTTGGAAGTGGTACACTCTTGTTCTATTGTTAGGGTCACTGCAGAAATGTCAGCCTGCCTGTGTAGCAGAGTCTGAGTCTTTTGTCTCTTCACCCATGAGCTTCGTAGAGAGCTGTAATTCCAATCAAGAGTATGTACCTACCACTGCTGTTACATGTTCTCGTAGCCCTTGTCTTACTTTCACTCCATGGAACATTCTCATTTTATAACCTATTTAGAGTTCCACCTTCTTTCTCTTTGTTCCTACTTCTAGCTCAGATTTTCCATCTGGGATCCAGTCTCATTTCAATCTGAAGACATCCTGTAGAACTTTTTTTTTTTTTTTTAAGAATGCTTATTTATTTCATTTTTAGTTTTTTTTTTTTTTTTAACATTTATTCATTTTTGAGAGAGAGACAGAGCATGAGCAGGGGAGGGGCAGAGAGAGTGGGACACCCAGAATCAGAAGCAGGCTCCAGGCTCTGAGATGTCAGCATAAAGCCCAACATGGGGCTCAAACTCACAGACCATGAAATCATGACCTGAGCTGAAGTTGGACGATTAACTGCCTGAGCTGCCCAGGCACCCCTATTTAATTTTTTAACAACAGCTTGAGATATAATATACACCTCATACAATTTGCCCATTGATAGTGTATAATTCAATGGCTGTTAGCGTATTTCCAGATGTGTGCAACCACCATAATCCACTGTAGAATATTTTCATTACCTCCAAAATCGATTTTTTTTTCATGAGGGTCTGCTGGTAATAGATGCTCTGGGCTTGCTTGTCTGAAACTATCTTGTACTTGTAAGATATTTTCTCTGGGTATAGAATTTTAAGTTGACAATTTCTTTTCGTCCAGTTAACAGATACCAGAAGGTATCTCCCCAGTTAACACTGGTTGTGGTTGAGACATCTGCTGTCTTGCTCATTAAAAGGGAATAAATCTTTTCCAATTTTAACATCATTTCTGCTCTTTTCATTCTGCCAACTTATTGCACTGTGTCTGGGTATGCAGTGGTTTTAAAATACATCCACAGATCCTTAGACCTCCCTTCCAGAGGTGGAACTAATTCTCCTTTGAGTGTGGTCTGGATGTAGTGACTTGCTCCTCACAATATAATGTGGCAGCACATCACTTCCAAGACCAGGTCATAAAAGGCTCTAAAGCTTCCACTTGCCTCTGTCTTGGCTCGCTCACTCTGGGGAGTGAGCTACACTCCCCAGTGCTACAGCACGCAAACACGCAGGCAAGCCTGCCAGAGAGATCCATGTGGCAAGGACTTGTGCACATGGCATGCTTCCATGAGCCTTCCTGGGAGTGGAAGCCATCACGAAAGCATACCCCCCAGCCTCGGCCAAACTTTTGGGTGGCTACAGCTCTGGGGGATGTCTTGACTGCAACCTTAAAGAGACCCCAAGCTGGAACTACCCAGGTCAGCTACTCCTGCATTCCAGACCCACAGAAACCATCCAGTAGTAAAGGTTTGTTTCAAGCCACTGGGTTTTGATTGTAATTTGTATACAGTGATGGAGGATTGATCCAAGAAAACATTTTAAGTAAACTTGCCTACTGAGCTTTAACACACATACAAAAAGCATACAGATCATATGTGTGTGGTTCGACGAATAGTCATAAAGTGAATATACCTAATTAATCACCATCCACATCAAGAGATGGGACATCTCAGTGTTGGTTTCTTTTTTCTGCCCTGCTTGAGATTTGCTGGCCTCGCTGAATCCGTGGACTGGTGATTTTGAAAAGTTCACAGTCATTTAAAAAAAGTGTTTCCTCCACTCCATTTTTTGTATTTTTTTCCTCTCCTGGGACTCTGATCACACATCATGTCGGCTCTTCCTACTCTGTCCTCCATCTCTCTTAGCTTCTTGTTTTAGGTTTTATCAATCTGTTTATCCTGCTACATTCTGGAAGACCTCTTCAGGCCTAGCTTCCTGTACATGAACCGCTTCTTTAGTTCTAATTCACAGATGCAGGGCTTTTAACTGCTATAATAATTTTTATTTCCAGAACATCACTTTGGTTTTTGGCAAATCAGTTCCTATTTTCAAGCCTGTCTTTTAATTCTTGCATCATTCTTAAACATTTAAATCATCTACCTGGTCATTCTAATGTATGAATCCTTTGCAAGTCTGATTCTACCACATCCCTGCCCATGTCCTTTGCTTCTTGTGCCTTGTTTCCTAGTAGATTTGGTGGGTGACCTTTTCCAGAAGCTGCTCACTTTTCCTGAACTTTATCAACAGGCGTTCGTTAAGGACTGCAATGAATCAAGGTTCATTCAGGTAGGATTTGCATTTCTATCAAGCATCTGAGACCACCACATTCTGGAGCCATTTATATTCTTGGCTGGAGGTTTCTCATGAGCAAACCCACACGAGGGCCAGCTCAGTTCTCAAGGGAGACCTTTTTTCAGTTCAGTCAGCGGCAAGGTTCAGTTTTCCTTTGGGATGCCAAGACAGCAGATTTATTATTCGTTCACAGAGGGAGCTGCCCTTGGGGGCCCCAGCTTTCTGGAGGGCTCTCCTACCAGGCCCCTCATTATGCACAGGCATTGCGTTATCTTAGCCCCAGGCACCGAGGACCCCAAAAACCAAGACTGGTTTCACCTGGTTTGTTACATATCTTCAAGGCAAAGGTCAGGCTTCAGCATTCTGCTGCTTCTCTTACCTACTTGCTTGAGTGTTCCTGACTTTCTTGCCAGATCAGTGATGCATTTAAAAAGTATTTGTTGTAATGACTTATTTACCTAGTGTTTTTAGCTGTTTGCAAAGGGAGGATCACTTCAGGCAACTATTCTACTGTGATGCCAGAAACAGACGTGGTCAGCCATTCCTTCTTCAAGTACCTTCTGTCTCCAGGTTTCTTTTCTCCATCTCCTGTCCACTAAAGGCCATCGAGCAGTACGTCAAGGTTCTCACCCCGCCCTCTCTCTCCTTTCTCTCTCTCTGCCACCTTTTAGAGCTTCAGCTTTCCCTTCCAATTTATCAATTCCTTCTTTGTTATTATTAGTTCCTCCAGTGAGTTGCTGAGTGTGTGTGTGTGTGTGTGTGTGTGTGTGTGTGTATGTGCGCGCTGCTTATTTTCATAAACATTCTTTGTTTCCAAGATTTCTAAACAGATCTTCCTCATGCCTAATCCCTGTTCCTGAGACATGGGGCTCAGTCCCTCTTTTATCTCTGTGGTAATAAAACAAACACTCATTTTAAAAGCCTGTTAGGATGTAACTGTTTCAGCTTCCTTGGGTGTAAATTCTTCCACATGTTGGGATGGTAGCCATTCTTCAAGGTGTTGGATTTTCTCACATATTTTGTAATGTGAGTCTAAGTGCCCATCGTGTGTGATGGTTTTTGTTCTCCTCTCTCTCTCTGCCTGGCAGTTTTCTATAGGCATAGAGAGCTGTAAATGCAGAAGGAAACTTCTCATCAGCACTCGGGGCTCTTGTTCTGTGGGGCTGACCACACTCTAGTCCTGGTGGGAAGCTAGCCGCCAGTCACCACGTGTGAGTCTCACACTGTCACGGACGAGCACCCCACTTCCTACAGCAGTCCTGGGCCGGGGACACCTTCTTATCCTTTATTCCCAGGAAGGGAAGCCCAGCTCCAGACGCTGCTATGCAGAAGGAGTGTGGCTTTAGACCTGACACCTGTGGGCATGTCTAACCCCCACTGGTGTGGGAACCAGAGTGCTGGGTTGCCCACTGCTCAGCCAGCCACCTGCCACTTTAGCCCTATCATCCCTGCAAGTTTCTGCTCCCTTTCTGCACAAATTACCTTCCTTGGGTAGCTGCGTACTTTTAGCTGAAAGCATTTACTTTTTTGTATGAGCATGCTGGTCTCTGTGTGCACACACTCACTCCACCACTATGACCTGGGTCCTTGGCACTGTCTGCCAGAGCCAGGCCATGTGTTCCTCCGACTGAGCACAGAGGGGACGACACCCTGGAATGACACAGGGTGGGGGTGGGAGGCTCAAGGGGAAACCCTGAACTCAAGAGTGTAATCATTCTGGTCATGAAATTCTAGCTGGCCACAGGTACTTGGACTCGGGAGTTGTGGCCAGCTAGTCACTCTGGAGAGTCAGCTCCAGAGAAGGCTCACGGTCCTAATGCCAGGACCCTGGGGACTCAGGGTCCATGACCACACTCAAAACCAAAGCTATGATACCCTAGTCTATATGAGCCACCCTCCCCAATACAGGGGCCCTGTCCCAGAGAAGCCACAGTCTAGCTCCGACTGTGTTGTGGGGAGAAGGGCTACTTGGGGTTGTGCAGGGTGAGAGAAAACAGCACCAGGGGCCTGGAATCTGGAGCGGCCCAGAATGGAGCCTTGCCAGGCACAGTGCACCCCCTCCACACCCCCAGCCTCTCTCACACTGTGAGGGAGTCCACAGAGGACCAGGGTGGGAGCCCCTCCACGCTGTCCCACAGACTGCTGTGAGGCCCAGGCCCGCGAGGCTTCTCTCAGACTCGGTCTCTGTCACCTGTGGGTTTTGACACGACTACCTTCTGGACTCAGAAGGTCAGGCCTGGGCCTTTTGCACCCCTCCAGCCTCAACATGCCCAGCCCAACACAGCACTTACTCATACTAAGCTTCACCTCTGCTTTGCCTTGGGGCCCAAACCCACAGCGCCCCAGGACTCAGAAAATATTGACAGGTTTCTGACGCACATACAGGTCTGCTTGTTTCTATTTCTAGAGATAAAAGAAAGTTCAAAATACATACATATGTACAGACACAGCAAGCCCACAGGGTTGCTGTCAGCTCTGCCCCTGTCGGGGTGACGGGGACCACTTAGGAGACAAGGAGCTGACCTCACCCCACGGTGGGGGTTTCAGGCTGATGGGGCGGTTTGGCTCTGGAGGTAACAGCAAGCCCAGCCCCACCCTTGCCCGAGACTACCCACCCACAGGACAGGCCTGACAGGGGCAAGGGGACATGGCGTGCCTCAGTCAGAGTCACAGGCCTCTTGCTCGGTGGTGGCATCCACTGCAGAGGCCAGGCTGTCCTCTTGGCCTTTCAGCCTCTCACCTGGATGAGGGACAGACAGAGGAGTGGGGAGGGGCCCTGTGCTTGGGCCACCACCCAGAGGGCAAGGATCCCGCCTCGCCAGGCCCTGCACTTACGGATCAGCTCGGCAATGGCCCTCTGGGTCCGTTTTTCTAGCTTCTCTAGTTTCTTGGCTACGTCTCTCTTGAGGTCCCTGGAGCAGGCAGGTGTGAGGAGGCAGAAGTTGAAGACTGGCTTGGTGTGGCCTTGGGACCCTCCCCTCCCAAAGCCCCTCTGGCATTAGGAATCACACTCAGCTGCCTGAGGAGACCACCGCGGGGAGGAGACCACCCCGGGGAGGAGGCCAGGAAGCTCCTCTCTCCCTTTCTGCACCCTCCAAAACCCAGCAGCAGTCACCCTTCCGTGTCCCGCTGAGGCAGCGACTGATGGCGCAGACCCACCAAACACGGGACCGAGTCAAGGTGTGCAAGGGTGGGTGGTATCTCAGGGTCCCTCTCAGCCTGGTCCCCTCGGTCACCATCAGGGAGTGACCTGCCCTAGCCCACTGTGGGTCCTGCTCCTCCTCTAGCCGTGTGCTCACCCTCACCACCAGGAGCTTCCAGAAGTGCACACACAGCCTATTCTCCCTGCCCAGGGATTCGGAGGACACATGCCCTGTGCTTCTGTTTCGACAAATAAGAACACCTTCAGTGGTGCTGTACTTGTCACAGAATCACTGGTGAGGGATGTGGCCTGCACCTCTGGCCCAAGGTCAAGTAGAACACAAGCCCCAGGCCACATGGCCCCTCTCTCCCCCACTCTGTATCAGCCTGGTCACAGGGGCATCGGGAAAGGATGAGCAGCCCCATTTCACAGAAGAGGAAACTGAGGACAAAGCAGAACAGGCCAGTGGCAGCAGAACTGGGACAGCAATCTATACCTGCCCTCCCATCCTCTCGCCTCCATCCTGTGGCTCCTTGAGGGCCAAGGCCGGGCTTGCTCAAATGGAGCTCTCTGAGGTGGCCGGACCCCCACCCTTGCAACAGGGACTTCTTCAAGGGACTGCTGCTCCTCACCCTCCTAGAGCCCCTCCCCCGCCCTCCAGGTGTCACCCCCATGGCCACCCTCTCATTCTCCACTTCTGTCCTGTCAGCACGTCCTTTGGACAGCAAGTGCCCACACTGTCCGTCTCCCTGCTGTGAGGTGGGAGAGGCCCAGCCTGAGGGCCCCGTCTGGCACCCAGAGCGGCCGGTGGGTCCGCGCGAGTCCTGCAGCGGCAGCACTCACCAGTCAGGCTTCCGGGGTGCGAGGTTGGCCAGGTCCTGGGGAGGAAGACACACGTGTCAGGACCAGAGGGCCCCCGCTGTGGGCAGACAGGGGACTGAGGCAGAAAGTGGGAGAAAGGAAGGGAGAAAGGAGGGGTGTGGGAAAAGGGGGTGGAAGGGAATGTAGAAGTGGAGAGGAGGAAGAGGGAAGTAGGAGGGAGGAGAGCCGTGGGGGAGGAGAAAAGGGCCCACGACGACGGGGGCCACTCACCACTTCCTCGATGACGGGCTCTGGCTTGGCGGCCTCCAGCTGCTCCTTCACCTTCTCTTCCACTAGAGGGTGCAAGACAACAACACAGGCCTTCGGAAAGGGGCCGCCACTCTCCCTGAGGCCCACGAGGCACACCCGGCACCCCCCGCACAGGAGAGGGGGAGGGTGCGGAACGGGCTCCCCCCGAGACCCTGGGCTCTCTCGCCCCCACCTCTCCCGGGGCACCCAACCTCCAGAGGCGAAGACTCTGTAAAGGCAGCCGTGGAGGCAGGCCTGGGTTTCCCCGGATGACAGCCAACCTGGGGTGAAGGAGGGCCGGCAGGAGGCAGACGGCTAGAGTAGACAGAGCCCAGACCTCCAGCAGGGAAGCATGGCCAGTATTCTCGGCCCTTCTCCCCAGCTGGGAAATGAGAGAGCTGCCTTGGTATATCCACAGGATGGTTCTGCGAAGAGCTGTGAGGACTGGCTTTCCCACAATCTCCAGGGGCTCCTGGGCTCTGAGAACATCCTCTGGGCCCTGGACTAGCTGGGGCACAGGTGGCTTTTCTTCCCATCCCACTTGGATATGTGCTCGCAAGGATACGTGCTCCCCACCTTGGGGAGCCCTGACCTCACGCGCCTCCCAGCTATGCCCAGCGGCTGACGGCACCCTAACCCTGGGTGGGGAGAGCAGGAGGGCCTGCCTAGACCCAGGCGCACTAACAAGTCTGGGCTCCGGGCGCTTCCTCCAACCCCCCCCCCCGCCCCCCCCCCCCCCCCCACCACTCCCCGTCACTGTGGCCACATGTTGCCTCACCTGCCTCCAGCCACAGATGGTGAAGCCGAGGGACGGGACCACTCCCCGCCCCTCTCCCTGGTCCCGCCTACTGCCCCCACCATGGGGGCCCAAACCACGAAGCGAACCACCTAAGAAGCACACGAATCTTGAGGTGAACAACTGGGGAAGTAGACGAGGGTGGGGCGGGGGGTGGCTGAATGGGCAACAATTTGCTGTCTTCAAGATAAATGTACTTATTCATTTATAATTTGTATAATTAGAAACCGGTAACAGAAACGAAGGATAAAAACAGGGCCAGGGGTCTACGTGGTAAGTGTTCTGCATCTCCAGTGTGGAGCATCTCCAGAAGCTCCCGGCTGCTGTGCTGCTCCCCACGCCACGAGACCGGGCAGCCCCACGGCCAGGCCGCTCACACAGGGACACCTGCCGTCAGGGACACCTTCTCCATCCTCTGCGCTCTGGCACTGCCACGCCTCGCAGCCGGCGGGCACCTGCCCGCCCGCTGCTCTCTGAGCACCTGAGTGGTCAGCTCTTCTCCAGGGTCTCTCACTCTGACCCCCAAGTGCCCCCAGGATCCATCCCCACCTATGCCCCTGCCCCTGTTGCCCCTTCCACGTCTCAGCCCAGAGAGGTCCTTTAGGGGAATGGGGCCTCTTCTCTCGCCGGTCCCCGGAAGGCCCTCCAGCCGTGCCCTGACCACCTCTCTGCTGTCACTCAGCACTGACCACTTCTGGATGGCTGTGAGACATTGCCAGGGGTCCTGGAGGCCCAACTTCCGGGCCTGGCACTGCCAGTTACCCTCCAAGAGAGGATGACACCTGACAACGTGGAGGCGGCTGACGGCGCCTTGGAGGTGGAAAGCTGCGGCCCACCTACCGGCGACTGGCTTGGCCTGGGGCACCCTCCTCCTCTTCAGGTCCTCGTCCTCTGGCACGTAGTTCCGCAGCCTGAGTTCCCTACGAGAGGAGATGACAAGCAGAGATGGAGCGAAGCATGTGGCAGTCTCGTTTACCTCGTACACCTGGAGGTCGGACTGTGAGGAAGCCACACGAGCCGGTGACTTCTAGACTTTCCTCCGGTCTCTCTGGAGACGGCCTGGTGAAGAGGGAGAGCACGGGAACAGAAGGACCATAGGGACGGGCCCCCCTCTCCATGCAGCCCCGTCATCTGCCGGGGAGCAACTGGGCGGGTCACTCCACCAAGGCCCCGCCCGCACCATAGGTTCTCGCCCAGAGCTGGGGCCAGGGATGCCCGGGAGCATTCTCTGGCTGTCTCTCCTGGATGAGCTCCATCTGACAGCCGGGAGAACTGAGGGTCAGAGAGACTGGAGCATTTTCATAAGGTCTCACAGCAGTGGCTGCAGCGTCTGACCCAGAGTCAGGGCCGGAGCTCCCGGGCTGAGTTTCTCCTACAGGACAAAGCCGGTGGTCACCCACTGTTTCTCCAAGCCTGGCTTCCTTCTTAGAGCCTTTGTGGCCTGGAGCCGCTGGCACAGACCTCAGCTCCTGGTGGCAAGGGTGTGTGTGTGCGAGGAGTAGCCGGCAAGGGTGAAGGACAGGCACGACAGCATGCAAGGCTGGGACAGCCGGAAGAACTGCATGGCCCCGCGGCCACAAGAGGGCTTTAAAACGCCACTGGGCAGACCCCAAGACCTCCGTGAAGGGAGGGGAGCTGTGAGGGACCAGGATCACACACTGGGCCCGGCCAGCAACAGCGCTGTTACTTTCCTCTCACGTCAGTCCCCTTGGGCAGGGGTGGCCTCCACGCCAGGCGTGTGCTGGGGTCTCCCTGGCTCAGCAGCTCATCAATCCCGACCCCCACACAGGGAAGCTTGACCACAGGAGAAACGGCCCCAGGCTCCCTCCACGGGCTGGCAAAGTGACACTTTGCATGTGGGGGCTGCTGCTTCATAAAGGCAAGACAGACTGTGGGACAGACCATTTCCAGTCTAGGGAAGCAGAACAGCCCCCTGACATGCCAACCAGGTGAGCCTGGGAGGTGGGTCCTCCTTCACTACGTCTTCTGAGCCCCTCAACGGCTGCTGGCCCCTCAGAAGTCCAGGGATGGTTTTCCCAGCAGGAGGGCTCCCACAGTCCGTCACCTACCAAACCCTCTGTGCCGGACAAAACCGCTGCTGAGGTCCCTTGTGCAGGCAAGCTGTTCTACAGATGAGGCAGCAGGTGTCTGTGGCCACACACCTAGCAAGTGGCAGAGGTCTGAATCTGGGAACTTTCTGTTGCCAACCAGTCCCTATCACCAGCTCTGGCAGCCCCCTTCTCTGCCAGGGCCCCATGCCCAGAGTCCACAGTGCTAAGAGCAGGACACCCACCCTGTCCTCTACCCTCTAGCGCCTCCTTCAGGCCTGCTGGTAAATGCCACGGAAGCCCCAGCAGAGAAAGTGGGGCATGATTCGGTACACTGACTTTCGTTCACAACAAGGTAGTGAGAAAAGCAGAAGAGAAACTGGGTGTGGGAAGAAAACTGCATGGAATAGTGAGAAAAAAAAAAAAAAAAAAAAAAAAAAAAAAACTATCGCTCTCAGAAACCAGCTTCAGGGTTTTGTGAGAAATCAGCAGGAGAGGGGAGTCTGCTAGGAACTGGACCCAGAGCTTGAAGCCCCAGGAACAAGTACCCGCGCCCCAGCCGCCTTGCTGCCCAGGCTTCGTAAGATGCTGGAACAGGGAAGACACAGCAGGGGGACAGGGAGAGGGCAGCACAATAGGAAAGAGCAGCACTGGCGGGGGCGGGGGCGGGGGGGGGGGGGAGGAGGCTGGCCACACAGCAGCCCCATCCCCCACAGCAGTGCTACCGCCCAGCGTCCCCTGCTCTCCCTGGGAGCTGAGCACCAGTCCAGCAGTCGAGAACACCTGTGTCCCAGTCACTGTGGGACCATCCCATTCTCGGCCTCAGCTTCCACATCATTAAACAAGAAGGGTATGTCCAGCTCCGTCAAGCTACATCCAAGCCCTCTCTGATTCACTCTGTGAGAGCTCATGAAGAGATAGCCTCTAATGAATGCCCAGTTACCTGCCCTGCCCTCGGCCCCCACCCCTGAAGGGCAAGGAGTCTCTGTGACAGGTCATGGGGGCACTGGGTTCTGCTCCAGGGCCTGGCTTTTCCAACACAGAGCCGAGGTTTAACCCCCTGCTTCTGAAAATGGCTGAAAACACCTGACAAGAGACATACTTTTATTTATTTATTTGTTTGTTTGTTTGTTTATTTATTTTTACCGTTTATTCACTTTTGAGAGAGAGAGAGAGCGTGAGCAGGAGAGGGGCAGAGAGAGGGGGAGACACAGAATCCGAAGCAGGCTCCAGGCTCTGAGCTGTCAGCACAGAGCCCGATGCGGGGCTCGAACTCACAAACCGTGAGATCATGACCTGAGCTGAGGTCGGACGCTTAACCAACTGAGCCACCCAGGAGCCCCGAGACATATTTTAAAAAATCTGTTAGCCTTGGACAAGCCCCAAGGCAACCAGGATCTGAGGGACTGCAATCATAGGAAGGGCAAGTGTGACAGGTGAGCCTGACACTGGGCACCTCATCTCCCCTAAAGCATCTGTCTATTTACGAGCAGAGGCTGCACAGCTGAGACCCCAAGGAGAGCTCCCTGCAATCTCATGTGGCCGAAGAGATAAAAGTTTCCATCAGTGCAGGAAGGAAGCCTCTTCCCCAGTCCTGAGAGGGTGGGTCAGGGCACCCCTAGTCTAACTGCCTGCCCGAAGCTCGAATACATCTTCCCTGGAGGAAAATAACTGATTCAGAACCCCAGATTATCTCTAAGATTTTTCATACACAACATCCAGGATTCAACCAAAGCCATGAGAAAAGAAAAGAATAATAAAGGTGACAGAAATACACTCACAGGAGATCCAGATATTAAAACGATTAGAAATGAAATATAGGGGCACCTGGGTGGCTCAGTTGGTAAAATATCTGACCTTGGCTCAGGTCATCATCTCACAGTTTGTGGGTTCAAGCCCCGCATAGGGCTTTCTGCTCTAAGCACAAAGCCTGCTTCAGATCCTGTCTGTCTTTCTGTCTCTCTCTCTCTGCCCCTCCCCTGCGCTCGTTCTCACTCTCTCACTCAAAAAAATAAACGTTTAGGGGCGCCTGGGTGGCTCAGTCGGTTAAGCATGCGGCTTCAGCTCAGGTCATGATCTCGTGGTTTGTGAGTTAGAGCCCTGCATCGGGCTCTGTGCTGACAGCTCGGAGCCTGGAGCCTGTTTTGGATTCTGTGTCTCCCTCTTTCTCTGCCCCTCCCCCACTCATGCTCGGTCTCGGACTCTCTCAAAAATAAATAAACATTAGAAAAAAAAATCTAAAAATAAATAAATGTTTTTTAAAAAGAAATGAAATATAAAATAACTGAAATTTGGGGGTGCCTGGGTGGCTTAGTCGGTTAAGTGACCGACTTTAGCTCAGGTCATGATCTTGTAGTTTGTGAGTTGAGCCCCACATCAGGCTCACTACTGTCAGTGCAGAACCTGCTTCGGACCCTCTCTCCCCCTCTCTGCCGTTCCCCTGCTTGTGCTTGCTCTCTTTCTCAAAAATAAATAAACATTAAAATAAAATAAAAATAAAAATAAAATAACATAGCACATTTTTTAAAGTTCAGGAAGATATACCACAAGGTGGAGAATTTCAGCAGAGTATCTGAAACTGTAAAACTTAATGAAATGGAAATTCTGCAACTGAAAATCAACCAAAGTTAAGAACTCAATAAATGGATTTAACAGCAGTTTAAAACAGCTAGAGAAAGGGTTCGTGAACCACCAATAAGTCAGAAAATACCCAGACTGAGGCACAGAGGGAAAACAGTTGGAAAACAGAGAAAAGAACATAAGAAACCTATGGGACATAGCAAGAAGATCTAACATACATATAACGACAGTCCCAGAAGCAATGTTTAAAGAGATAATAGCGGGGGGCACCAGAGCAGCTCAGTCAGTTAAGTGCCAACTCTTGATTTCGGCTCAGGGCACAATCTCACAGTCCGTGAGTTCAAGCTCTGCATCAGGCTCCATGCTGACAGCGCAGAGCCTGCTTGGGATTCTCTCTCTCTTTCCCTCTCTCTCTGCCCCTCCCCTGGTCGTGCCTGTACACTTTCTCTCTCTAAAAATAAATAAAACATTAAGAAAAGAGAGAGATAATAACTGAAGATTTTACATAATAAGTGGAAAACATCAAGCCATACAATATACACAGATTAAAGAAACACTATGAACCCCAAAGAAGAGCACACCTGGGCAAATCATTATCAAACTCCTAAACACCAAAGACAAAGAGAAAATTCTTAAATTCAACAGACACCTGATCTTCAAAGGAGAAATAAAACGGACAGCTGATTTCTCGACAGAAACAATGGAAACCGACAATGGGGTGATATGGCCAGAGAAAGAAAAGTTGGCGAAACTGGTTGTCAGGGAATCTGTTCTTTACTAAAGGGAGTGCTTTTGACAGAAGGAAAATGACCTCAGATGAGAGCAATCAAACTGCAGGTAGGAATTAAACGCCTCAGAAAGAGTAACTATGTGGGGAAATCTAAATGAATATTGACTGCACAAAAGAGTAAAGATGACTTGTGGGATTGAAAATGCAGCAGCAATAGCACTAGAGACGGGAAGAACCATCCATGGTGTGAGAATGTTCTGCAGCCCTGGCGTCGCATGGGAAACGGCACAGTGTTACTTTATGTTGGACTTCGGTAAGTTCAGGATGTATGTTGTATCCCTACGGAAACCCCTAACGGGAAAAGGAGTATATAATTAACAAGTTATATTAACAGGAAATGGAATGATTAAAAACAAAACAAAAATCCAAAAAACCAAAATTGAGATAAAAAAGGAAAGCTGAGAAACAACAGGTTCACACACAAAACGGGCCCAGGCCTCCATCCTGGGGGCTCCCCACGGCGGCATCTGGCGGTATCCGGAGCTGCCACAGCTCTGGGAGGCTGGGAGATGGGACTACACCACGCCAGCCGGGCCCCTCGGAAGCTGCCACAGTCACTAGGCAGACAGTGGCATCTGGAGCTCACTCTTCCAGAGGCCACTGGAGCCACGCACAGGTTCTGCTACCCTGGTCTTAGAATGTGGAGGCTGCGGCGGGAGGAGGTGCTGGAGCCCGAGGCTCCTAACAGGGTGACCTGGGTCCAAATCCCAGCTTTGATGCTTCCGAGACAAGGATGGGAAGGGTCATGCTCTCACTGGCTTCCACATGGAAATCAAAGACATCTTGATTTCATGAGGCTGTGTAAGGGATTCAAGCTGTGGACATCGATACTGAACAGAGTAGTGCCCTGCAGCACAGAGTCAAATCTCCCAGGAGTGCCTTGTTCTCACTCCACAATGCTGCCCCAGAAGCCCCGCCCCATACCCCAAGGGCTCCACCTGCCAGGGTGGGAATATGGCAGACTGTCCCAAGATGGGACAGTTAGCCCTCCAAAGCCCAGAGAGTAACCCTCGAGTGCAGCTGGGAACAGCAACCCAGCAGACACATACGTGGCCTAGCAAGGCTTCTCAAAATACCTCCATGAGCTAGGGTGCCTGAGCAGATAAAGTGGTCCTTGTGTGGCCCACCGGGTGGCAGAGATGTGCCTATTCCTGCACACCACACACCGAGTGGCAGGACGGGCCAGGACATACCATCAGCAGTTGAGGGCTAGCCAAAGAACAGAAAACTACTCTCTCCCTGCCTGCCTCCTCAGTGTGTCTGGTCTCCACGAGCCCGGCCTCGGTCACGAGTGAGTCCCGGAAGCGGGGCCAGCCAGGAGCCTGGCTTCTCTTCTCTTACTTATCTCTGCAGCCCTCTCTGCTCAGAACCGGGTGTAGAATGGACCTGGACTGGACTGAAATCTGCGGATAGGGCTTAGAAGACAGGCTCTGAGGCAAGGCCTAAGCAATAGGCCATAGGCAGGGTGAGCTGGCCCCAGCCCCAGCCCCGGCCCCGGAGGAGCCACAGGCAGAGGCGTGGGAGACGGCCAGGCCAGAGGAGTGCCCAGAACTTTTCCCCAGCCATCTCCGGGCCTGAGGCTACAAAACACATGAGTCCTGAGCTAGGGGCTACAGAGGACACAGACTTGAGCGCCCCTTCCCCGAGCTAACCCTCTCCTGGTGGGGAGAGAGCGCTTCACGCAGACCCTGGCCACATGCCCTCTGGCCTGTATCAACAGAATGCCACAGGACCAGAGGGACAATGAAGATGCTCTTTGTGACTTTTGTGGGATGAACGCCATGATGTGCTACTGCTAGACTAACCAGAGCAAGGTGAGGAAGAGTAGCGTGCTGTCACGTGTGTAAAAACAAGTGTGCTGTTTGGCGGGGGGGTGGGGTTGGACATACCAGCATATCTTCCTATCTGTGTACCGCCTACCTCTGGAAGATGCCAAGAAGCTGGCCCTAAAAAGGTGGTCTTAGGGGCACCTGGCTGGCTCGGCTGGTAGAGCACATGACTCTTGATCTCAGGCTTGTGAGTTCAAGCCCCACACGGGGGCAAGGAGCCTACTGAGGGGAGGGGGGAGGTTGTCTTATAAGCAAGAGTTGGGAGTGAATGAAGAATTTTTTCCCCGTGTGCCTTTTAATACCTTTGAATTAGGAGCCACGAATCCCTTACATAACTAAGATTAAATGTGTAAATATACACCCAAATAACTACAGACGTCAGATCCATCACTGCATAACCACTGAAAACGTTGTCTGTGAAAGACTGCCCTTAACACGCAACCGAACAATTAACAGAAAGACAAAAACAACCAAACGCTGACAGTGATTATCTAAGCGATTTTTTTACTTGCTTCTCTGATTTTCTGTAGTTTCTAGAGTTGCTAATGTAGTTAATATTCTGTCTGCACAGAAACAGCCAACCAATTAGACAGAAGAAAACAAAAAAAAGAGGCAGCAGGCAGAGGGGACACAGTGAGGCTGACCCCCAGGAGCAGGGACTGTGGTGGGCTCAGCACCCGGCAGCCATCAGCGCCTCTGGCCAAAGAGAAGCAGAGGCCAAGACGCGCTCCGGAGGCTTTTGGCCCTGGAGTCTACGGACAGGAGGACAACACGGTGAGCCCAGTGCCTTCTAGGACTCCATCCTTTGCAACCACGTGTCCTGGGCCACCCACAGGCCCCTCCATGGAGGCAACTGGCATCTGAGTTTAGCCTGTGGTCTGTCCCATGGGGAGGACAGACACAGAGGCCACCTGGGAACCTCTACTTTCACCCTCTCTGATCCAGGGTCCCCAGTGTCCCCTGAACAAGACTAAGCCTCTTAGCACAGTCCTGGCCTCATTCCTCATTGGTCCCTACAGCCTGTTTTCCAATCAAATGTCCCCTGGGTCACTGCCAGCCCTGTCTCCTACACACTCTGAAGCCCCTTAGGCTTCAAGAGCTAGCTCAACAAGATGGCACTCTGGGCAGCCCAAATGTCCCCACTCACCCCAAGACAGCTGACTGCTCCTCTCCTGTGCCCCCTCTTTGCCCTACATGCCCCTACCCTCTACTCAGCAGCCCTCACACCCCACTGCACATGGCCCCTTTGTGGCTGTCCTGCACACCCTGCCTTACAAGTGCCTAGGGACTGAGCTCCAGCACTAAGCTCCCAGCATGCGCTTGCCCCCGGCTCGATGGAAGAATTCAGAGAGGGCACTGATGGGTGGCCAGGGGCCCTGTGGACCTTTCAATGCTTGGGAAGACAATATAGGAAGTAAAGGATTTGTGCCCAGGAGATTCAAAAAAGGCAGGAATGTGTTCTGGTCAAGGCAGCCAACTCCTAAGTGACTTCCATTGTCTCCGTGGCAAAGCAACAGTGATGCCCAGGTCCACATTCTATGGAGCCTCCTTAAATTGGGGGAAATGTACCCTTTCCCATCTCCTCTCTTCCGCCTTCCCCCCAGGCATCTGAGGAGACCTATCAAGTGCCCGAGCAGGTTTGGTGACCGCTGAGACGTCTTCCTCAAGACCAGCTGCAGGGCCCCCCAGGCGTGGGCTGGCTGGGAGAGCCCGGGGAGAGGACACGGAGGTGCCTTTTCACACCTTCCATGTGTGCCATTCAGGGGAAGGGAGGAGAAAGCTGGCATTCTCTGTAAAGTGGGAAACTCTACCCAGGAGCAGAGTTCTAGAATGTCCAAGTGAAAGGAAATTTCCAGATGATGTGGTCCAAACCACTCCCTGGTGAACGGGCATCAGAGAAAGCCCACTGCTCATGGAGGTTTCCTAGCCCTGGCCCACTTCACCCCCCTTCATCCATGCTACCAGCCTTACCCTCTGGGACACGAGCCTCTCTTCTCACCTCGCACGCAGCCCCTGTCCTGCACCCCTGGAGAGAGGCCGGAATGGGGCAGTCCCACGTGGCCTGCTGAGAACACAGCCCACCCCACCCGGCTACCTTGGTCCCTCCTGGACCAGAAAGAGGGCTGTCTCGAAGCTCTCCCCCCAGCCACTGACCACAGGGAAGGCCAAGCCCAGGAGGGACCTGCGAGACCCTGGAGGCCAGCACTGGCTGAAGACAGCAGCTCTGACCGCAGAGGCACACAGTGTGCACATCCGGGGTACAGAGACGCAGGGCTCTTCCAGGGACACACACACCCCAACAACCTTCTAAGGGGTGCCTTAGGCTCTGCACACGGACGACACTCACCTCCGTGTCCCCAATACAAACAAGGCCTCGTTTCTTGCTACCAGTGGCCAGACCCTGGAGACCCATGAAAACAAGGTGACAGGAGACCATCTCAATTGGTGTGCACAAGGGCTCCAGAGGCTGGGGGTCACTTCCCTCAAGACTGATGAAAGCGTTCAACCCTCATGACCTGATAAGCCTGCTCTGGGGAACTTATTCCGTAGAAATAGCAACAAAACAGGGACAAACAAAACACAATGTTCCACACAGAAATGTTTCTGGTAGCACAATCTGTAGCAGCCCTGGGCAGACACTTGTGGCTCTCTTCTGGCAGAGTCCCCCAGAGGATGAGCACCCTTCCAGATGCCGGCCAGGACTCGGGGTGAGGGTGGGTGGGAATGTCCAGCTCGGGACAGTGCAGTCACAACACCTAGAAACTTCACTATAGGTAAAGTGCAAGATCAGCGTGGAAACTGTTGGGCTACGGTGATGTTTTTGTTTGGCGGCTGCTGAACAGTTTAACCCAGGACACTTGGATACTTGATGGTTGGCTTAATAGCAAATGAAACTTTTAAAGAGCCCAGCGGCTTCCCCACTCATGGGCAGAAGACATAGGACTCCAGCTGTCCTCCCAAAGGATGACTCTGGCCACACCATGGGGACAGACTACAGATAGGGGACAAAGCTCCCTCCCCTTCCATCTGGCCAGCTCCACCTCCACGCTGCCAACCACCCCAGGCCTCCTGTCCTACGACAGGCAGAGAGGATGTGGCACAAGAACCGACCACGTGCTGGACGGGGCCACATCACGTGGACAAAGCCTCTCAAGTGACCCCTCAGAGGGCTTCAGGGAAAGCAGTGGGAGCTCCCGCATCCGCTGGTCCTGCCCCGGCCCCAAGGCCCAGGCGACAGGCAGAGAACGGGATAATGCTTGCTTCTCAACAGGAATGCCCTCCACATGCTGCCCTCAGGGCTGCCCTTCAACCTAAGGTGGTTACTGACACGTTCCAGACGTGGAAATCAGTCCAGAGAGGCTCATGGATGCGTTTGAGGCATCGGAGCGAGGGAAAAGTCAGAGCCAGAATCCAAACCCAGGTCTCTGGCCTTCAGGCAGACCCCAGTCCCCCTCACTGAGCTCCTCAGGGACCCGCAATCACGCGGAAAAGTAAAGGCTTCCTGACCCCACGCCTGGGAGTCCTGCCCAGGGCTGCAGTCCCACTTGCAGTGCAAGTGCTCTGAGCCCTTGGTGTTCCTTAAGGGGAAAACGCATGCTAGGCACCCCCCACCCTCCCGCTCCAGGAGTGCAGCCCACAGCGCCATTCTTGAAACCCCTCTTCCCTCTCCAAAGCCCATCCCCTCAGCTCTCCGAGCTACCAGGACCCCCACTCAGCTCCTAAAATCACAGCGGGTCACAGGTGTTAGCGGCACAAAGGGCTTTAGAAATACACAACAGAAAGGCAGCCACGCCTTTGCCTTAAAAACAGGGAGGCCACGGGGCACCAGAGCCGCTAGGGATGGGACCCACGTGGGAGCCCCACCGAGACAGACTGACAGCTATGTTCACCCAACTGTGTCGGCCCCAAGGCCCACCAAGAGCACCAGATGCCCAGCCCCTGATGGTTCAGAAGAGCCAGCAGCTGTTCAAGGCAATGCCCAGGGCCAAGGGTCAGGTCCCTGCCCGGCTCGAGCTGCCGGCACAGCAGGGTCATGTGGCCTGCACCCGCTCCCACCCGAGCCTCTGCAGAGCCCAGACCACGTTCTCTGGATTTCCAGGTTGGGCTTTGTACCCACCCCACCTGAAAACGCACAGCTGACGGGGACGTGAAGCACCAGAAATGGCTGAGGTACCAAAAATCAAGAACTGAAAAATAAATTATGAGTAGTACTCTCAAAGAAATATTAAGCAGCCATTGAGAATCTTGTAGAAGAGTATTTATCAATAGATGGTCGGGCTACAGTACGTGAAAACGGTAACAGCAGGATATGCACAGATACATGGTGGTCTGTATTTTCTAAGTTTTCCACAACTGAAAGAAATATATAATTTAAGTACTTTGTGTCAATTTAAATTTTAAAAGAGGAGGAGGGTAAAGGCTTTGGCAGCTGAGCTGAACCCCAAAGGGCCCACAAGACGAGGCCAGACACTGGCCACACTGGCTGTCTGGGGCCAGACAGGACTGGGGAGAAGGAGCCTGCACAGCCCCTCGCCCCCCATCCTCCTGGGGCCCAACCCGTCGCACAGGCCACACGGTGGATGGCGCTCAACCCCACTAGGCTGCCCTGGGCTGTAAGCTGCCAGCCTCTGCTGCAGGCTGCCAGAGAAACCCTTCTCTTCTCGCCGCACAGCTGCCTGGCCCCCCTGATGCCCACCCCACCGGCCCCGGCCAAGAGGGCACGTGGTACGGAGGCTCTAGCACCTCCGTGTTTGGGAGCAGCGCTAAGGGTGAAGGTCATGGAGCAGAACCAGGCCTGGCCTGCCTCAGGAGCTGGCAGACAGAGGCATCTGGGGGGAGTCCCAGCGCTGTTCCGCTTGCTCTCAGGAGGGAGATCTTGGACAAGTCATTTCATCTGCATGAAGCAGAGCTTCTTCACCTCACGGTGCACCACACCTACCCCCAGAACAGACAGGGGGATTTACTGAGAAGGGCTTTGGAAGCACTGATGATCATGACCTACGAGATCAGGACTTCTTTCCACGAAGAAAGGACCCAGCCAGCCTCCCACCTTTCCCTGACACAGAAGGGAAGTGCCTGGCCTGGTCTCATGGTGAACACTGCCTTCCTTCAACTAGTTCTCTCTTGGTTCATTCTCCCACATTCCAGGCCTATTCCTGAGCAACAGGGTCAGGAAAAGCAGAGCGGCCGCAGGTCTTTGTGCTGGTGCCTCAGCACGAGCCATGGAGCCGCGCTCCCTCCCCAGTGCCACGGATGGGACAGCCCCAGGCCCGGAGCGCAGTGAGGGAAGCCAAGAGGAGTGGGTGAGGGCCACTCTGGTGGTTACCGCTACAGTGGAACAAGGGCCACTGAATCAAGCGGATGCCACGGGTCTGTGAGCACGCCCTGGCACACAGACACCGTCCTGGGGACCCAACTCGCAGACAAAAGAAGGCCTGCCATTCGCCAGCCTACAGGGTTTGGGCGCCAGGCCAGGCCCAGGCTGGGCCTCAGCTGGGATGGGACCTCTCTCCACACGGGAGTGGGAGAACTGGTTTTCCATCCTGAAGAAGGAGGGCCAGTGGCCCAGTTTCTTCAGCAGCAGTGTGTGACACGCACTCCAGAGTGAACCACTGTCCCCGAACGGTGACTGCTCCAGCTGGGTGCAGACCTGGATCCAAAGTCAGAGGGAGGTGGTGGCTGTGGGGGCTGAGGGTTTGAGGCTTGCTTGTTCAGGCACTCAACAAGACACGCTCCCCTGCCCCATGCCCGGTAGAGTGTGCAACACCTCCCCTCTCCTCCCACCTGGCAGGGTGGCTGTGACTATCAGCCACGAACCCTACCCCAGGCACCCCTCTATGGCACATATGTCAGCTGACTTGCCATCAGAGGAAGTGACTGAGGGCTTGAAACGAAAAAAACAAAAGCAGCTGACAGAAATACCCCTTTCTGTGGGCCAGCTTTCCAGGGCCGCCAGATCATCTCTTATCTAGGCAGCAGGCAAGGAGCTGTGTTAGAGATGAGTCATGGAGGCCCCTCAGAGTTAGCTACAGGGCAGGCTGGCTGGAAGAGGGCGGATCCAGCCCAGAGAACAAGCAGGACCCTTTTCTGGCAAACACGTCTTTCCTTCCCACAGAACGTGGCTCAGGCTGGTCCCCCTTCAAGGGACTGACTCCCCACCCTAGTGGGGATTTCGTTGTATGGGGACAGGGCAGGGTTTATCCTGAAGAGAGTAATACAAATTTTTAAAAAGGAATTTTGATCTACAGGTTCCAGGCAATTCCAATCAAAATCCCAGCAAGCTTTTCTCATAGATACCAACAAGCTGATGCTAAAATTTATCAGGGAGGGCAAAGGAACTAGAACAGCCAAGATTCTGAGAAGATTCCTTAGGCAAATGGGCAGGAGCACGGGCAGAGAGGAAGCTGGGTGAGTCGCCAGCATGGCTGGTGAGGGGCGACGTCCTGCGGTGCCTGCCTTCAATCCTGTTGGGTTTTCCTGTTTCCTCAGCCACATACCCTACCCCCCACGCCCCTGCATGTGCAAAATGATGCCGCTCAACTTCTTTGCTGAGGATGATCTGTACCAAGGAAGGGAGGCCCCACAGAAGACCTCCTAACGATTCATTTCTTGGCCAATGTACTTACTTCTATCCTTATCCACCCACCTCCGTTTCCCCCACGACTGCCCTATTTGCAAAGTTAGCATAGCCTACACAAACATTAGTTCTGCCTTTTCCAGGTGTGTCTGGAGTCCTTCAGCTGGCTCAGGAGGGCCTACAAGTGTCTTCTTCCTGCCCACAGCCCAGTGACCGTATCTGCTGTGCTCATCAGGAAAGCAAGTGTTATTTTTCTCCCCATCTTTCAGTCAAAGAAAGCCTCGGGTGAGGCTCACTGAGGCACTGTGACTTGCCGAGGCCAGAAGGCTCCTGAGTGGCAGTCCTGAGGTCTCACCATCAGCCTAGTTCCTACAACTTTGGGGCCGCTGCTGCACAAAGAACTGCCTCAACCTTTCTTAGTTTGCTCAGTCCTGTCAGTGTAAACAAAGGCACATGACGACCTAGTGAACACCAACTGAAGAAACAGGCTGCGTGCCACGTGCCTGTGCAGAGCCTAAAGGCCACCATAGTAAATCCTCCTCCCTGCTCCAGGGATCTGTAGAAAAAGCCCGGGCTGGGGTCTACAAGCAATGGGTCAGAGGATGTCTGTCCATGCCTCTCCAACACGTGGCCACCCCACTCGTCCTTTCACCCTGCTGGTTTACACCTCTGGACCTTCTCTGCCTAAATCCTACCCACTAAGATTCCAGACCTAACTCAAGAGGAATGTTCTCCAGGAGGCCTTGTCCTGCTGCCCTGGGCTGAAGGCAGCCTGGAGTGGGCCCTGCGTTTCTCTCAGGACACTTCAGAAGGGCTGGTGCCCACAGGGCTGCCCACCTGGCACCTAGGCTCAGTGTGCGTGGACCTGGACTGAAGCAGACTATTCTTACCTCCCAGGAGCCAAGGAAGCTGAGATGCTCACCGGTTAACTGGCCTCAGAGGTCATCCCTGCCCCCCCCCCCCCCCCCCCACCGCTCAGTGGACCTAGAAGGTAGCCCCTTTCTCCCCATTGGCAAAGGTGGCCATGGCAGGGGGCTGTGGCCTAGGGGCTGGAGCCTGCTTTCAAGCCGTAAGCATCCTGCTGGGAGTTCCTTTCTAGACTTGGGGTACAGATGAGCAGAAAGGTCCCCTCTTTCCTGGCAGAGACACTGACAGACTCTGCTGCCTCATGGTACTTCTGGAAAGCCCACACCCAAACCCTGGACCCTGCAGTCTGGGGTCACACCCACAAGGGTCTGGCCACTTGGCACAGGGACTGAGGCCTTCCAAGATAAACCCAGACAAACCCTTTACTCTATGCCTGTTAAAGTGAGGAGAGTCTGTTTTTCCTGGGGGGCCACAAATTCGGTCCTGGCTAAGGCTGGGCTTCCTGACAAGCTCGGCAGTGACTGAGCAGCAGAGGGACAGCCACTGAAGTCAAGCCCCTGCCTATTAGGCCGGACTGGCCCACCACACACCCTGCCTTAAAGGAGGCAGGGTCAGAGGAAAGTGGAAGAACAGGATAAGCTGAAGCAGAACCCAATTCAGTGTCTTCAAGTTTGATCCCTGGGCTGCTAAGAGCAAAGGAACAGGGACCCTGCATTCGCTCACTGAGGGGGATCTCACAGGGGGTCTGGAGCTTCACTACAAAGGACTCTAGCAGGTGAACGGGGTCTCTTTGACCCGGAGCTCTCGCACAGGAACCTGGAACCATGCGCCCTTCACTTTCTCTTTCACACTGCTTTCATTATGAATCTCTCAGGCACACAGGAAAATTCAGAGAATAACACAACACTTGTACTCACTTCCTCCAGAGTCAACAAAAGCAACATTTTGCATTTTTTGAGACAGGTTTGTCCCCCACCCCCCACTTTGTTGTTGTTGTTAAAGAAATCCTATGCTGTAGCCCGTGAAAGTCTTTCCCTAATTCTGTCTCCTCCCTGCTTCTCAGCAGCTAATCTGAGGCCAGGAGCTAGTGCACCTCCACCTGCGTGTTTACACTTCTGCAGCTCCCGCTTCATAGCCCTTGACAGCTTACCACACACTTGCTTTTCTGTGAAGTCTGTCTCCCTCTAGAGAATGCCAGCCCCCTGAGGGCAGGGCCTGTTTCGTCCACTGCTGCCTCCCAGGCCAGGAAGGATGCCCTGTGCCAATCAGACAACCAGCCGAGTCGGGCCTTGTTGAACGAGTAACACCTCTATCGCTGTGGGGGCTTCTAAATTTGATATACACGTTCCTACCCTGTCTGTTCTCAGTTCTGAAGCCTGCTTTTTCCTCTATCAATACCATGTTTGAGATTCAATCGCACAGTTCAACAGTCAAGTCTTCTACTCTATGACCCACCCACCTGCTAACCAATGACCCTTCTCTTTCTCATCAAGGAGGACGGGGGATGAAAGCAGGGACCTTCCAGCAGAGCCAAGACAGCCCAGGACTCAACGCTCTAGCCAGTGACGGAGAACCTAAGAACAAACCAGAAGAAAACCAAAGGTTCCCCCAGCAGTTACCACAAAACAGGGGAAACTGTGCAGGTATGCACCCCCAAACCACACAAGTGGAGTCACCTGACAAAAGAGCAACCACCTGGCCTTTGTCTCTGTCACCAGCCAGGCTCCCTGAGGTGATGGGGGGGAGGGCGGGCCCAATAAGCAAGCACAGAGCCCACTGGGGTGGCGAGGGTCCCAGCACCACCAACTGGCACCACCAGCCTCTCAGCACAGAGTTGTTACCATCTCTGATAATAAGGGAGGTGGCAAGGACCCCACAGGGCTGCTGTGAGGACAGTGTGAACCCACTGGGTAAACTGTGAAGCCACACTCACACGTGCATGCACACGCACACACGCACACACACACCCCTCTGTGGACCTGGAAAGCCCTACCTCATTTGAGATCAGCTCCAGATGAGGGGTCTGCTCCTCCTGAGTTCCCACTCACACTGGTAAAGACAACACAAGGCTGTGGCATGAGGAAGGCCTGCTCCCTCCTCCGGGTAGGGTCCCTCGCTCCTGCTATAAACCCGCAAAGCACAGTCTGCCCAGGTTAGTTTTCTGAGGACCTCAAGATCCACTCCCCCAAGTGAGCCAGTGCCGTCAAGCCCTGTGCCTGCTTGGGACAGAGGACATCAAGGTGACCTGTCCATTCGGAAACCAAGTGTGATCCTAAGCACAGCCCCCCAGCTACCCTTATGGCCCCAGCTCAGTGCTGGGTGTGGGAGGGAGGGCACGAGACTCAACGCTGGTATGGGAAGCGCTGGGCAGACATGAAGGTTCTCCCCAGCTCATGAAGACCAAACACAGAGCTCCTGCCTGCCCCACACGCTAGCTCTGCAAGTGGCTCCCGGGTATTTCTGATGCAAAGCAGCACCCAGGTCGTGTGGAGGTGCCAGCCCTCGAGACTGGAGGCAGACCATGTGCCCGCAACCACAGGGGAGAGTGCCAGGTTCAGGGAAACTACAGTTGACTCAGCCAGAAGACAGGATTTGCAAAGAGGAATGCCCGCTATGACCCGAGAGGGGTGGGGGAGCACAGACAGGGATGAAGAAGTGGAGGCCTCTGAGCTGAGCTCCACATGAAGACCGACAGGTCAAAGGCAGAGATGAAAGGAAAACGGAGATGAGGAGGAATCCAGGCTGAAAGAGGATGCCGTCAGGAGATGCTGAAGGGCCAGAGAGGTTATGGGGGGACTAGGTTGGACCAGGCTGGTGGCCTGGACAGAGCTTACACACCAGGCAGGGTCGGGGCCTGATTCTGCAGGTGCCGAAGAATCACGCCACGAAAGCGGTTTGACGGGAAGAGTGATAAACCATAAGGAGGGTCGGGAAGAAATTGCCGGTGGCTGAGTACGAGCCAGCGGGCCAGCAGGGGAAAGGGTACAGAGCAGCCTCAGGCTCCGACTGGGGAGAAGGGCGACACTTTCAGCTCTGAGCAGGCAGCCCGGGGCGGGGAGGAAGGCACGGGGTAAAGACTGTGAACAGAGGTGAGAAGACACAGAAACCGGCAGGTGTCACTGGAGCACACAGGGCAGAGCGCGGCACACGGGCCTCACCTGTGCTTCTCGCCTTCCTCTTCCCCTTCTCTGAGCTGCTTGGTCTTGGGCTCCCCATCTTCCTTGTCCTGCAAAGGAAGGGAGAAAACCACTTGGTCACATGCAATCCTTGATGCCCAGGCACCTGGCGAAAAACGGGACTCCCTGGCCAGGAGCAGCCTGGTGTTGCAGCCCCCAAGTGGGGCACAACACTGGAGCCTCCCTCTCCCCCGTCAGCCTTCTACCCTCCCAAGCCCCCTCTCCACCCCGCCAAACTTAACCACCGGTAAGCCCAGGCCAGACCCCCAGGGGCCCTCAGAGAACACCAGGAGGAGCTAGAAGGTTTTCATGGTGAGTAATGAAGCTGGCCGGTGTCAGAGGCCCACTTCCTGGGTCTGGAGGGAGTCCCCTGCTGAGCTGGGAAGAGTAGTGACCAGCAACAAGGGTGGGGCAAAAGCTCAGGCCTCCGGACTCCCCTTCTCCAGAAACACCTGTTTGCTTACATCAAGGAGGAACCACAGCTCAAACTAGAACTGGGCTTGCAATATGACTCCCGCAATGTATTCAGGGGATGGAGGGAAGGGGAACTAATTTGAAGTTTCTATAGGAAAAATTCTGAATCGTTTTTGTCTTTCTCCTGCCCCCCATCTCTTTGCGAGTCTAAAGAAGTCATGTTCATGTCACACTTGACATAGCATACTTGTTCTCCAGATCCACCAGGGGCCACAACAACGGATACCACCAGGCCGCGTCCACCTGTGGAAGCAAGTCTTCCTGGACCTTCTCCCTTACTCCGTTAGATCAGACTGGGGACAGACAGACATCCACGGTGTGTGCAGCGGTCTGTGCTCAAATGCATGACCATGCTCTCTGCTCTCAGTGCATGTCCTGAGAGACTCCAGGGTCTCCCTGCCTGCCAGGGCTGACCCTCCAGAGGGTGTCACTGTGTACTTCATTTCTGGCAGCAACGTGCCTTCGACCATCTCGCTGGGGCAGTGTTCCGAGAAGACATCAGTAAGGTGCCACAGGGAGCTGGCTATGACATAAGAAAGAGCTGGTGGCGGGGGTGGAGGTGGGGTAGGGGGGTGGGGGTGGGGTGGGGTGGAAGCATCTGTCAGGCTTCGTCAAAGGAGCATGAGATTCTTGATCTCGGGGTTGTGAGTTCAAGCCCCATGTTGAGTGTAGAGATTACTAAAAAAAATAAGCTTAAAAAAAAAAAAAAGCTAGAACTGACATAAATTACAGGTGAAGTAGCTGGTGTACTAGCTCTCCTAGAAGTCTGTTTATGCCGCTGATGATTGCCTCCCCAGGAGTGGCATTTATTTTATGAGTTACTTCCTAACAGTGATCATCGTGGAGACTCAGAAAAACCAGACCCACTGTTCCTTGGCCTCCCACTTACGGGGACAGGAGACCACCAAAACCAGCCTAGAGGCTTTTGGCTCAAAGAAAACCTTAGGTGATGTGATCAAGATAATCCTTTGCTCTTTCAACCCAGGGCAGCTTAGTCTCTTGGGGACGAGGCAGGAGGCAGCAGGGAACGAGTGACAGCAGCAACAGGAGAGCAGTCAGCATGGTTTTGTGTGGTGGGGAGGGGATGGAGGGGCAGAATTTGGGTGTTACAGAAGTAGGAAAGGCATTCCTGGAGGGGGGCACAGCTTGAGCCAAGGCGGGTGTGGTCAGATGAACACCTAGGTGGTTGCAATAGCAGTCATGGTGAAGGTGAATGCTGGTAAGGTTGTCAAGGCAGGTGGGGTCAATCACAGAGGGCTCTGACCAGTGTTCTAAGGCACTAGGAGCCCAAAGAGAGGCTGGGGGAGCTGCTGGCAGGACTTTTCCTAAGAGTCTGGCAATCGCACTGGACAAGTAAGCCCTGGAGCAGAGAGGCATTCGTTTGGTGATGGGAAAGAGGGAAGGGAGAACAGAGTACAAGTTCTTTTTTTTTTTTTTTAATGTCTCTATACTTGAGAGAGACAGAGACAGAGTGTGAGCAGAGGAGGGGCAGAGAGAGAGGGAGACACAGAATCCGAAGCAGGCTCCATGTTCTGAGCTGTCAGCACAGAACCCGACATGGGGCTCAAAATCACAAGTTGTGAGATCATGACCTGAGCCGAAGTTGAATGCTCAACAGACTGAGCCATGCAGGTGCCCCTAGAATACAAATCCTTAAATAAGAAACAAGCTAGAGTTCTCGGGGCCTCCAGGGCTGCTGGGGCCTGGGGAGGACCCTCCACAAAGGCCCAACAGACACATGCACCCCCCCCCCCCCGACAAAATGCCAGTGGATTATTCAAGCCATAAGCCTGGACAGTCAAACAAAAGCTCCTTCCCAACTGGCAGGTAGCAGACACCCTGACGGCCATCAGTGCCTGCCTCCCCTTGGTGATGAAGGACAGAGGTGCAAGGGCAGAAAAGGCTCAGCTTTCCCCAAAGTGGGCTGGTGGGCGACCCCACAGGAAGGCTTCTTTCCACAGGGCTCAGTTAACCTGGACTACCTGGCAGAGGAGGGTGAGGACTAAGGAACAGCCTTTGGGAACCAGTCCTGTGCAAACACCATGCCCCTTCTCAGCAGCTACCACAGCCACCGCTGTCCTGGAGTCCCAGAGACACTCAAGTGCCTTGGCGCAGGCCAGTTATTCATTAACAAATGAGAAAACACCCAACTACCTAGGTGACATTTTAAAAAATGCCGGGCAGTCTGGTGGGCGGGCTGTGTCATCACCTCTGCGCACAGTGTGAGGTTAAGGATGACCCCAGCCTGGGCTGCTGTGGGAAGGGCAGGTGCTCCAGAACAATAAAGATATGCGTGTGGGGCAGGAGCAGGCTGACAAATACACAGGCCATATAAACACAAGGACGAGGTGTGCTCCAGTCTTCCCACTCAACAGCGATTCAGATAAGACAGTGAGTGTCATGAGTAGCAGAACAGCTTTTGGACCATCCTGGCCTCGGTCACAGCAGGGATGTGTGACCTGGGATGGCAGCAGGAGGTGCACACCAGCCTCATGCCGCCGCCCCCCCCCCCAACCCCGCCAGCCTCAGAGAATCAAAGGTCCTCCTGGGGCTGTCTTCCATGTCCTCCATGCAATCCACAAGGAGTCTGGTGAATGGCCATCAGGGAAAAGGGAAAAGACTTGACCAAGGCCATAGCGCCTGACAGTGGTGGCTGCAGGTCTGGATCAAGGTCCTGACCCCCACCATGTTCGCCAAGCAGATGAGAGATAGTGTGTCAAGAGTGGCATTCAGTTTCTAAAAACAGCGTTGATCCAGCCACCTCTCCCGTGCCTCCCCCCACCTCCCCACCCCCGCCATAGTTCAGACCTGGTTCAGACATGGCTTGGATCCGGCCATGCGCACTCAGACTGGCCACAGCCAGCTTGAAGTACACCCTGCGAGTGCAGGCAGGGCTCAAGGGGCACAGCATCCCAGGGAATCTGGAGACACTCGCCCACCCGGAGACCATTAAATCTGACTCACCACTTAACCCCTCCCCCCACACACTCTTCCCCAAATCTCCCTTCTTTCTCCTTCCCAGTCCCTGTTCTGTTCTCGGTTCCTTCCCCTCTCCCAAGCTACCTCCATAGGTCCCCACCACAACCCAGCCCACAACCATCCCTGCCCCCCTTGTGGGCCAGCCAGCCAGCTGCCCCTCTGCCCCTCTGCTCTGGAGGATGCAGCTCCCTGCTGCACTTCTCTCCTTTTCCTCTTCCACCTCCCCAAAGACTCTCTCCACCTTACCATCCATGCCCAAGATGCTGGTCACATCTCCTGCTCCTCTGCTCAAAGCTCTCGTTGGCTCCCCAGACCCTCGGGACAACTGCCATTCTCAAGATGCAGTCTCACAAGGCCCCAACACTCGCCCTGCAGCCCATTCCAGAATACCCTGATGCTAGACTCTCTGTCTCAAATCCTGACATGCCCATTCTCATAACCCTGAAGAAAACCCACCCTCTGACCAATTCTGGAGGCCAACCCAAAGGCCACCTCCTGCAGGCAGCCTTCTGAGGTCCACAGGCAATAAGCTTGTGGCTCCTCTGGGCCTAGAGCACATCAGGGTCTGACCCCAGGCCCAGGACACAGTCCTGGGTTCCTCGCTATGCATATCCAGTCCCTCAAGTCCTTCACGTCTTCCTCAAGTGTGGGGGCATTTCCTGGAGCTCCTCCTGGCCTGGAGGAGACAACCTTCATCAAATGTTTGCCTATTTAATTACTCTCTCCACCAATTTCAGAAGAGCCAAACTCTTAGAAACACTGGTGGAGGAGGGCAGGAAAGCCAGGTCTTGGACTAGGATCCTCCCCGCAGTCCACTTGCCTGTTCCTGGAAATACCCCCCATTTCTGACCCCAGCCCAGTTTCCACACCTAGGCCTTGACCCTGCTGCCCTCACTTGTCCCAGAGCCTGCAGGAGGAAGGGGCCTCGAAAGCAACACTTAAGGGGCTCTCAAAAATAGCCCTGCCCCTGGGGCGCCTGGGTGGCGCAGTCGGTTGAGCGTCCGACTTCAGCCAGGTCACGATCTCGCGCTCCGTGAGTTCGAGCCCCCCGTCAGGCTCTGGGCTGATGGCTCGGAGCCTGGAGCCTGTTTCCGATTCTGTGTCTCCCTCTCTCTCTGCCCCTCCCCCGTTCATGCTCTGTCTCTGTCTGTCCCATAAATAAATAAGAAAGTTGAAAAAAAAAAAAAAAAAAAAAAAAGCCCTGCCCCAAACAGGGCCTGATTGAGTGGTTTCACACTGTTAGAAATCCTTTTGCCAAAACCAACATTTTTACAAATAAAAAGAGGGTTGTGCAAGACTGGTATCATTTCTTCCTTAAGTCTACGATAAGACTTCAGTGAAGCCATCTTGGCCCAAAGTCTTCTTTGTGAGGTTTTAGATATGGGGTTCTACAGATTTTATTTCTTCCTGTGTCAGTCGCATTAATTTGTATCTTTCAAGGGATATCCATTTCACCTAAGTTACTGAATTTACTGGCATAAAACTGCTTATAATACTCTTGTTATCCTTTCAATGTCTGTGGGATCCATAATGATAATCCATGGACACTGACAACCTGTGTCTCTTCTCTTTATTAGACTAGCTGGAGGGGTGCCTGACTGGCTCAGTCAGTACAGCACGCAAGTCTTGATCTCAGGGTCATGAGTTCAAGCCCCACGTTGGGCATAGAGCTTACTTAACAAAAATAATAAAATATCAGATCAGCTGGAGGTGTATCAATTCTGGGGCATTCCAGACTTGGTGTTTTAACAATGTGTTTGTTCTTCAATGCCCTCCTGGAAGAAGCCCTCATTAGCTGAGTATCCCTGCAGGGGGTAGGGGGTGCGCATCAATCCCTATTTGCCTGAATCCTATTAGAAACTCAATCAGCCCTCAAAAATGCAGAGGGCTGGGGGGGGGGGGGTGGAGAAAAGCTGCTGTCTCCTGCTGCTGCCCTCCCTCTCCCCTTGTAACTCTGGTCCCCTGTGTGTGCGCTCGGTCTGCCCCTGGTCACAAACATAAAGGAAACAAGAGCGCTGTCCTCAAGGACCTCAAATCCACACAAAGGAACAGAAAGAAAAAGGTAACTCTGTGTCACGAGTGGGTGGTAAGGAAGACTTTATTAAATGTTTTGTATGCTTGGGGAACTGGCAAGGGATAGGTGTTTGGTCAGAGAAGGAGGTAACCCTTAAACTCAATTCTAAATGTCCAGTAGAGGGAGGGTTACCAAGCAGCTACCAAGCTGGAATGGTAAGTGCTCGGCAAAGCCATGAGGGGAGAGCCAGGGCACTGTCCAGGCCTGTGGGGCCGTCCCACGTGGCTGGCTCAGCCAGGATTGGGCGAGGTCAGGAGCAGAGGGGGCTGATGAGGCAATCCTCCAGGGCTGCGGACAGGCTTAGCCCAACTCGCAAAGGGCACTGTGGCAGCCTAGAAGGGGAGTTATGGGAGAAGACGGGGAGACCAGAAACCAGGTGGGATGGTCCACTCCCAGCCTAGACCTGTCCCAGCCTGCGGCTGTTGTGCATCTGTGCTGGTTACAATCACACAAGGGTGGGAACTGCCATCAGGGCAGCCTGCTGAAGCAGGAGCTCTTTTGCTGAGGCAAGGAGCAAGCTCCTCCCCCTCATCCTAAGAGGAGATGCTGCCCAGGGTTCTTCCTTCCAGAAGAGGAAGAGGGAAGCAGGAAAGTGTTAACAGACACTTCAACCTCTGATCTAGGTTCCCCCTACCATCAGCCCGTTACTGAAGCAGCTAGAGACCCGACAGGAACTCACAGGTACAGAAACCCTTTCCAGTACCCAGATGCCTCACTAGCTCTGGGTGTGCGTGCTGAGCTGTTCATGGAAACGGCCCTTCTGTTCAACAATCAAGAGAGAACAAGGCCCCAGACCCAGTCCCCTAAGAAGAAGTGAAAGTGACCCCAGCTTGAGCCTCTCCAGTTGATTTGGGCCCAGGGCGGGGGAAAAATCAAGGAGAGGTAGGCACAGAAAGGGGCGGAGGGGGGACAGACAGGAAGGGACTGGCTGGGGGCAAAGCTGGCAGGTTTCACAATTTCACCCTGTTGCCCATCCTCAGAACCAGGGCAGCCGCATGTCAGGTGGAGAGACTTCCTGTGGGGTGCGGCTGCAGCAGGCGCTGTGCTCCAAGGGCACTCACGGGGTAGGGCAGTCACCCAGGGTCTGACTCACCCTGAATATGCAGTGATAAGCCCCGGGCTGAATGCCACCACACTGGGGCACAGAAACTGCACAGTCCTCTACTGCCCAGGGACTGGGGAAAGGGTGGGGAGGGAGGTTCTGAGTCTCCTGGGCAGGCAGTGATCCCCGCAGGGCGGCACTCTGGTCTGGGACTACCTGGCCTGCTATGCCCACTCTGTCCAGCAGGTGGACACTCCCTTGAGGGCAGGCACTTGTCTTAACTGCTGTAGGTAGAGCGCAAGGGCTCTGGGCCGAACACTGCCTGGCAAAACCCAGCTCCGTATTCGTCCTGATGTGTGACCCTGGACAAGTTATTTGACCTGTCTGGCCTTAGTTTCCTATTCTATGAAAACAAAGACTACCACACTGACATCATGGCACTGTCACAGGAGTGGAGGAGGAGCCAGGGAGGAAGGAGAAGAGCCTGCCGCTGGCATGGATGAGGCAGCAGACCTGAAGGGCAGGGAGGACCGTGCCAGGGCAGGAAGGGCAGGGCCACAGAGAAACCACAGGGCTAGAGGCCCAGACTGCCTGCATCTGCAGAGGTCATGATAAGCTTTCACTTTCATCAATCCTGAGAGTAGACAAGAAGCATGACAGTGTCTGCTTCATGAAAACATCAGAAGACGGGTGACAATCTGTGCCGGGGGACAGATCTTTTGATT
Source organism: Herpailurus yagouaroundi (assembly GCF_014898765.1). Classification (NCBI taxonomy): domain Eukaryota; kingdom Metazoa; phylum Chordata; class Mammalia; order Carnivora; family Felidae; genus Herpailurus; species Herpailurus yagouaroundi. The sequence continues at coordinate 5,365,024 of NW_024412424.1, forward strand.
CTGCGTTCAGTGCTTCACCAAGAATCAGACTCACAGCGTCCAGGAACAGAGAGCCACTGCTCTCTCGGGGGTGCAGGCACTCTCTAAAAGCTTGTGAGCGGCGAGAACAAAGAGAGGGGGGCACAGTAATAAACTGGAGATAAGGGCCGCAGATAAGAGCCGGAACCAGGGCAGTGGTGCTGAGACGGAACACGGGGGTGCCTGAGTGCTCTGGGGGACAGGGCGAGGTCAGACAGACGACTGGCTCCAGGCTGTGACTGAGCCTCATGGGAGAAGAAGGCGCCTGTGACACAGAAGGTAGCCGTGGTGAGGGGACTAAGAGAAGGGAGCAGTGGCTCTCAGGCAGACGAGGGTTAGGCTGATGCCTGCAGTCTGACGAAGGCCGGTGTGGACGCGGGCCAAGGGTCCAGAGCCTGTCCAGGCGTCCTCAGCAGAGGCAGGGTTGGCCCCACCATCGATGCCCTATTACATGGCCCCACCCCAGAGGAGTGGGGGGAACTGGCCCCATGCCAAGCCTGGTCCTATTCTTGTCGCAGGTGCAAATGGGAAAGCGGCTGTATTCAAAGGAGGCAGCAGATGCCCCGTCCAGCAGATTATTAGTTAACAAATATTGACTGGCTCCCTCGTGCTAGGTACGCCACATTAGGTCCAGAGGAGGAGAAAGAACAAGGAGGCCCCTAGTGTTCAGGGACCAGGGTGGGAACTCTTAGCCTGGGTCCATGGACAGGATCCCAGAGCTCAGCGATCAGACACACACACAGGCCAGGTGTGAAAAGGCTCATTCTTCTGGAGTAACAACCCATAGCTCTTCAGAGTCTCGAGGGGGTAGTGACCCAGAGGAGGAAAGGGAAGGCGTCAACAGCATGGTGCTGGTGGGGAAGCACACAGAGTTCTCTGGGTGGCATTTGAGGTATCCGGGGAGGCTCTCCAAAGGAAGTACCCCCTGTCCTGCACCTTAAGGAGTGGGGGCAAGGGGAAAGGGCAGCAGAGGGAACAAGTAGCACTGTGAGGTGCAGAGGCTTGGGACGACCCCCATGGGCCCCGTGTCCCCAGCAGGAAAGAAGCCCTTGAAAGGTCCTACTGAGGGCAGGGCAAAGACCAGGCGCCCCCTTTCCTTCACACACGGCCAGCCAGGGCCAGTGCCTCTGGGCCGCCAGAGGGGAGGGCCCTATGGGACGAGGAAGCCCAGGCAGCAGGGCTAGACCGGCAGGCGCAGGCAAGCCACAGCTCCACAGCTTAGCGATGGTGGGAAGTGCGGCAAACTCAGGACCTCTCCAATTCCTCCCCTGTTAAAGCAGGGCCGGCGCTACTCCAGCAGTGATGTCAAGGATTAAAGAAAGTAACCTGGGTCCGCCATCTGGTGCAGGACCTACGTGCCAGGCCTGGCATCCAGGGGTGTCCCCCGAGTCCCGCCGTCATGTCCATCGTGTCTGCACCTCCCTGGGGAACCAGCTAGCTGTTCCCCGTTTTCATCCCGTCCACCCCTTGCTCTGACTGTACCCCACACACACCAAAAAAACCCCAAGAAAGTGGATAGCCAGTTGAGTTCTGGGCACCAAAACAGACTTAACAGGTACCCAGGGCCCAGGGCCCAGATCCAGGCTGGGAAACAAGAGACCAGTTACTGTCAGTCCAACCCGCAGAGAAACTGATCTACCTCTAACCTTTTCAAACGTAGTGATGGGTGAATGGAAGGCATCATCCTTTTCTAATATCGCTTCTTTATTTTTTTGCCAAGTTTCTGTAGGTGACAAACGTGTCATTTTTAAAATTGAAGCTCAAGTTAAGAATGACCCATCTGATCCCCTCAGGGATGAGTGACAAGGGCCCCAGGCTGGAAGGACAGGCACCACCCGCAGGAGGCTTCCCCACAGAAGCCATCGCTCTGCACATACCACCCAACTGCAGGGCAGCTGGCAGACGGCAGGTGGGCTTCGGCACGTCCCCCGCTGTGTGGGCCGCAGGTCACACCCCTGTTCAGCAGAAGGGCTTTCTTCCCCAGGCAGGCCCTCCACTGATAAGTACCCCAGACACTGGATTTTACCTGGATTTGCCAGCATGCGATTTTATCATCTGTCTTTCCCCCCTAAAGGGGGCGCTCTGAGAGGCCTCTCCATCTCTGTTCCCCAGCACCTAGCACATTACAGCAGCGGGACTAACAGCAAGAGTGAATGAGCAAGCCAGAGGAGGTAGGACACACATGCTAATTCCTCCCCTATACACAAGGTTCTCCTCCCACAACTTCCAGGCATCAGGGGTCAGTAGGTTTGTCTCATGGACGCAAAGACTGAGGCTGGGTGGCACCTAACTCAGGTCTGTGCACGTCAGACCCCTACTCTTCCCACTGCTTTGGGGACACAGCCAGAAGCCCAGTTCCCTGCTGCCACACATGCGGTTCTTCCCACCACACACATCTGCGTGTTCACCACTCAGCTGTCAGTGCTACACTCCCCTCCGACAATCACCTGCACCTCTGCTTCTCCCCTGTAGATCGAGGGCAAAAATCTCAACCGTGCCCACTTCCTAGGAGTGTGGGAAGTATCATATCTAACCAGGTCCATCAAATGAGAAGACTTCCCAGTGGAAGGTGAGCTCCGGGAGGGCGGGACCCGACTGCTCCTCATCCCTGCTCTGCTGTATTTCCTACAATAATAGCGGTCACGACAGCACGCCAGGCAACCGATGATTCAATTAACTGAAATAATCATTACTTGAGTAGTCGTCATAAAAGTCTAATAAGGCCAGGGCTGCTTGCTTGCTTTCACAGATTAGAAAAATGCGAGTCTAGAGCCCACCTGGAGTCACACAGCTCAGGTCCCAGGGTCCAAAGGGGAGGGTGGGCCTCAAGTCTAGGCTGCTCCCCATAGAACCCAGCCCTCTGCTCTGGCCACACGGCCACCCCCACCTCACACACACACACACACACACGGGGTCTCATGGGTGTATAACAGCACGTCTGCATCAGCATCACACTGCCTCCCGTCTCTTCCCAGTGTAGTTTCAGAGAGATGTGACCCAGACAGGACCATTTCTGAGCCAGGAACTTCAATTCCAGAAAAGCACCACAAGGAGAGAAAAGAGCAATGCGCAGAGAGGTGCTCACAGCTAGGTTTCTCCTAACAGGGAGGACTGGAGCTACGAGGGGAGTCCAACCTGCTGGTGCGGCTAGGCCACGCGGTCACGGGAACGGCACCACGAAACAGAACACACGGGACCGTGAGAGGCACAGAGCCCACACACATAGCCGTGAGCCAAACCATGGCAACAAGACACAGGCGGTGGCCTGAGACTTCACGGGCTCACACAGCACGACTGTGGGTAATGTTTTTTCCATTTCCTTTCATTCCGTCGTCAAAGTGATTTAATAACAAAATGATCTAAAACAGCTAGAGGAACCCAGCTGTGTGTAGCTCACTGGCTGGACTGTCCTCACACCCTACACAGACTCTCCTGACCTTCACCCGGCTCAACGGGAAAGCAGGAAACCAAGGCTGGCCTTCAGGCCCAATGCAGCCTCGTCAACGTTTAGTGACCTCTGTCAAGCTTAAAAACACACAAAACCCAAAGAACCAGCATGCCACGGGAAGAGGAGGGCAGACGCACACTGGCGTCCCTCTGCAGCCCGGGACTGGGCCCAGCAGCCAAACCAGCAGCTGCGCTGGAGGACGAGCACCCTCCAACGAGGCCAGACAGCTGCCCAGCTCATGACAAAAATTTCAGTTAAGAAACCAACTGATGGTGAGCGGTGAGGTTACCTCCCCACCCTCTCACCCGGCCTCACCATTTCCCGTTTTGGGGAGGGAAAACGCGTCCTCTGCCACAAAGCAGAACTCGCAACCACCAGGACTTCCTCACCGTGGTAAAGCCCACGGCTGGAGCAAGAGCAAGCGAATCACAAGGCAAACAAGAAGGTCCGCGAAGCTGAGAAACCCCCTGCCCTGGTATGAGACGGCCTCGTGTGGCACTGGGAGGCTGGCCCAGAACCCCCCATCCCGTGCTTCACAATGGACAGCAGAGTCACACAGCACTGCAACGGGAGCCCAGCTGGCTGTTTCGGGGGATGAAACAGCCACCCAGAATCTCCGGTCCTGAGGCCATACAGCTGGCACCTGACCCTCACCAGATCTGTCCGACTACAGAGCAAAAGGGCTTCCCCTCTGCACATGAACCCTGGATGGTGGACAGGATTCTCAGCCTGAGCCCCCGAGGGAAGAGGGAGCCCACCTATCACGTGTTCGCCATCCTTGAATCCAAGGGAAACGGCAAGCAAGGGCCTGAAAACCCCAGTAAATGACCGTGAAAATTACTCTTCTACCTCCCCCTCCCCACCAGGCCCATGTGCCTGTTCACACCCGTGCTGGGTCCCCCCAAGCGTTCCCTGACAGCCACCAACAAGACCACATCAGGGTTCCTGCTATCCACATGACACCACTGGCTTTACTCAAAGCGTGTGATCAACCGGGATGCGCCGCTCCTTTTCTGCGTGGGCGGGCGTCCAAGCGCCCCAGTCCATGCCTGAACAACCGACTTTGGAAACTGTGTGGTCTGGATAGACTTCGCACACAGTGCAGTTCATCTGGCAGGTATGGCCACAGACTACAGACTCTTAAGTAAAGGCAACTCTGCTTCTCCCTGAGAAAAGTCTCAGCCCGGCCAACTCCCAAATCCACGTGCCTGTCTAGTGGCCTCATTTCTTCATTCAACTATTTTCAGAGTGTCTCTGAGCCTTGTCCTCTGTGAACAGAAAGGTGAGGAAGACATGACCGCTGCCCTCAGGCGGACGGGGGCAGATGAAAGGGGAAGGAGACAGGTGAATGGATAGTCATCACACGGCGTGAGCGCTGTGACTTCCTGGGTGACTAACAGCTGACAAGATGAAACCTGAACTCACCTGCAAGAAGCGTGAGCTGTCCATGGAGGGCAGGGGCATGAGGGGAACTGGAAGGAGCAGGTGTGCTAAGCCTGAGCCCCGTCTCTGTGGAGAGGAGGGAGACATCCAAGGTGCACTGGGGCTGCGGGAAGGAGGCGCCAGCATGGAGGCTTGCCCCAGGGGCTACAGACATTAGCCCGCGGGGACTGAGAAGCCAGGAAACGCCAGAGGACAGGCAGGGGGTAGCAACAACGTGACTACAGAGTGTGATTTATAAAGAGCACAAAGAAAGGACCAGAAAGGAAAGGGCGAGGGTCACCGGGTGAAGCCACTGAAAACCGAGTCGGATATGGGTCAAGAGAGCCACTTTCTCATCCCCAGGGTGGCAGAGGGCAGCTGCCTGGGAGTCTGTGTGGAGGGGCAGCCCGTTCCACCTGCACAGTGCACTGCCCACACAGCTATTCACGTCTCCCTCTCACACGCACATAGGGCCTCTGGCCCCACAACTTCCCTGGGATCAGGTATGGTCACCCCCTCCGTGCAGTGAGGTTTGGAACAACTAAAGGACTTACTCAATGGTTCGCAGCTAATAAAAGATAGGTCAGCATTAAAACTGAGGTTTTCTGATTGCATCATGCTTCCAAAACTTTCAAAATAAGGCTTGGGTGTGTGTTCTGCATAACAGCCAGAGAAGTGTGACCATGTCCATTCTTACCAAATGAGAAAAGAAAGAAAACCACAAACTGTTAGGGCTGCAAAGGCCTCAGATAACATCAGGTACAGGATGAACCAGATCCAGTGGCCCACGGAACCTGTTATAAATAGAACCTACCAAGTCACAATCTTCCCGGTAAGACCTGGAAGTCTGAATGCTCACAGAGCCTGCCCACTCCCGGGTCACACTTCTGCCACATGGTCCACCGGAAGAGCCTCCGAGTCAGACCCCGTCCCTCCTCTTAGAGAGGCTGACCGAGGAGAGGAAGTGAGCGGTAGGAGGCCGCCCCAAGCTGCAGTGACCAGGGTGGGCTCTGGACAGAGCAGGCAGGATGAGGAGCAGTACAGACAAAGCTCTCATACAACATAAACATCCTGAGGGCAGCAGGAGGTCCAGGTGAAACGTGCAGGACGAGAAGGACCAGAGCTAGGCCTGGACCACAGTCTCCTGACTTCAAGCTGACCGGGCTGTCTACACTATCAGGTTGCCTGCAGCCATGGAGGAAGGAGAACGGACCCTGAGTTCCCAGGTCACTCTATGGGCCGCCCAGTGCCTGTGCCCCCGCCTTACGTGGGAAGGCTCTACCTAAGCCTGGGCAAAACAGAGCCAGCTGCACAGTGCAGAGGCTGAGAGCGCCCTACACTCACTTTCCGAGCTTGGAAGGGGGCAGGGGGCAGCAGCTGCAACAGGACTGCAGGGCCGCAGCCGAGCCCACGGCTGAGTCTAGTACAGAGGCAGGTAGGCAGGTAGGGGAGCCACTTTTCACAAGAACTGCTGGGCTTCTTTTTGCCTGCATACCTCCAAGACTGGCTCTTGTTTTCTAAACAAACAAAATAGATTTCTGTTGCTTGCAACTAAGTACCTAGGCTACACGTGACCCTTTATAGCAATAACCTAACAGGAAAGTATGTGCAGGACTTTCAGGGCTCAAAATTGTCTTAGGTCCCACAGCTCATTGGATCCACGGGGAGACCTTGGGAGGTAAGCAGCATAAAGGCTCTGACGCCCACTTTGCAGATGGAGAAGCCAGGCGCAGGATGTCGGGTGTTCTGTGTACTTGGCCCCAGCACCCCCTCCCCCCAGCCAAGTCCATCACAAAGGCCAATGGCTGACGCAGGCAAGGCACTCAGCTGGCCTGGGGTCCGCCTCCCCATCCCTCCATCCCAAGAGGGAGCTGAGCGTGCAAGGTACACAGCCCCAACACGAGCAGGTTAGAAAAGCAAATTCTTTGCACGTCAATTCCCAAGCAAGTCAGCACTTTACAGAGCGACAAAGTGTGCTGAGGCTTCTGGGTGACAAGAAGCTATTTTAACCTCTGATCAGCTGCTTCTCCAAGTGTCACAGTCTGGGGAGAAGTAAAGGTAAGGCAGCTGTCTTCTCTCTGGTGTGATTCAGAAGTGATAAAATCCTAATTGAAACCAAATTTAAACTATAAGTCAGAACTGGCACATTTATTTGTGGGCGGAAATACTGCTTAAAGGAGGTCTTTTAATCCTCACCTATACATATTTCCTCGAGAAGCCAAGAGTACTTTTTTAAGCCATGTGCTGGGCTGAGGGGCTGAGAAGGCAGAAGCACACGAGGAAGCAGCTGGGAGCTGACTGGCTTGCCGTGAACTTGGTCGATCACTAGCTTTGCGGGGCTCACCTTCCTCGGCTGCGGAGAGCTGATAACGAGAGTCGACACGGTGTGAGGAGCCCTGTGCCGTGGCCCGCATGGAGTAGGTCCTCAGTGAGGAGGCGCCAACCACGGTGATGACGGTGGAGCCCCAGCACAAGGCCTGTGCCCTCAAAGCGTGAGGCCCACGACATCCCACCCCCATGCCCAGCGATGTCCACTCCCCTCACCCCACTGCCGAAAAGGGTCACAGAACAGATCCCCGCACGCATGCCTCTTTCCTTCCCTCAGGTCACCCAGAGCGGCCGCCAGCATCACCCAGTGGGCGACCAAGCTCTTGCCCTTGGGCTGACCAGTTCAGAAGGGCAGACCCTACATGCACGCACAGAATGTGAGGCCAAGCCAGAAGAGACCAGCCACAGTGTGCAGGGAACCGGGGGAAGGCAGGCGGTTTCCACACAGGGTCTTCCCAAATTTGGACCACCTCCACACCTGCCAGCGCTGCCCCACCCCTCCTCTTCTTCCATGCCTCCCCATAGCTGTCATCCTCCATGCCCTGAGCTCGATCCCTTCTCAGATGTTCTCTCAGCCAGGTCTCACTCCAGTTGGAGAGCTACACAGCCTGGAACACAGAGCCCAAATGGGGACAGCCCCATAAGCTAACCAAGGAGATCAAGTGGGATCAGCACATTCACAGCGGGTTCAGAAGCTCTCTCCTCGGCACAGCACACCGTGTATGGAGTACAAGTGCTCCCAGCCCTCCCTCCAGGACTCTCGTGGCTCTGGGACACCCCTCCCCAGTGTATAGCGCTGTGTTGTCTTACAACTTCTTTTTTTTTTTAGTTTTTTTTTTTTTTAACGTTTATTTATTTTTGAGACAGAGCATGAACGGGGGAGGGTCAGAGACAGGGAGACACAGAATCTGAAACAGGCTCCAGGCTCTGAGCTGTCAGCACAGAGCCCGACGCGGGGCTGGAACTCATGGACCGCGAAGTCATGACCTGAGCCGAAGTCGGCCGTTTAACCGACTGAGCCACCCAAGCGCCCCTATAATTTCTTATATTATTATTATTATTATTATTATTATATTGGTGGGACACGGGTCCAGTCTCCCCACGGGGTCCCCAGTCTGCCCTTGCTGACCTCAGTCCCCAAGCCCTACACAGGGCCTGGCACATAGCAGGCACTCAACAAGAAGAGTGATACTGGCCGGGTGCACAAGGAGGGCTCAAAGGGCTCAGTGACCTACTCCTTGTCCCAGAGGGCCCAGTGCACACGTCCACTCCTGAACAGTTCTGGGCTCCTGGACCCCCGGACCCCGAGCAGGGAAAGTTCTCTCATCTGATGGCTTCCTCACCCAGGTAGCAAACACAGGTGCATTTTCTTTAGGATTCAATTACCCGCTCCCCCCTCTCCCTCCCGGCCCCCCCCCCGCAAGAAATCTTGGGGCGCCTCGGTGGCTCCGTCGGTTAAGTGTCCGACTTCAGCTCAGGTCATGATCTCACAGTTCATGAGTTTGAGCCCCACATCAGGCTCTGTGCTGACAGCTCAGAGCCTGGAGCCTGACTGAGATTCTGTGTCTCCCTCTCTCTACCCCTTGCCTGCTTGAGCTCTCTCTCTCTCTCTCTCAAAAGTAAATAAACATTAAAAAAAAAATTAAAAAAAATCTGGTGGTACCAGGCCCAGAACACAGTGTGGAGGCAGGAGGGAAGGGCTGTCCTTGAAAGGACAAATGTCTTCTGCTCCAGCCACTCACACTTTCTCCAGACAGAGCAGCTCTTTAGAAGCCTGAATGAAAACAGCCCTCGAGTGTGGATTTTTACTCCCCACGGGGCATCGTTACCACAGTGACTGTTTTTCCTCTTGGAATTCTTTCAAGAGTACAAGCCATTGCTTCCCTCCTAAACAAAACTGGGGAGAAGCCAGGCCACCAAGGGTTAAGGGAAGGGCCCTGAAGGAAGCAGGGCTAGACACATTCAAGCCACATCAAGCGCTGCAGTGGGGTCTCCTGAACCTCTACAGCCGCTTAGAAATGACAAGCCCCTCCCAGCTGCTGAGCGTGTGTGTAGCAGGGGAGTGTTGAGGGAACAGTGTGTGGGGGGGGAGGGGGGGCGGCTTGTGAGTATGGGGGAGTTGTGTGTGTGTAGTCTGGGGAGGTACGGGTTGTGTGTAGGTGTGGGCTGGAGGCACTGGGAGCTGGGGGTGTAGAGGGAGTGGGGGTGTGGGGACTGGAGGGTGGGCAGGTATACTATATATGTGTATGCATACATGCACTGGGGGTGGCTTGGGAATCTCGGGGGGCATGTGGGGAAGTGTGTGGGTGTGGGTTGGGGAAGTGTTCCTCACTATCCCAACATGAAACACAGGCCACATCTTCCCCCTAAACAAGAACGTGAATTGCATTTCAAATCAAAATTATAATACTTAGCACTACAGATCGACCACATCCTGGCCCAAATGTCCACAGGGGCCAAATGTTTTGTTTTGTGTCTTTTTTTACTTTTTTTTTTTTTAACATTTTTTTACTTTTGACAGTATGAGGGGGGCGGAGGGACAAGGAGACACAGAATCTGAACCAGGCTCCAGGCTGTGCGCAAGCTGTCGACACAGAGCCCGATGCGAGGCTCAAACCCATGAACCGGGAGATGGTGACCTGAGCCGAAGTCGGACACTCAGCCGACTGAGCCACCTAGGCGGCCAATTTAAAGCACACAGCCCAAGCCTGAAACAAGTGACCTAGAAGCAACTGTTTGAGGCAACTCCTATTTCTTTTCAGAACACCCCTGCTCAGTTGGTCCGGGGCATGGATGGCAGTGCCAAGCAGCTCTTGAGGAACTGGCTTGGCGGGTCCCTGCCCACCCTGCAAGTCCAGCCAGTCCTCTTTTGATGCACAAAGCCCAGGGAGCTCAGAGTCATGGGACACAGAGCACTCAGTAAGGTGCCATTCGGGGGGGGGGGGGGGCGCCACTGGGAGATGTTAAGTAAGTTTAGGAGTGGTCACCGCCTACAAGGAGCTACCCGTCTACTGAGGAGCTGGCAGAAACTGGGACTAACATGCCAAAAAAAGCCACTACTACTAGCTACTGCTACTATTATAATCACCACAATTATTATTGAGATGTTGCGTGAGGTTAGCAGTATCATCAAGGATGCTGTGCCAACCACTCACAAGAAAATAGTCTTCTTTCTTTTTTTTAAACATTTTTTTTTCAACGTTTATTTATTTTTCAGACAGAGAGAGACAGAGCATGAACAGCGGAGGGGCAGAGAGAGAGGGAGACACAGAATCGGAAACAGACTCCAGGCTCTGAGCCATCAGCCCAGAGCCTGACGCGGGGCTCGAACCCACAGACCGCGAGATCGTGACCTGGCTGAAGTTGGACGCTTAACCGACTGCGCCACCCAGGCGCCCCAATAGTCTTCTTTCTAAAAAACAAATGCCAAATAACGAATAGTGCTGAGTCACTGATATCCACGCTGGGGGAAAAATATCCTGACTCCTACCTCACGCCATGCAAAAACAAAGAAATTCCAAACGGACTGGAAATCTAAAGGTGAGGGGTGCCTGGACAGTCAGTCGGTTAAGCGTCTGACTTCAGCTCAGGTCATGATCTCACGGTTCGTGGGTTCGAGCCCCGCATTGGGCTCTGTGCTGACAGCTCGGAGCCTGGAGCCTGCTTCGGATTCTGTGTCTGCGTCTCTCTCTGCCCCTCCCTGGCTCACACTCTGTCTCTCTCTCTCTCAAAAATAAATAAACATTAAAAAAAAATTTTTTTTAACTCTAAAGGTGAAAGGTAAGACAATAAAACTTCTAGAATATAGCATAAGAGAACATCATCATGACCTAGGAGTATACAACTACTGCATTTCCTTAAGCAGGCCACAGAACATATTCAGAAAAAAATTTTTTGATGAATTGGACTACATAAAAATAAAGAACGTCTTCTGTTCACCAAAGAAATCAATTAAAAGGATGAAAAGTCAGGGCACCTGGTGGCTCAGTCGGTTAGGCATCCGACTCTTGGTTTTGGCTCAGGTCGTGATCTCACGGTCCTGAGATTGAGCCCCATCAGGCTCTGAGCTCTGCACTAGGCACAGAGCCTGCTTGGGATTCTCTCTCTCCCACTCTCTCTGTCCCTCCTCCGCTTGTGTGCTTGCTCTCACACACTTGTACATGTGCACATGCTCTGTCTTTCTCTCTCTCTCAAAATAAATAAATAAACTTAAAAAAAAAAAAAGCATGAAAAGTCAAGGCCTAGAGGAGGAGAAAATGCAATACATCTACAGAACAAAGGACTTACTCAGAACACGACTGAAGAACTGGAAATTAACAGGAAACAGTATCAGGCAACCCAATAAAAAAGGGGAAAAGGCAAAAGGCTTGAACAGGCACTCACTTAAACGTATGAAAAGATGCTCAACCGTATTTGCGAATTTAAGCCCTAAAGAGATACCACTACATCTCCACCAGCATGGCTCACATGAAAAAGACTAGCCGCTGGGAGTGTCAGAGAGGAATGCTCAGACACTGCTGGTGGGAGTGTGAAATGGTGTAGCCACTGGGAAAGCTGCCTGGCAGTATCTAGCCATGACCAAGCACTTCTACTCCTAGGCATATACATACCCAGCAGACATATGTACACAGGTCCACCAAGACATTCACAAGACTGGGACTAACAGCACAGTCCATTATGGCTCCAGCCTCAAAACCTAGAGGACAGATCCCATGGGGTACATTCGAATAATGGAATACTGCACAGCGGTAAGAATGAACTGACACCACACCCAATGGCTCAGACACAACAATGAATGAAAGAAGTCAGACCCCAAAAGACTATGTACTTTATGACTCCCTTTGTATAAAGTTCGAAAGAAAAGCCAACCAACGGTGTTAAAAGTCCCAAACGATTAATCTTGGGGAGCAAGCACCTGGGCAGGGAGCAGGAGGGGAATTCTGGGAGGCTGCCATGTTTCTTGAGCTGAGTGACTGATTACATAATGTGCTCGTGTGGTGTAAAAAAAAAAAAAAAAAAAAAAAAAAAAAAAATCACTGGACTGATTTGTCTCCTTTTCTCTATGTACAGTACACTTCAATTAAAAGAGAATTTTTTTTAATGCCACTACAGAGTTGTCAAAAATAGAAGCTAAGCCCATATATAAAAAAAAAAACACATTACTAAAATCGAAAGAGAGGACAGTAAGAAGTCAGTCCCCAAAGAGAGGAGTACCTCAGGTCCCCGAAGCACACCCAGAGGACGGCTACCTGGAGGGAGGCACACGCCCTTCTGCCCTCCTGGCTCTAGGAAACAGGCAACAACAACTGAGGGATTCACCACCAAGGTCACAAAAATTCTTTTGGAAAAAGCTAATGGAAAAATGAAAAACCAGCTTGAATTTCAAGATTCCTTTGCTTTTCAACCCTCTGTCCCCCATTTGTAGGCCTTGCAAACACCTGGTTACATCTTGTCATGCCACAGGAGTCACTCAAAGGGAAAGCTGAGGCCCCAACAACGTGTCAGCTGCATAGCAAGAAAGAGGGACCTCATCTTATGGCCTCCTGCCCAGGGTTGCTTCATGAGGCTGCCTCGGGTGACAGGTGAGCTAAACAGCGAAGGATCCAGAACAGCATGCATCTACCTCGAGAAGCCCTGCCCTCTCTCTGAGGGACACTTGGAGGCTCACCCCTAGCCCAGGCCAGTAGTGTCTCCCCAGAATATGAGACCAGTTTGCGGGAAGGTCTCCTTCACTTTGAGGCAGCCACTGCAGGGCCCTCCCTGCTCGGCACCCAGGGGAAGCAGGCACCAGTTCCACGCCACGGGCAGAGCACCACGGGACTCGGCCAGGAGGCGGTGGGCTCCCCAGGGAGGTGACCAAGGTCAGAGGATCAGGGTGTGGGCCCTGTCTCGGTCTCTGCTGTCACATCTGTAAAATAAAGGGGTCCTCACTAGGGGTAAAATACAAGTGTAGCAGAAAGGACACATGCGCACACACCATCTCACTTCATCTTCATCCCGGGAGGCAGGGGTTACCATGGCGACTTCTGGCCAAAGACTCACAAAGCTCAGGAACATGAAGAGATTTATCTCTCCATTGATCTCAGGGTTGGCAGAGCACGGTGGCAAAAAGCAATTGTTCCAACAACCCCCGGTGCAGGGGGCTGACTCGGGCACAGCATTCAGCTCCCCTGGGAGCAGCCCTCAGGGCCTGCCCACCTGCAGGGGAGGGGGTGGGGAAGGCTGCCCACACCACAACAGCGGGCCAGCCCAGAGAGCAAGGCCACAGGAGCACTGCCTCAGCCTGGTGCTGCCTCTCCTGGGAGATCAGGGAGTCTCACAGGTGAAGGCTGGCGTGGCCTCAAGGCAGAGGACAGGCCTAACCCACGGCGAGGCTGTGACCAGGACCCCCCTGGCACCTTCCCCTCCCGCACGCACTTCCCGGAAACAGCCGGACCAAAATCGCTTGCCCATCACCTTGTCGGGTCCAAACCCATTCTGGTCCTCACCTGGCTTCTCTCAGCCCCCCTGACCCCCCATCCAAGTTTCCTCTGCTAGTGCCTCTGACATGCCTGTTCCCCCAGCCTTCGTCTCTGCTGGCTAAACCGGCACCTAGGGGACCTCCTCTAGCCCCAGGGCTCCAGATCCTATCCACACAGGCATCTCTCTGCAGTCCCGATGCCCGCTTGACAGGCTCTCTCCACCTAGATGGCTAATAGGCCCGATGTAGCCACACCACACTCCTGATTCCCCTTCAAAACCACTCTCCCTGTACCTCTCACCTCAGGTACAGGTGCCACCATCCCCCCAGCCAGCCCAGCCCACCTGCCAGGATGTCCTGTGACCCTCACGGCTCGCCCAATGCAGCAGCCTCCTGCCTCCACACAGTCAGGACAGGGCCCAGCCCTCAGGTCTCCAATGGCTCCCCACTGCCCCTAGAGCCCAGCCCCTGTGGCCCCAGCCTGCCAGGGCCTCTCTACTCGAGTTCCTGCCCTACCTCCCCAACCCTTCACTGGATGCCTGCCACGCAGGGGTTCTTTCTGCCCCTCAAACAAGCCAAGCTAGTTCTCTGCTCAGTTTAGAATGTTCTCCCCTAGATCCTGGCATCCCATCCCTCCCCTGCAACCACCACCATCTCCAATCTCCCCCTCGGAGGGGTCTTCCTGTCTTACACACAGCCCCTCCTTACACACACACACACACACACACACACACACACACACACGCCCCGCCACTCACAGGTTCCTGACACTATCTTCCCTGTTCACACGTATACTGTCTCCCACCCCTCCTAGAGAAGCCCCTTGAGGAAGAGAAGCAGTCTTATTCACAATCTGGATCCCCAGGCCTGGCACACAGCCAGTCCTCCATAAATACCTGTTTGATGGCTGACTGCAAAGTTCCTGCCATGAGGATGTGCAACTAATGCCCCAGGGAAAGGAGGTGTTCTCCTTCCTTTTGTCATGGGAGAATGTCAAGGAAGTGATCAAAGATTTGTGTAAAAAAGAAAAAAAAAATGAATCATCTGGGGATCTTTAAAACTGCATGATTTCTAGGCTCCATACCAAGATCTCAACAGGAGATTTGGGGTGGAGCCAAAGAAAAGAATGCACCTTGTCTCCCCAGGTGATCCTGACACACAGGTAGGTTTGAAAACCTCAGACTGATCTGACACCTTCATTTCACACATGACAAGTTAAGGCCCTCTGAAGGGATGACTCCATCCAAAGTTGCAACACTGGCTCATCAACAGGTGTCTGTGTTGAGAGTCCCAAACTTCCCACCCACAAGGTTCTCCCTGTCACTGGCTCCAAGATCTCAGGGTCTGAGCAGAGCTGGGGAAGAGAAGGTTGGTCCTCAGGAAGAATGGGGAACACACACACACCATCTTGGCTGTGGCTCTGCAAATCTACTTGTGTTAATCTAACACTTTGCACTAAACGTGAATTCCACTTCGAGGAAGGAGAGCTAGGCTGAGGAAAGCCGGGGGGACCACCGAGATGTCCTCTTCGCTTCCCTTAGAAACACCAGCTCTACCCACTGTCACCCAGCAGTGACACCCAGACTTCCTCACTTTGACAGGGTGGGTGAGAAAGGACACACATCCAACTTATAAAAGGCTCGTGGGTAAGACCTTGAACTAGCCACTTCATGGACCTCTTTCTCTGTTCTTCTAGCTACTTGATGAGGTCAGAAGCCATGTCTCGGTTTTACAGACAAGGCCAGGGAAGCTCAGAGTTTTAAAGATCCACTCTGGGTCCCACAGATGTGTGGAACTGAGATTTAAATCAGATCCATCTGGGGGCACCTGGGTGGCTCACTCAGTTAAATGTCCAACTCTTGGTTACAGCTCAAGGTCATGATCCCACGGTTCATTGAGTTGCAGCCCAGCATCGGGTTCTGTGCTGATAGTGCAGAGCCTGCTTAGGATTCTCTCCCTCTCTCTCTTAGAGACAGGATTCTGTCCCTCTCTCTCTCTCCCCTGCTCCCTTGAGCTCTCTCTCTCTCTCTTTCAAAATAAACAAACTTAAAAAAAAAATCCATCTGGCTCCGAAAACTTAAAACAAACCAAACAAAACAATCCATCTGGCTCCAAAGCCCATGCTCTCCACTATACCACCCAGAGTCCACCAGGCGGCCTGATGGCAGTTTCTGTGTGTGATGGGAAGGAGACCCCATCCTGGGGGCTGCTTCTTCCCAAGCATCTGGGGGTGAGAAGCAGAGAGGGACACAGGGCCAGGGCTTCCTGGTCTACGGAACAGGGATAAACTGTTTTAAACCCACCTTAAAGGGCTGCTTGTGGATTGAGCAAATCAAGAGATCCCCTCACAAGCTGCCACGTAAATGTTATGACAGCCGATCTGCAAGAGGCTGTCAACATGGAGGCAGTGACTCTTCTATACTGGGCATGGGGATATGGCCACATGAGGTCAGGCCAGCGGCAACTTCCTGACGGATGAGCAGGACATAGACAAGTCTGACTCCTCACCTAGAACACTAGGCTCTTCTCCACCCCTACCCCACTCCACCCCACCCCACCCCACCACCCCACCCCTCACTGTCCCCCCACCAACAACTGCCAGCCCTTCCCTCCAGCTCCCCCTTCCACCCTCAGCCCACATTGGCCAAGACCCCCCCCCGGTGCACCCAAGTCTGACATTATCAACGTGCTCCCCTCCACCTTGGCGCTGCTCTACTCTCCAGACTGCCAGTCTCTTGAGCACATAACTCATAACTGTACCTCGATGAAATGTCAGCATTTAACTCCACCGGAGTTAATGCACACACAGAGAATAATGCACACAGAAATAAGCATCTGCTGCAGACAGCGGCCATGAAGACTGACAACCTCGAAGCCCTGTGCCGCAACGCTAGGCTCCCCAAGGCTGATCTCATGGTCATCTGGGTTTCCACTTACCCTCTCCTTCATAGCTCTCAATAAATAAGGAGTTCAGTCAGAGACATGGCCTCTTATGAGTTGGGCGAGAGGGAACAGGTCCTCCAGAGATGCACTGTCCAATAAGACAACCCTAAGTCAAGTGTGGCTGTTTAAATACAAATTAACTAAAAACGAGGGGGGCCTGGGTGGCTCAGTCATCCGACTTCAGCTCAGGTCATGATCTCACAGTTCATGAGTTGGAGCCCTGCATCGGGCTTTGCACTGACAGCTTGGAGCCTGGAGCCTGCTTCAGATTCTGTGTCTCCTTCTCTCTCTCTGCCCCTCCCCTGCTCGCACTCTGTCTCTTAAACTGAATAAATGTTAAAAAAAAAATGTTTTTAATTAACTAAAAGTGAAAAAATTTAATGTAACATCCTGTTGGTCACATTTCAGGGGCCCAAGAGCCACATGTGGCTATGGCTAGGGTACTGGCCAGCACAGCTTCTGTGCAGAACACTGCTGTGGCCACACCAAGTCCTACTGCTCCGGTCCATAGAGCCGGGTGAGAGACCGGCACCACTGGGGAAGCTGCAAGCTGACAGCCAAAGCTTGCTCCTGAGCTCATGAGCAGCCCGAGGAGCTGGCCAGCCACACCACGAGACTCCCTGTCACGGGACGGAACGAGACAGTCCAATCCAGGCTAAATGCTCAGGAAAGCCGAGAGCCAAGGGCAAGTGTTTGTGCCAAGTTGATGACCTTTAGGAGCCTCCACCTGACTGCTGAGAAAGACATGAGAGAAGGACGAAACGGCCTCACACTGCCCTGCTGGATAGCACCGTAGAGAGATGCCACAGAGTTTCCTCTACACAGCTCTGAACTGTTCACCTACTCACCCAGCTTGGAACTTCTGCATGAGCGCCAAGAAATGAGGCTCAAGTACAATAGAGAAATATGGGTGGCTGCCCTCCCAGCTAGAAGCCTGGGCTCCTGCAGAACTTGGCCACCGAAGCACCCAACAGCACTTTCAGACCTCACCCCTACTGCAATCACAGCCAAATGCTCGCTGTCAAACCCTCTGGAGCCTCCCTGACTGTCCCCACTGTTCCCCCCAACTGTTCCCCCGTCTGAGCTGCTCCCCTGGAATACTCCTTTCCAGCTACCTCAATATTCACTTCCCAGTCCCATCTTCCATGCCTTGGCCCAAATGCCACTGTGCCTTCTCATGAAGCGTCCCCAGACCCAGCCTGGCTTTCCCAGAAATGACCCCCAGCAATACAGTCTAATAGCTTATGTTTTCTTCCCACCTATCAGCCTGGGCTGGCTGACCCACAGGCAGTCCTGCACCCTTGCATGGAATCCTCTTCTTGCAGGGGTTCGTGCATGCTGGAATCCAGAAGTCACTTATGCTCCTTAACCGTGGGCACCCTAGCATCTCTGAACCTCTTGACTGGCCCCCCCACCAATCAGCGGGCTAGCAAGGAAGTACTTTATAAGACTGCCAGCTGCACAACTATAGCTGAACTCTACAGCTGAATAACATGCGGAAACCTTACAACCCTGATCTTGTCTCCATTTGTCACAATGTCAGGATTGGCCCTCCCCCATACTGTCACCAAACCAAGTTTATAGTCTGCTGCAGGGAGGGGAGGAAGCTAACACCATGAGGGGACATCAACCCCATGCAGGAAATCTTGATGCCTCCAGCAAAACCACGTGCCTACAGGTATCAGTGAGGGACCTGCCACTGGGTTGTAGAGGACCAGCAAGGAGCCATCCCCTTGGGGCAGACAGGTACTCTCCATCAGCAGGGGCAGGCTGAGAAACTCAGTTCTTGTCTTCACCTCAGACAACTGAGCTGCAAGTGGGGAGCCACTTCCACTCTGCAGGAGGGGAACCCCTGCTCCCCGTCTGCCCACAGCAGGCCAGCCTTACTTCCTTCCCAGACTCCCCACTCAGATGGCTCACAAGAAATGACTGTGGGCTGGAAAATTAACTCAAACTGGAAACCCTTGACTGTCTTTCTCTCAGGCATTGACCCTAAGAGAAATATCACTTAAGAACTGTAGATTACGGGCGCCTGGGTGGCTGAGCGTCCGACTTCGGCTTAGGTCATGATCTCACGGTTTGTGGGTTCAAGCCCCGCATCAGGCTCTGTGCTGACAGCTGGGAGCCTGGAGCCTGTTTCGGATTCTGTGTCTTCCTCTCTCTCTACCCCTCACCCACTCATGCTCTGTCTCTCTGTCTCTCTCTCCCTCTCTGTCAAAAATAAACAGACATTAAAAAAAAAAGAACTGTAGATTAAATCTGACGCTAAAAGCACTCTTACAAAAAAAAATAAATAAAACTTAAAAACTTGTGCATCAAAGGACACTACCAAGAGAATGAAAAGACAACCCAAAGAATGGGGAAAAAATACCTGGAAATCCCGTATTTAATAACAGTTTAATACCCAGAATATATAAAGAATTCAACTACAGCTCAATAACAGAAAAGCAACCCAACTGAAAAATAGGCAAAGGATATGAATAGATATTTCTCCTAAGAACATATACAAATGGGAAATAAGCACATGATTAAATGTTCAACGGCACTTACCATCAGGGAAATGCAAATCAAAACCACAATGAGATGCCACTTCATGCCTACTAGGGTAACTATCATTTGTTTGTTTTTTTTAATTTTAGAGAGAGACACCCATGCAAGTCGGGGAGAGGGGCAGAGGAAAGAGAGAGAATCCCAAGCAGGCTCCACACTCGGCACGGAGCCCAACGCGGGGCTCGATCTCACGACCCTGGGATTATGACTTGAGCTGAAATCAAGAGTCGGACACTCAACCGGGCTACCGGGCGCCCCTACAATTTTTTTTTTTAAGGAAAAATAAGTGTCGGCAGGATGTAGGGAAATTGGAATCCTCAGGCACTGCTGGTGGTAGCGGAAAATGGTACAGCCACCATGGCAAACAGTTCGGTGGTTCCTCTAAAAGTTAAACATAGAATTACTATATGACCCAGCAATTCCACTCCTTAAGTATATGTCCAAAAGAACTGAAAACGGGGACTCCAATAACACTTATAAACCAGTAAGTCCACCAACACGCCAATGCCGGCATTAGTCACAAAACCCAATAGGCATTCATCAGCAGACGAATGAATAAACATCCATTGCAAGTGATAATCCACACAGTGGAATATTATGCAGCCTTAAAAAGGAACGGAATTCTCTTACATGCTAGAACATGGAAGAACCTTGAAAACTCATGCTTATGCTAAGGGAAACAAGCCAAACACAAAAGGACAAAGGTTCCACCTGTATGAGGTACTTAGACTGGGCAAATTCATCAGCTTTGAGGTTGCAAGGGGCTTAGGAGAGGGGAAGGGGGAAGAGTTACTACTGTTCTATGGGTGTCACATTTCTGTTTGGTGTGATAAAAAAGTTTTGCAATCAGTGGTGGTGGTGGTACAACACTGTGAATATACTAAGATCACTGAAAAATGTTTAAATGGCAAGTTTTACGTTATATGTATTTTACCATTGAAAGAGAGAGAGAACTGTGGCGAATAAGGCTATACCCATCCTCGCCAGGGGAAAGGAGGGCCAGAAATCAGGATCCAGAGGGGATTAAGACCTGTGTATTATAAGGGCAGCCTGGACTTGGGACCTGTGCTCTTTTTCCAGTGTTGTGGTTTTTTGTTTTTGTTTTAAGCATGTAACTCACAAAACCAAAAGGTATCAGGAAGTATACAATGAAGTTTTTCAAGCCACCCCTACCTTGCATCTGGGCAACCAGTCCAAGTCAGGGCATAGAAAGAGTCACCACATGTTCTTGTGGCCTCTCCTAACCTTAACACTCACTTGGGATACCTCCTAGCTACGTGACCTTGGCAAACTACCTCACATTTATCAGCCTCAGTGCTTCCACCTATAAATTAACCCTCTTCCTTTCTTCTCAGGGTGGTCATCCAGACCTAGATAAGATAAAGCAGGCAACAGGCACCGTTACCATGTTAAAGTTGAAAACACTGCTGTCTTTAGTATACTAAAGGAAATCAAACCATTAGGAGCTACAGAGAAAAACAGGCACACTATGTACTCTCCATCTCCCTTCTTTCCCTTTCTCCGTAGCACCTTCTCCGCCCAACACTACATGTTGCCTGACCATCTGTCTCTCCAGCTAAACACAAGCTTCTTGGGGCAAAGACTTCTATCTGCTTTGTTCACTGTTGTACCTCCAGGGTCTAAATTACTGGCACGCAGTAGGCACTCGGTGCACGTCTGTTGAAGGAATGAATTACAAGCTCCAATAGCCCATTCTGAACCAAGCCAAACCACATTTCATCACCTGGCACTGATCCATCATTGACACCACGGCCCGCAAACTAAAGAGTCAACAAAATATTCTAACTCCCCCTTTGCAAGAAAAGGACTAGAGAGGGTAGAAAAATCAGGAGCTCCTGGATAGGAACGATGCACCAGGAAAGGAAAAGGCTTCCCAATGGAGTCAAGAATGTAGCCTCACAATAACTCTTCCTTAAAAAGAATGGAAGGAAACTCCAAAAGCCAGTGAACTCTCAATTCCAAGATAGAAGCCATGTGATTTCCGACAGCACATTTTTTAGAAATGAGTTCACAGCTAAGAACCTTCTGAGGCCAGAACTGTGAAGATTAAACCCAACTGAAGTAGCAATCCGTACACTAACAAATTGGATAATCTAGATGAAATGGACAAATTCCTAGAGATACACAATGTACCTACACTGACTCATGAAAAAATTATAAAATTTGAAAACATCTATATATCTATACATAGAAAAAAATCTGAATACATCTATATGTATCTAATGAGGAAACTGAATAAGTAATCAAAAACTTCCCAACAAAGAAAAGCCCTGAGCCAGATTGCTTTACTGGTGAATTCTACCAAACATTTAAAGAAATAACACCAATCCTTTTTCAAACTCTTCCAGAAAATTGAAGAGGAGGGAATACTTCCTAACTCATTCTAGGAGTTCAGCATTACCCTAATTCCAAAGCCAAAAACACTACAAGAAAAACTACAAACTCATATCCCTCATGAACACCGATACAAAAATCCTCAACAAAATACAGCAAACTGAATCCAGCAATGATGAAGGACCAAGGGGAATTTACTTACTCCTGCGATGCAAAAATGGTTCAACATACAAAAACCAATTAATGCAATACAATAATAAGAATGAAGGGAAAAAAACTGCATGATCATCTCAACTGATAAAGAAAAGCATTTGACAAAATTCAACTCTCCTTCATGATAAAAACACCCAACAAACTAGGAACAGAAGGAAACTTCCTCAACATGATAAAGGCCATATTTGAAAAACCCACAGTGAATGTCACACTTGACGTTAAAAGACTGAAAGATTTTCCCCTTTGATAAGGAACAAAATAAGGATGACTGCTTTCACAACTTCTAGCCAACATAACACTTAAAGTTCTAGCCAGGGCAATCAGGCAAGAAAAAGAAATAAAAGCCATCCAAACTGGAATAGAAGCAAAACCGTCTCTGTTCACATACGATGCATCTTTATATGCAGAAAAGTCTAGAGTCCACGAAAAAAGAGCTGTTAAGATAGCAAACAAATTCAGCAAAGTTCCAGGATGTTGATTTTGTAAATCAACAGACAAATATCAGTTGCATTTCTACATACACTGGCAATGTACAATCTGAACAGGAAATTAAGAAAACAATCCCATTTATAATAGCACCAAAAAGAATAAAATACTTAGGAATAAATTTAACCAAAGAGCTAAAGGGCACTGCTGAAAAAAAATTAAAGACTTAAAATGGAAAGACATCGCATGCTCATGGACTGGAAGACTTAGTATCGCTAGGATGGCAACGCTTCCCAAAATCATCGACAGATTCAGTGCATTCCCTATCAAAATCTCAACGGTGTTTTTTGCACAAACTGAAAAAAATCCATTCTAAAATTCATACGGAATCTCAAGGGATCCCAAAAGCCAAAACAATCCTGAAAGAGAACAAAGTCAGAGGACACACACTTCCTGATTTCAAAACTTACTACAAGCTATAGTAATCAAAACAGTGTGGTACTGGCAAAATGACAGATGTATAAACCAATAAAATAGAACAGAGAGCCCCTAAATAAGGTTATTCAACAAGGGTGCCAAGGCCACTCAACAGGGAAAGGACAGTCTTTTCAACAATTGATACTGAGAAAGCTGGATATTCACGTGCAAAAGACCGTTATTAGACACTGCATAATACTATACATAAAAATTAACTTGGAATGGATCAAAGACCTAAATGTAAGAGCTACTACTATAAAACTCTTAAAAGAAAATAATGGGGGGAAAGCTTTAGGATTTTGGATTTGACAATGGTTCATTTGGTATGAAAAGCAGGATCAACAAAAGAAAACTGGACTTTATCAAAATTAAAAACTCTGTGCATCAAAGGACACTACTGGGAAAGTAAAAAGACAATTTTGGAAATGGGAGAAAATATTTGTGAATCCCAGATCTGATAAAGGGTTAATACGCAGAATATACTAAGAACTTGTACAATTCAACCACAAAAACCAATTAAAAAATGGGCAAAGAACCTGAATTGACATTCTCCAAAAAAGATATACAAGTGGCCAGAGGCACATGAGAAGATGCCCAACGTCACTCATCATTACAGAAATGCAAATCAAAACTACGAAAACTACAATGTGATACCATTTCACGCCCATTAGGATGGCTACAATCAACAAAACAGAACGTAACAAGTGTTGATGAGGATGTGGAAAAATTGAAATCCATGTGCTGCTGGAAATGTAAACTGAGTGGCTGCTATGGAAAATATGGCAGGCAGTTCCTTAAAACATAATCCAAAATTTCCAATTCTGGGTACATACCCAAAAGAACTGAAAAAACAGAAGCACAAACAGATTATTTGTACATTCATTACCCACAACGGCCAAAAGTTAGAAGCAACCCCAAATGAATGGATAAACAAAATGTGGTATGTGTACAAAGTAATATTGAGGTTTAGATAGGAATGAAATTTCACACATGCTACAACACGGATAAACCTTAAAAACATTACGCTGAGTGAAATAAGCTAGTCATAAAAAGTCAAATAGTATATGATTCTACTTATGTAAGATACCTGAAGCAGTCAAATTCATACAATGGTGGTTGTCAGCGGCTGGGGCGAGAAGGGAATGGGAAGTTATTGTTTAATGGGTACAGAGTTTATATCTGGGATGATTAAAAAGGTCTGGACATCATGGTAGAGTTATACACCGTTAAGAGCATATTTCAAATAGTAAATTTTATGTTATGTGTATTCTACCACAATAAAACATTTTTGAGAAAAAATAGCAATCAGGACATATTTTCAGCCCATTGAGAGAATTCCACTTTTTTTTTTTTTAGGTTTATTTATTTATTTATTTATTTAGACCATGAGCTGGGGAGGATCAGAGAGAGAGAGAGAATCCCAAGCAGGCCCTGTGCTGTCAGCACAGAGCCCAACATGGGGCTTGATCCCAAAAATGGTGAGATCATGATGTGAGCCGAAACCAAGAGTCGGTTGACTGAGCCACCCAGGCACCCTGAGAATCCTTCTTTAAAAGCCAGTGCTCCTGGGCACCTTTTCCATGGCAATGGGCCCTGAAGATGCTACGTTGTCCTTTGTATTCTGACCTCAAGTCCAGCCCCAATAATGTGGGCCCTAAATACAACCCAACAGCACAGACTGGCTACCCACTGAGAGGCTGAGGCTTGAGCTTCCCTAGGTCAGGCAGTTTTTGAGCACAGCGATCTGACACGGCCGACAAGTTGCCAACAAAAGCAGAAGCCAATCTGGCTAGTTTTCACTCTCTATTACTTCCCTTTGTACTTTCCCTCAGGATACCAGACCGCCCTGCAGAAAGGAAACAGGGGCCAGATTGGCCAGTCTGATTCTTTAAAGTTGGAAAGTTGAGTCCCTGTTTTCCCCCATCCCTCGAAGGTCTAGATATTTACCATCCTTTGTACTTTGTAGAATTGAGAGAGGAGTTTTTGCTCATCCAAGGAGAGCAGAACTGACAACCTCCCCGCTCTGTGGTCTCTAGTGCTCTTTCATACAGATGATCCTGTCAGATCTCAAAATAACCCAGCAAGAATTAATATAGAGGGATTGCTATCCTCCACTGCAGACATGAAGAAACAGGCTCAAGAAGCGGCTCCTGGGTGGCTCAGTCAGTTAAGCATCCAACTCTTTGTTTCAGTTCAGGTCACAATCTCATGGTTTTGTGAGTTAGAGCCCCACATCCAGCTCCACGCTGATAGTGTGCAGCCTGTCTGAGATTCTCTCTCTCCCTCTCTCTCTCTGCCCCTCCCCCTCTCAGTCTCTCTCAAAAATAAATAAACTTAAAAAAAAAATTTAAAAAGAAACAGGATCAAGGAGATGAAGGCATTTGTCCCAAGTCCCACGACCCCAAGTGACAGGGACAGGGTTATGAACTTCGCACAGGTAATGAACTTCAGAGCTCTCCTTCCTCCTGATTACTCAGAAAGATCAAGAAAGTGGAAATGTTATCGGACTATTTTGGTGTCAAACAAAAGCAAAGAAGAGGCTTCCAAGTTTGGCCACTAATAGGACTAGGAGATCCATCCTCATAGAAGTAGCCTGGGAAGTGTTCCCCCCTTTCCCTGAGGTGCACCATGACCAAGAAATTGGGCTTTTCTTTTTAGACTTTGTACTCATCGACTCCAGCTCAACGCCCAGAGCACAGTCTCGTACTGCCGTGCCCAAGGCGCACTGGTGGGCAGGCGTCTGCCAAATTCAGTGAATTTCACCAGAGATGGAAGGCCGGCTGGGTCGTGGGGAAACGGATGATTCAGGGCGCTCATACGCGAAAAAAAAAAATCACACCTAATCCAACGAGCATCTCCAACTTAGAAGTTGCCCAGGAGACCCACGCGAGAAACACCAGACAGTAGTGAAGACCGTAGCGCGCTCACCACTGCCCGCCCCACCCCCGCGCATGCGCGACCACAGCATCAGCGCCAAGAGTCCCAGGCAGTTAGCACAGACTTGGTAGGCGGGCTACGACTCCTCGCGCATGCTCCAGACGGGCGCGCATGCGCGTCCTTAGCAGCTGCCTTTTCTTACTCTCCTGTCCTCTCGTCCCTGTTCTGGATCCCAACGCTGACTACCTCATCCACGGCCCTCACTCCGCATTCCTCACCTTGCGCCCGGTTTTTTCCCGTAGGGCTTTCAGCCGTTCCTTTCGCCGCAACGCCTCTTCCTCTAGCCGGCCCACACCAGCCGCAGTAGCGGCCATGTTACCCGCCCGCCTCTTCCCTCGTCCCGCAATGCGCAGGCCCAAGGAGTAGATGAACCTCTGGTGGCCAATCCAGGGACGGGAATGGGAGAACAGGAAGTCTTGAAAGCCAATCAATACCGAGTTGCTATAGGAGGGCCCGCCCTATCTTTCCCCGCGACTCTCTTCGCCTGTTGGGGGAGGGCACGGCAAAGAGAAAGGTTGTAAGGCTCGATTCGTTCAATGCCAATCAGTGAGAAAGTAGCAAGTGGAATCAGACCTGAGTGAAGGAGGATAGAGCGCGTCGATCGCTTGGCTTTTGCCTAAGCATGCGCAAACCCCAGCGCGCTCCGTATCGGCCACTTGGAATGCGCTGACCCTCCGTATCCACTTGTCCTGATTCTTCAAGGCCCGAATACCTTCAAAGAAGTCTTCCCTGACTCTCCACTCCCATCCTAGTTTAATAAGAGCTCTGCCTCTTCCTTCCTCTGCTGCTATCAAGTGGCTCCTGATGCACTTGTTCATGCGCTTCTGTGTCTACTACTCTCAGGACTCTCAGCTCCTGCGCAGTGGCCATTTCCTCGGCCTCAAGGATGATCCCCTCCCACCTCCAAGCACCCTGAAGCAGCAAAGTACTCAGGGTCAGACTACCCAACCTGGCCCAGTGGGCCCCAGGAACCTCCTGAGCTTAGTTCCTGAGAACTAAGCTGAGAGTTGGTTTCGCCTTGACTACAAGTGGCCGAGAGGTGCACTGCTCCCCAGCAGGAGCCGCCAGGGTCTTTCCTGCATTAACCAGAATGCCCTGACAACCAGGAGACCACTCTGGCTGAAGTCAAGACCCTTTTTTTTTTTTTTAACGTTTATTCATTTTTGAGGGAGAATCTGAGGACAAGCAGGGGCGGGGCTGAGAGAGAGGGAGACACAGAATCCAAAGCAGGCTCCAGCCTCTGAGCTGCCAGTACAGAGCCTGATGCAGGGCTCAAACCCATGAACTGTAAGATCATGACCTGAGCCAAAGTTGAGCACTTAACCGACTGAGCCACACAGGTGCCTCTGAAGTCAAGATCTTCTGATAGGATGTCAAGGTCCCAAAAGCCACACAGAGGCCATGCCCCCCCCCCCCCCACCCCCCCCACCCCGCCAACACATACCACGACTCGTCTCAGCAAAGCTGTTTCCTGCTTGGGGCCTCCCTTCCCAGGCTGGTAGCAGGTGAATGCCCACTCCTCCCAGTTCCCCTCTAAGGCTCCTGTGCCACAAGACCTCTGTTCAGTCCCTCCAAAACAACCCTTGACCTCACTAGCCTTTTGGTGCCCTGTTCCCCTGCATCAGGAGGGGTGACTTAACAGAACCTCATTCACAGGTAGTCAGTGCTCAGGAAATGTCACCTCAGAGGTAGGATGGACAGAGCAGGAAAAAAAGCCAGAGTGGAAAGGCTGCCTAAGAAGCCAGGAGGACAGAAAAGGATGGGAATGGAGACAGTCTGTCTTCTCTTGGCCACTCAAGGTCTAGGGGACTCCAGACTCCTAGAGTTCCTCTAGCTGATAGTACCTTTCTGAGCCTCACAAACTTCCCAACTCCAACACAGGGCCTGACCCCTGCCCAACACCAGGGGACCCCTCACCTCCAGGGCAGGCTGGTTTGGGGAGGAGAGAGGGGTCCAGTGGTGATGGTGGCAATGGCCCAGCAAACAGTCAGGCCTCCATCCCTGTCCACGCTGTCCCTGGCTACCCAAGTGATTCTCATTTGGCTTATCTGGGCCTCAATTTCTCCATCTGTAAAACAGAGGCATGAGACATCCTCTTGCCTTTAACCTCTTGAGATTAAAGAAAACAAAAGATGTGATGCCAAGTACTGAGCCCTGGAGTGGAGGATGCCTCCACTGGAATATCTAGGAGGATCCTTTGAAGAGGGGATCCGTGAGGACTGCCTAAATCTTCCAGGGATCTGCCTGACAGGTGGAGGGCACTGCTTCTCCGGAGGTATTTTGGGAATGCCCTGCTGCTTGCGCTCTGATTTCCCCCATCCTGCTCCACAAACAGTAGAAGCAAAAACATTGCATATTTGGTCTCCCCCATGAAAGTGCTTAGAACAGCACCAGGCACGTGGTAAACTCCACAAGTGTCATCGTGGCTGTTGTTACCATTATTTGTTGACGGAATCTGGCCATCTGAACGCATCCCGCAGTCCCCCCCCCCCCCCCCCCCCCCGCCAGACCCTGTTCCGCGCACAAAAGGTGGCAATTCCAGCTAAGCGGGCTGCTCCGGGGGTGGATCTAGACTAAGGGCGAGTCTGGAAAACCTGACCCCGGCCCTCGTCAGAGAGACTCAGATTGGCCCTTTTCAAGGCACTGTTAGGGGATGGCTGCGGCTGCGGCTGCGAGCTGGGCTGCGGGGCGCCCTCCGGGGCCGCCCTGACCTCAAGCTCCTCCTCCCTCCGGGCTCCCCGCCCTTTGCACGGTCCCGGGAGAGGCGGGGCGGCGGTAGCGGCAGCTAAGTGCAGGAAGCCGGGCGGCGGCCGGCCGCGAGGAGGAGGAGCGTGCAGATTTAGGTGGCTCGGCGCGGCGGGGGCCAGTACTACTTCCCCGAGTAGTACCGCGCCGCTCCGCCCCGGAGTGACGCCCTCCGCCCATGGGCCTGGCCGAGGGCAACCGGCGGGCGGCGCGGAGGCGGCGGCGGCGGCAGGTGGCGCGCAGCAGGGCCGGAGCCGGGCCGGGCCATGGCCGCCTCGGAGCGGCTGTACGAGCTGTGGCTGCTCTACTATGCTCAGGTGAGCCCGCCCCACGCCGTCCCGCTGTGCCCCCAGCTCCGCGAGCCCCGCGCCTGCTGCACCTGCGCCCCGCGTCCCTGGGGCCGTGTAGATGAGCGCGCGCCGGGCGGACTTGGGCTCCGCACACACGTGTGCACCGCCCCCGGCCCGCCGGTGCCTCCGGCACTTCTACATGGGGGATGACCCTCGCGGGCGTGCACCTCAACAGAGCCTCTGGGTTGGGTACCGCGCAGCCTCGGTCGTGCCCGATGAGGAGAGGGACCCATATACAGACGGCTGGACACTTCCCCCCTTTTACAGATGGTGAAACTGAGGCCCGGAAAATAAACGAGAGACTGGGAGGGTTGGGAGAGGCAGGAAGCCTTAGTTTGCATTTGGGCTTGCCCCTCCTGTGGGCGAGGCCCCATTGGGTGGTCGTGGTCAATGGGTCGGAGTGGACTCTGGGTGCCAGCAGGCGAGGTGGAAAGGTAGGGTCCTGCATTGATCTGATTTGAGTCAACTCAGACTGCTCCCCACCAGGGCACCAGCAGTGATGAGCTCCTCCCTGACCCTGAGGAGGAGGCCCCTACCTCCTGGTGGTCCAGCCAGAAGGAAAGATTTGCCTTGGATGCAGAAGGAGGGGGTAGGGGAGGTGAGCTAGGAGGGATGTTTGAAAGGGATGGAGGGAAGCCCTCCCCTCCTGAGTTCCCTGTCCTGTCTCAGAGACTACCTCAAGTGGCCTCTGAAGGTGAAGGGAGTGACTCTGACCCAGGTGTCCTGTCAGAGCTGAAAATCTGGTGTCCCCCAAACTCTGTGTCTCACACACATAGGCTCCCACTTTCCTTCTGCTTTCACAGCAGGGAGGGATTCCAGGGTAATGCCCCCCTCCTCTTCACCTAGCATCAGCCTCCCTGCCTACACCTGCCTGGCATCATGCTGCTGGCTCAGGTGTGCCCTGGGCACAATGGGCTATTGTGTGCCCCTGATCTCGTCACTAGGGGGAAGTTCATGACCAGATCAGCTGGCCCTCTGTGAAGAGGCTGGCTGACTGTCTCCTAGGACTGCAGGCTGGATCTGGGGGGCCCTAGGGACCTAGAATACAGGCCATAAGTGCCACAGTTTATTGAGTCCCCTTAGGTGGTGAGAGGTCCAGGCCCCTAGCAGGAGGCAGCGTGTGTGACCCAGGGCAAGCTCTTTACACCTCTGAGTCTCTATCTGTAAATTTGGCACACCCTTGATCTCAGGGTAGCTTAGACTCCGCAGAGAAGTAGCCAGTATGGCTTGTCTGAACCAGAGAAAGTTCCTGCTTCCTTGGGTTCCCTTATCCAGGCCTCTCTGTTGACATCTCCAAGGGTTGGTCTTTGGGAAGGGAAAAGATTCAGAAGGAAATCTGCCCCTGGCCCCCATGCGTCTGATTGCCCGTGTGGCTGTGGGCAGGTTCTTGGTCCTCAGTTTCTTCCCTGTGGTGACCAGACGAAGGCGGGGCGGGGGGAGGGGGCACTTGAACCAGATAATGAGTCTGAGGGACGTTAATGGTGGGTCTTCAGGTTGCCTTGGTACTGTCTCCCAGGACTGTACCTCCAGCATAGCGTGGTTGCCTACCCTACTAGTTGAGTTCTGCAAATGGTCAGCCCCCCTATTCCCTCGGGGGGGGGGGGTGGTTAGCACTCATCTGTGCCGAGTCCCCTCTCCCTTCCAGCTCCTCACTTCATCAGGGCAGGTCTGGGGCACAGGCTGGCTGGTTGTAGCCCCAGAAGCCTGGGCAGTCAGGGGGTGGCCTAGGGCCGAGCAAACAAATCCAGGATGTGAGTATGAACCGGAAGCTTCGGCCAACCTCCCAGTGCTGCCTTCCTGCCCACATGGTCCTGCTCCTGCTCTCGGAACAAGTCCCCACCCCTCCATGCTGGGCTCCCAGGGAGTAGTGGCTGTGCTACTTTGAGCCCTGCTAGGGACCTATTGTGTGTGTGTGTGTGTGTGTGTGTGTGTGTGTGTGTGTGTGTGTGT